>NC_032017.1:16354475-16383115 GCF_001865875.1 Lupinus angustifolius | reverse complement strand
GGGGGTGGGAGAGAGTTTTTTAAATATTTTTATGTGTATATATACCCTTTGCTATAATCGTTTCTACATTACATTTTTACACAAGTTTCTCTCTATTCAGTACCAGAGTAAAGTTTGTTAATTAGTTTCTTTGAGTAAGCTTTTATTATAGAGGTTAGTATATCATTCAGTTACTACATTTTATTTCATTTTTATAAGTTTATATGTTTTAATGTTATTAATCGTTTAATGTAGATGGTCATTGTAGGAGATATTGTTAGCGATTTTAGTGATGAAGAGGAGATTGAAATATGCAGTGACGAGGAAGAAGTTCAGTTTGATAATAGTTCATCTCGTAGTATGACATATACTACTCCCTCGTCATTTTTCTTGAACACAACTTCTGAAGTTGGTCGTGATATTGGACACATAACTGGTTTAACTGATGTTGTTGATAATGATTTGTTTATTGACATGCAATTCAATTCTAAAGAAGCCACAATAACGCAATTAGAGAATTTCATATCAAAAATTCCTTCGACTATATTGTTGTAGAGTCTAGGCCGGACAGATACGCTGCCAAATGTAAACATTTTGATGCAGGATGTGAGTGACGAATTCGCGCTTCTTATAACGTTAAGCATGATTATTGGGAGATTAGAAAAATTAACGGAACACACAGTTGTGTATCTATGTTAGTTTTCCAAGATCATAGTAAATTAAATTCGTCATTCATTTCAGATCTTATTGTGAATTTGGTATATACAGATCCGAGTATATCAGTTAAGGCACTAGTGAAGGAGGTTGTTAGTCGTTTTGGTTATACAGTCACGTATAGAAAGGCGTGGACTGCAAAATAATTGGCAATGACAAAAATTTATGGTGATTGGGAAGGGTCATATAATGAGTTACCACGTTGGATGAATGCTCTACAATATTTTTCTCCTGACACAATTGTAAAATATGAAGCATGTCATCGATTTGTAGATGGCATGGAAGACCCAAGTCAAATCATTCTGGATAGAATATTTGGGGCTTTCAAACCATGTATTGAAGGGTTTGTATATTGTAAACCAATCTTACAAGTGGATGAGACATTTTTGACTGGGAAATATACTAGAACATTGCTAATAGCAAGTTCACAAGATGGAAACATACGTGTATTTCCAGTTGCATTTGTCATTGTTGAAGGAGAGACGAAAGAAGCTTGAGAGTGGTTTTTCTACAATCTTAAGACGTATGTTACCCCTCAAGAAAAGCTGTGTATCATATCAGATAGGGGAACAAGTTTATTAGATGCACTCCGAAGTGAGTTGGCAGGATGGTCTACTGTACAATCAATTTATTGTATTCGTCATATAACTAGTAATTTCAATAAGAATTCCGAGATTCTGATCTAAAGGACAAAGTTGTAGAAATGGGTATGTCCTATTTATATTTTATAATTTTAAATATATTTTTATATTATGGATATTAATATGTTTGTATTTATTTTGTAGGTTATGAGTTGGTGCGACCACGGTTCGAGCGAATGTTGAATTCCTTGCGTAAAAAAAATCCAAGGGCTGAAGCATGGTTGGACCAGATTCCAAAAGATAAATGGAGTCAGGCATATGATGAAGGGAGACGATATGGTCACATGACTACTAATCTTGCAGAATGCATTAATGGTGTTTTGAAAGGATCAAGAGCTATTCCTATCACTGCACTTGTTAGAGTAACATATTACAGGCTAAATGAATGGTTCAATGAACATCAGAATGAAGCCTCTAACATGATTATGGTAGGGCATATATATTGCGAAGAATTAACAAAGGTGATTAAAGAAAATCAACGTAAATCTACATGTTAAATGGTTCGTAATTTTTCACGAGAAACTGGAGTCTCTGAAGTTGAAGTTGTATCTAGATCTGGTGGTCGGCAAGTGAGGCTATATACAGTAAAACTTGCTGACAATTGGTGTGATTGTGGAGAATTTCAATCATTACGATTATCATGCTCTCATGCTATCGCAACATGCGCTTCTTTGAATTTAGACTGTAGTTAATTTATCTTAATAATTTACCGCCTAGATAATCTTCAGAAGGTTTATGAATATGAGTTTCAACCACTTGATAATGAAGAATACTGACCTCCATATTCAGGTCCGATATTCATTCTCAATCCTGTTATGCGTAGGAAAAGAAGTGGAAGACCAAAGACTTCACGCATTCACAATGAGATGGATGAAGTTGAAGGTGAACAACTTAAAAAATATGGATGATGTAGAACCGAAGGACATAACAAAATGACATGTCCGTTGCGATCTAGAGAATTATGAGAGAGTTCTAGGCAACATTTCTAAGAGTAGTTTATATTTTAGTCATTACCAATATAATGTATTTCTATTGATCTCTAACTTCTTTTCTCAATTATGTGTATTTCTATTCCTAAGAGTAGTATTTCTATTGAACTATAACTATTTACTATAAATATTATAACTATAATTATGTACTATAACTACAAATATTATAAGTATGTACTATAAATATACTATAACTATATATACCATAAACTATAACGATGTACTATAAATATTATAAATTTAACTATGTACTATAAATATTATAACTATTATGTACTATAAATATATTAAAAGTATATAGTATTACGTGTGCATTATAATTATGCATTATTTGTGGTGAATAAACTATACAAAGAATTGGTAAAAGTTTGCAATACAAACAAAGAATTGAACATAAGTGTGGTCAAAGAAGATTTGAGTGTGCAGAAGATTTTAATGCGCAAAATTGAGTGTGCAGAAGATTTGTGGTGAATGACCATGCATTGAAAATTGAATTACTACATATAGCATGCAGAGATTCTCTTATTTGTAATAATAGAGATTCTCTTATTGAATGACTACACATAGTGTTGATTCTTTTATTGAATGACTATATATAGTGTTGATTCTTTTAGTGAATGATTCTTTTAGTGTTGATTCTCTAAATACATTTATTGTTTTATTGAATGACTATATATTGATAGTTGGTTGAATATATTTATTGTTTGGCATTAACCTTCAACAAAACTCTGAAAACTACACTGATTGGCATTAAAGTTTTGCATTTCGAATTTATTGTTTGGCATTAAAGTTGGTTGAATACATTAAAAGACATAGTTCACCGAATTCATTAAAATGCATTAAAGTTGGTTGAATACTTTAAAGTTAGTTGAATACATTAAAATGCATTAAACTGCATTAAAATTTGTTCACCGAATTCATTCAACGTATTTATTGGTTCACCGAATTTATTCCAAGGAAACTCGGCATCCCAGGTGCCGAGTTCAACATAAAAATTTATTACAAATCGGCACTAGTAGTGCCAAGTTTAGGCCTGGGCAATGAATTAAATTGAAATCGGCACTAGTAGGGCCGAGTTAGGTGAGGCAAAATCGTGACCTCCAGTGCCGATTTGAGGTTAGGCCAATTTTTTTTCCACAAAACTCGGCACTTTAGTTGTCGAGTTCCCTATAAATTACACATACCACACATTCACCCACATACCTTCTTCTCACTTCCTATAAATATTTCCTTATACATTCTCACTTCCATACCTTCTTCTAATAGACATTCTCACTTATTCATTTAGTCACACGTTATTCACATTTCCTTCTTATCTTCACACTTTCAAATGGAGTACCTTCATCCAGGACTAATTGACACATCACTACTTACAATGCAAAATGACCATATATTTAATAATGTATGGAATGACATTGAATGTAGTTTCCGGACCACATATTGTTTATGGCAATCACTACCTTCTGAACCAGTGTTACAAGTTATCCGCAACACTGCTTTTGGTAACTTGTTGACAATTGGAGCAGTAGAAATAAACAACCATCTACTACTAGCATTGATTGAGAAATAAACAACATTTCGTAATCTCCCTGATAATGTTAATGACGTTATTATTGAACAACACGCAAGAGCATTTATTCTGAGAATGATAGGGGGATTTCTTATGCCAGATACATCAGGTAACCGAGTCCACCTTATGTATCTGCCCTTGCTTGAGGACTTAACAGAGACATTCCAATACAGTTGGGGCTCATCTGTATTAGCTTGTCTTTATCGAGTACTATGTCGTGCAACAATAATTAGTGATCAAAAAGAGATTGGAGGACTCTGATCACAAATTCTTTTTGCAAATGTGTACTGAAAAATTAGAATCACTTTCACCAATGTAATGGTAAAAGTTTGTCATCAAGTTATAACAATTGTATGAGCTCGCAAATTATAATTCTCCATACAATTATTTGTCATCAAGTTCTCAAAACTCAATACCAACAATATTTGTTACTACTTCAAGTACACCATTCTCGGCATATGATTCTCAACAATATTATCATCCTACTATGTTGTCTACAAATATTTTTGGTATACAACATACTGATGATGAGGTTGTGGTTGAGGATGTTGATGAAGATGATTAAGATGAGGAGGAGCCACAATTGGAGACACGTGGAAGAGCGAGAATCTCGCAACGGACTGAACAACAATTAAGAGTTCAACCGCCAAGAAGGAGAAAACCAGCTCAATGTGGCACTTCATCACATAGACGTCATTAAACTTTTCTGGGATTTTACTGATTCAAGTGTAATATATTATTTTCCTAAATACTACTGTTTAAATAAAGTACTCATAGTTTGTGTTATTACGGTTACGGTTTATGGGGAATTAAACAAAAAAATAAAAATTAATATATATAAAATTCCCCCCATTGCCGATTTAGGGGGGAGAAAATAAAAAAAAATTAATTTCTTCAAAAACTCCCCCATTGCCAATTTAGGGGAGAGAATTAAAAAAAGATAATTTTTTAAAAAACTCTCCCCATTGCTGATTTAGGGGGAGGAAATTAAAAAAAAAATTAACAAAAACTCCCCCACCCCTTTGCTTTGATTTTAAAAATGAGAATGAGATGGGCTTTGTTAGGATCAGAAGAAACCATTATGAACATGGGCTTATTGTGTCTCAAAAAAAATAAAAAACCGTAAATAAGTTTTCCTCATTTTTTGGCGATTTGATTTGATTTCAGAAAACTGAGGAGGAACCTGAAAAGCGGTGCGAGAATAATCGGAAGAAGATGATTTATCGGAAGTGGAGTCTCCTTACCGGTCCGGCGTCTATCTTCGGTGGCATAGTCGCCACCGTCGCTGTCGCTAACTTCATCTTCGTCAAAAATGTAAATCCCTCTTCTTTCTCCTCCCCTTTAGATTATAGTTCAAAAGGAGCAATTTTGATTCGTTTTTCTGAATTTAGATGCTGATTTATGATCTGGGTCGGTCTTCATAAATTTAATCATTTTGCTTAAAATTTCATAGATTTGTTTGTGATTTTGTTACTTTTCTGTTATTAGTTATGGTCAATGTTTGTTTCATTCTTTTTGATTGTGGATGAAACTGAATTCGGGTATGATGATTTTGTTGTGAGGATTATGGAGGTTAATCTGTTTGTTCCTGAATATTCCTCGTATGAATAGTTTAAAACTTGATATTGAGGTTGATAATCAGATTAGAGAGGAAGAATATGATTTGTATTCATTGATTAAGAGCTTGTGCTGAGATAATAATGTCCTAGATGTAGTATTAGTTAACAGCGAAGTTTTTCTCCCTATCATATTAGGATTCATTGTTGATGTTCTTTATTTTCTTCAAAAGTAGCATTTATTCCATGAAGCTTTGTTGTCTCTATGATTTTTATGCTTAAACATATTTGTATTTTGCATCGGGATTGACCGAATAAGGGACCATCCAGTTTTCTGTAACAACATGAATAACAGTCAAGTTCACCCCTAAGTTATTAGGAAATTAGGATTCTTAAAAGTCGCGAACATGGGAAGACAAGAAAACCATGTTTGATTTTATTTATTTTGTTCTAACATATCATTTATTCCATGATGTTTGTCTCTATAGTTTTTATGCTCCAACATTTTTGTATTTAACATTGTGATTGGCCAAATAAGGGTAGCATTACCCATGTTGCAGTAAGGACAATAACAACAACTAAGCTGTATCCTACTGGTGTAAACTGAGGCTATTGAACCAACAAAACTTAATGTTAAGTAAAAACCATGAATGCCATTTTCTTTTCTAGTGGTTTCTTCTAATGTTTTAAGTTAAAAATTACTTTTCTCATATGATCATATTCATGTCTGTTGTCTTTTCTGGCTGTTGTTTTGAAGAGTCAAATATTTTTTGGTAAATGGTGATTATAATTGACTTCTTTTACTGTACTATACAGGATCCATTCATTAAACCAGATGAGAGGAAGTATGAAAATCAAGCTGCAACAAGATAGGAGAAATATGTCAATGAAGTTTGCATTCTGGATTTCATCTAAAATTTGATTTTCGAGTTCTGTTTGATGTTTTGCAGACATGTCCTTTTTAGTTAATAATATTGAGATTATGAATAAAGTCTGGACTATGGAACTGGACCTAGATCTATACTACAAAAGTTCTAGAAAACTTGTTTACATTTCAGAGATCCCTACTTGTCTCTCTTGTACAATGTCAAGTTCAAATGTTCAATGTGGTTGCTAAATGCCTAAATTTTATATTATTTCATTGTACAATGTGGTTGCTAAATGCCTGAATGTACAAAACTTTTAAATGCCTACTTGTCTCTCTTTTATATTATTTCATTGTTAAAGCTTGCCTTTTCAGATTATTATGCTAAATGCCTAAATTTTTATCCTTGTCTGCTTGAGCTGATTTATGAAGTAAAAGAATGTATAAGGAATAATGTTATTAGGATTCCAAAATGCATATTCACACTTCTACTAACCACCCACTAATGATGTTAGTATTAAATTTATAAAACTATCATTTGTTTATGAGATGTGCAAATTGGCAACTGTGATTGCCGATAGCCCCCCATCCATGTGTAAGCATAAGATTGCAGGTAATCTTACTGAGCAGAAATGCTAACCTTTTCTGGATATTTAGCATTTAGGGTGGCACTAGTTCTAGCTCTGTACTGAAATTTAATTTGCATTAAGCAATTTGGGATAAGCAACAAGTATGAATATCTTATTATTGCCTTCCACAAAGATGTCATTTCATGTTTTATTTCCACATGTATCAAATGTCTCAATGTCTAGAAACCTTTTTGTTGTTGCTTAATCTAATTCCTTATATGAAGTATGAACTTTGATGCCATCAAGATTCCCAATAAACTTGGCTGTAAGAAATGAAGAATGAAAAGTTGCACTGGCCTGTGCAGATTACTTAACTACATTCCAATGGTATTTGAACATATTTAATTTTTTGTATGAACCCTTTTCACATCTTCAAGTTCAATTCCTTTCATTATAGAATCTACATCTATCATATCATTCTCACCCTATTTGAATGACACTGTTCTATTACAATATCCTTCACTAAATATCTCCATTCTCAAATGGTGTGGCGGTTCTGAAGAAAACAGTTGCTTTTTTGTTTAGAGTTTGTAAAGAAGTTAAAAAGTTGCTGCAATGCCTATTTCTGTTACAAAATTTCCAAGGCTGTAATAACGGCCTGTGACTGTTGTTTTCATGGTATATTGCAGTCTTGAGAAACCATTTCCCACCACCAATATTACAACATAATCAAAGTTATTATATTGATTGGTCCATTTGTTGTCTAGTTTATCAAGATGAAGATGTATATCTGAAGAGGCAATTCCAGTCTTGTCTTAAATAAAATCATTGGAATTTGATATAGTAACCTATTTGTAAGACATAATTAAAGTGCTTACAACCGAAGAATATATGGCATGGTTGCTTTGTTCACTACCTAAATAAATGTAAATAGTTTGGTTCACTATCATTCCTTAAGTTGTTAGGTAATTCTAAAACAATCTCATTTAGGTAAATAGTTCGAAAAGCTAGGTTATCTAGGTAAATTCATTTAAATAATGATAAAAAGGATGATGAAAAAAAATAGTATGTCACATGTATTATGTAAAAGCCATAAATTGTAAATTTTTAAAAATTTAGTTCTTAAGACTTTTATTTAGTAGAATCTCTAGATGAATGATGTATGCAATTTTATCATCCTAAGCAAAAGAATTTAATTATGAAACAAGTTAGGTGGGAAATCCTAGCATTGCCTACTCTTCACATTAAAAAAATGTGTAATATTTGGTCTGACAATCTTATCTACCACAACAGCAAATTACTATGTTTGTTTACTTATTTATTTATTTAAATAACCTTCAATTATGAAATGGATAATTTTACTATATTTTTTATTTATTTAAGTTCATTGGCTTACTTTATCACTATGATTAGTTGGACTTGTGATTCTCTTCTCTTTCACACACAACATGCTTACAGAAAAAGAAAAAGTACCTTGATGTTGTAGGCTACCAACATTGCATGTTACATGTTTTTAGTTCAGTAACATCAGAAGCACATGTTGATTGTGCATTTGATCAATGAAATGAAACCACCAAACTTGTCCGAAGATTATTTATTTGGAAATGTTAATGAGTGTCTTAAGACGTTTATTAAAAAATTAAAATAAAAAATATGAAAATGTACTATTTAAGACTTTAAAAACTCAAATGTTGTATTTTCAATATTTATTTTCTATGTTTGATTTTCTTAAAGATACCTAGACACGTATTATTTATTCTGTGCTATATTATGTTGTTTGGAAGCTTCTTGTACACATTTGATTTTCTTAATGTAGTTTAAAAGTTGTTTCTTAACTTACTTAAGACAAATAGTAGGTAGATAATCAATCATAGTTGTTGACCAGTTTATTTTATTCATTTTGAATTGAATTACGAATTTAATATTTATTTGATCCTTATCTAAGAAAAGTCAGCAAAATACTCCTTAGCTGTAAGTTCCTTATTAATCATGCCTGATTATATTAATATTCACTTTGTCTTAGTTTTGGTTGATGCTACAAATTTGGCTAGCACATATGAACTTACAAGTCACAACTACTTGTTAAAATTCTTCAAATAGCTAATCACTATTAGGTATTCACCAAGAAGTCTTAGCACAATATTAAGAAAGCTGAAAATCACTATCCAAAAAAGCTCACAAGCGCATTTTCGTTATTTGAAGTTTTGCACACCAAAATGGTTATATATTCTAAACATTTTCTTGCAAAAAAACAAATAAAGCATAGAGAGGAAAAAAAGTTGAAATATTTATTTTTATTAATTTATCATTTAAACAAAGTATTCTAAAAATGATACGTAAATAACATTACTAGTCATAAATATATAGTCAAAATAGTTTCCAATTCATAGCTTGAAAAGTATTTCGTGGGTTTTAGCTTTTAAAGACTTTGGTATGATGCAATTAATATTAATGTCCAGCTTTTGACTAAGTCTTTTGGTGGGGACCAAAATATTTGCCACTATGCCTTATGATTATGACCTTATCTTGTGAGTAAAAGCTATCACCCATACACACTTCAACTCATACTATATTTGAACATTTTTATCATGCATACATTTACCGTCTCCAGATTCCACTAGGTAGGAACCTCGCCCTTTTTTTACTTCTGAGTTTTATTACATATGCAGAAATGTAATTGATGTACACATAATCTAACTAATATTTTTCTTTTGATTGAGAGGAGGATGGAACTCTCATGTGTTACCCTTCCAATGGACACAATCCCAATCCACAATTAACTATAGTGAAGAGTAACAATATTTTTCATTTTTTATTTAATTTTCACACCCTTTTCATACATGCTTTATAATCATGGATAATTTTTGGTACATATAATCATCCATAACATACTTATTGTTAGATATTAAAATTTAAAGCTACTTGATCATGAATTTGTTAGAACCAAATCCACATAAGCTGGAGAGCAAAAAATGCTTGATTTGAGAGAACCAAATTCAAGATAGTAAAACTAAATTTGAGTACTGATAGAATCTAGTAGCATGATTGTGGCATATTAAAATTTAACATCCATGCTTCACTACAAATGCATAACTACATAATCTTATGAATATTTTTTTGGTACATGCCCATCATGTCAAGGAATATATTAAAAATTATTTTCCACACCAAATTCTAAAGACTAAATGCTCTTACCCAAAAAAAAACCTATAAGCTAGATGCAAGACTTAGCACCTCATCACTTAAATTTTGCTTAAAACTACTTGATCATATCAGCTACAAAACTTTTGGTGCTACTTTTTTATAGGTAAAGTTTTTGACTGGGTGGGGAAATTATGCAGCAACAAGAGTTTGAAACCATGTGCATGCACAGAATCAGTTGGTTTTTGCCATGCAGCAGAAGACTGAAGAAACTCGATTAATCTTGCAAATATTTGAAAATGTTTCCCATGATCTGATACCAAATGATGTTTCCAAATCTGCAGAAGGATGGAACAAAAGTCTTCTTCTTAGACCATTACCAGAATATTTGTTTCTACACTTTGATTATGCAGCTGTTTTGGGTACTTTCATGCCAAATCCATGCTTTGCTTTCTCCACTCTGTTAAATTGTCAATACGAGAGGCTCTTAACAAATACCGTAACTAATGATTCTTAAAGATTAATACGTTTATGTAAGAAGTAAACAACCAGGGTCATATTTACAAAAGAGAGTAGAAATAAGTGAAGAAAAAATAAAAATACATGCAATTCAATGGTGATGAAGAGATATACATAAACTTGTAAAGCAAAAGGTAAACTGTTTTTTTCCTAAGGAATCCACCCCTTAATGCGTAGTTAAAATATTTAAAAGAACCAACATACTATCCGGAAAAACTCCACCAGACATGCAGCATTTAGTGTGTGGATTGCTCGTAAAGAGGGGTGAACAATGGTTGTTAATAATAAGTAGCCAACATTTCATTATTTCCAAGTACTTAATAGAAACTCAAAGACATTAAAACAAGAGGAATTAATTATTAGATAAATGGAACAGAATCATCATAAACTTGGCACTTAGTACTTACGTGGGTGCAAGTTTGCCAAGGCTGTTTAGCTCTTCTCCTGTCTCTTCATCCAGGACTCTCCCAGTAATTTCAATAACATAAGATCTATCGCTATAGTTAGGAAGTCCTCTACCAGAAAGCAAATCCAAATCCTTTTCGTGAAGTTCCCGACCATTTACAAAAACGCCAGTATTTCCACCAGCACATTTGTCTGGCATGGGATAATTGAACTCTTCTATGAATGACTGCAGGAGAAATCAGCTTTTACTCATTTATATTGATAAGATTATAAGCTTATGAGCGTGGAGTGTGCTAGAGTAGTATAACTTACTGGAATTATTCCAAGACAAGGTCCACCGATGACACCCCAAAATCCAGCACGAAAATCATACCTGATGAAACAATGGTATAAAGGCAAATCAATCGCTGCACTATATAAGCTGTCAGTATAAAATAACTAGAGCGAAAGTTGTGATAACGCATCTAAAAATGCTATTTTGTGAAGGATATCTGAACATATCAAATACAATATTTTGTTTTGTCAATAAACATATTGGAGATGATAAAAAGTTAAGAACTTAACCGAATAAACTGCATGTAAGAGTTTGAAGTTTTCAACAGTCAGTTAATTTTAGAAAGCTTTGGTGCATATTAAAGCGTAGGATCCATTTTCAAAAGTTTAACTGATTTGGAAAACAACTCATCTGACGTGAGAAAAAAGGATATATTCATCCTTAAAGATGGTTTAGTGGGTTAGGGTCACGAAACACCTAATCAAATTAAGGATCGTATACCATTACTTTCTCAATTCACACACAAACTCCTTTTAGAATAGCCTTACCCGACTAATTCTGGTCCATGTTAGTGTTTGTCTTTTATTGTAGACCTTTGTGATATATATCAATCTAACATAGCAACAAAGACAAATGAAAGATTTTAGTTGACTATAAAGCACACTAACCAATAGTTTCCGGGCTGGATTGGTCCAGCTAGTTTTTCAGCCTTCTTAACCACTCGATCTGATAAGGGCTGTCCATTTACAGAAACTTTACTTTTTCCACGATTATCTGTTTCATTTGATTGGGATAAATCCCGGAAGCCTTTCTTGATAATGTTTGCAAAGAATGATTCACCCCCTTTGTTAGATCTAAGGTGATCATGTTCCCGGCTCGCATCACCAGAATCATGGGAGACCCCAGTGTTAGAATAGTCATGGACATCCATCTCACTTGCAAGCACTACCTCTTTCAAAGAATTTTGCCTTGATGTAATCTTGTCTATTTTTGCCTTCTCTTGTTCTATGCGACTGCTTCGGTTGCCTTTCCCAAATCGGTTTTCTTCATTGTTATTATTAGAATAAGCAAAATACTCTTCAAGAGCTGAACCAGAAGGTGGAGGCGACTGAGAGGCTCTAGTTGGCTGATGAATGGACTTAGTGGCTTCACCTGGAACGATCAGAACTTCTGGACTATTTTCATCTTCGGAGGTACTTGAAGATGAAGAATGGAAACTTTGCATTTCCTGCAATTTGTTAGAGTTCACACTTGGGTCTGCAGCTAGCACAGGAGATTCTCTATCCACTGATAGAAAATCATAACCAGAATAATCATCAGGAGAGAAGTTAACACCACCTGTACTTAAATGACCACGGGAATGTGACACGTGACTATTCACAACCTCATTAGAGATATTATCAATCTTTGTGGTATTTTCCTTCATTTCCGAACGAAGTGAAATAACTAGGTTCTTATTAATGATGGCTAAGCTCATTTCTAAAGAACAAGCCCCACATCGCACTTTCTGCTGATGATTTTTCATCATAACCAATGCTTTTTTAGGCAGTTGCAGTAACTCGAAGCAATTACAACATGTGATGAAAGGAGAACCACCAGCTATAGGAAAGCAACGCCGACCACCACTAGCTGGCATTACTTTTTGAGGAAGACTTTGGGCTAATCCACCCATGGCAGAGTTGATGTCACCAGGCCATCTCGTATGTAATTGTTTTTCTTGAAAAAACACTGGAGAAATGCCAGTTCTAGGGTTACGAACATGTGGACCAAATGGCCCTGGGATCTCGTGACGGTATATAGGATCATAAGGGGCATCTGGGAATCTGCTGTTACTAAATGCAGCAGGTGGTGCTGGAGCTGAACCTCTTCGGTTGTTGCAATGAAAACAGGAACAAGAAGGTGGGTGAAGCATAGCATTATGTGCATATGGTTCATATGAATTTGGACTAGGATCAGCATAGTGTCCAGGAAAGTAAGGATGCATTAGTTGTCGTGTGAACGGAGGTGGTCCTCTGCTCATCATTTGGGCTGCAAAAGGATCTCCATATCCAGGAATGTAATTTGGATTATGCATTGATGGATGAAAGTTGGGCATAGCCATTTCAGGACCACTTGTATAAGCATAAGGATCATGAGGATAATTGAGATAAGGGGGTCCTGTCACTCCTGCAACATGTTTATTATGGCCAAAGAACTGCCTCGGAGTCTTGTTCAACCTTGATGATCCTTCTGGAAACCAAGAAGCATCAGAGCCACCATAAGGATCTGGTGGAACCATCCTTCCATCGGGGCGAACCTTTTCTTTCGGATTATTATTAACCACTTCAGGAGACTGGTTCAGCTGGTTCGTTAACTCATCCAGCTTCCTTAGAAGCTCGGCTCGATCTTGCTCAAGGTGCTGAACCCTGCTCAATCCATCTATCTCTTTATCATTCCTCCATTGTTCCCCATAATTATACGGATACCTGGAATAGCTATTTGAAGTTCCCTCGCCAGGATAATTCAAAGTGGAAAATCTAACATCTTCTACATCAGCTGGTGGCTTTTTTTGAAAGCCCTCCGTCTCACTTCTCTCCCCATTTGGCCAATTATACATTCTCCGAGAGAATTTAGACCCTATCTCTCGATCCATTTGGGACTTCTGTTCCTGCTGTTCTCTTCCTATTGACTTACCGCCTTCATCTTTGTTTTCATTGACATCAGAACCTTTCCCAAAAACCCCTTTCTCATCACCAACCTCAGACCGATTCAGAAAACTCCCATGTCCCTTTTTTGCTTTCTCCGAACCCCTTCCATTATACCTTAATGAACTACCACTGGACCTAACACCAACATCTGAATTATCACTCATATCAACTACACCTTTCCCCATGGAAATCCCTGATTTAGCATGATCTTCTCCACCCTCTCCCTCGTCTGAAGTTTCCCACAAGCTACCACTTCCATAACCTTTCTGCTTTGCTGCAAATGTAAACAAAACAGAAACCACGATAATAAGCAAATCAGACTATCCAAACCCCTTCCATAGCTTATGACAAAAGACAAGAGCTTTACAAAACCCCATATTTTGCAACAAGTTCTTAATTAACTTTTTTTTTACAAGTCAATGAAATGGAAAGGCCAAACTTGATCCATGAATTTGACCCATCTTAACAACAACACACATAATTTTTTTCTGAAGCATACGAAAAAAATGAAAACCTTAAACTAAAAATGTTAGAATGTTAGGAATATGAAGAAAAGGGGCACCTTTTAGAACAGCACCACAACCACCACATTGATAAACAGAATAATCAGCAAGCTCAGGAAGAAGGTTTTGACACTTGGGGCACCTAACCAACCTTACCTTCCCTGATTCCTCCATTGCTTAAGCTTAACCAAATAAAACTTTTCACTAAGGTGCAATGAGAAATGAGAGGTTCAAAAAGTAAAACCTTGACTTGTTGGAAAACAAACAAGGTTAGAAAATGAAAGATAATTGGCCAAGGTTGTGGGGTAGAGTGGGGGTCTTAAACAACTGCAGAACTTAAAAGCTGAATACTATAGAGAGAGAGAGAGAGAGAGAGAGAGAGAGAGAGAGAGAAATAAAAAAAGAGCTCTTTTATGCTTTTACTTTTTGGGTTTTTCCATGTTCTTGACTTTTTTTTCTTAGAATCCAAAAAGCACAATAACAAAAACCGAGAAAAGGGATCACAGTGTGTACAAATTTTTCTTTGGGGTATCTGAGAAATTTGCGAGATTGAACTCTTTTCATATCATTATTACAGAGTTATTACTGAAAAAATTGAAACTTTAAAGTACTGTGCGTTGTGTTATACAGAGAGAGAAGAGAGTAAAATAGTAATATAGGATCATATCATTGTCCAAGGATGTACGGAGTGGTTCTTGTTGGGACAACATGAGAAGAACAAGAATCAAATAATTGTCTCTGAAAATAAGCGAAACGATGCCGTTTTGAGGTACCATTTCCTTTGTGGCTGCAGCACTGCACTTGCAGTTATTTTATGCATTTATTTCACTTCTCTCATTTATTGTCATTTTTCTTTCTTTTTATGTGTTGATGTACTTAAAGTTAATTACAAATATACATACATTCTCATTATATTATAACTCAAACAATAATTTTTTAAAATTTAGTGATAATTATTATATGAATGATATATAGATGTTGATCAGATAAAAAAATCTTCCACCATAAATATTAAAATGATTTGAAAGGTTGTGAGTTTACTTATTGTTACATGTAGACTATGTATTTCATTATGGCCCCTTCTCTCTCTTTTAGTCTTTTCCACATCAGCCAAAGTGAATGTGCAAGGTGAAGAAACCATGGGTCAATAGATTTTTAACATGGTAATATTAACATTAACATTTTTATGTTTATTCTTACACTCATATTTTGTGTTTATTCTTTTTTTTAAATAGTATATAATTATATAAATTTATAAATCTAATGTCTTAAGATTTTAGATCAAAAATGTATTATCAAATTCATTTATATGCTTTTTTCAATAAGCTAGTGGAAAAATATTTTAGCCCAACAGAAAATGATATCACAACGAGTAGTATTAGAATTGATATATGATGTTTCAACCGAATATTGAATTGACAAATGTTCATTAGTTCCATATGGGGTTCTTAAGTCTTATTGACGAGAGGTGTGAGAATATATTTTGTTTATGGCGAGACAAGTCAATGACGAGACAAATATATAGAGTTGAACTCCAATATATTCAAATAGAAGGCAAGTAATTCACATTTGAGAGGAAAACATTGGATATTCAATGTAAGTGAAGAAATCCAATATTGTATAAAAGTTGATGAGTTCAAAAAATATATAAGTAAGGATGATAGGTCTCATGATATCTTAAATTTTTAATCAAAATTTAATGTTGAACCCACTTACATATTTCTTTTACCACTTATACACACCTTCTAACCTTGCTGCTCATGCAGACTGATTCTTTTAATCCAAACTGAGACGTTGTTGATTTTGTCATGATTATAACCAATAGTTTTATCAAATATATATCTATTGGTGTTGACCATGTCAATTAAAGAACCCAATTATGTAATAATGTTTTGCTCATTTAATTTAAAATGCCTCAATATTTTATCAAGCATGCTAGGTCCTGCCATTATATTATTACTTTGACACTTGGATATTTTTGTTAGACCACTAGAATGTTTGTCACCTTATATAATTAGTCGTCCTCAACCCTAAGTGATGAGGTTAAGAAGCTTTAATATATATATATATATATATATATAAAAGATTTATTTACACATCAAATTAAGTTATACTAGTTATACTCAATCTTAGCCACTAAATTTTTAAAATTTAAGGGATCAAATGAATGAAACTTAAAGGTTATATAAGATTTCTCGTTTTCTATCTTATCACTTATTCATTTGGTCCGTTAGATTTAAAAAAAATGAATAGCTGAGATTGAGTGTAACTAGTATCACTTAACTTAAGTGTAAATAAAGGGTACACATATGTTGTCATGTTGTCCCATACTTTGTGTCATTCTATGTCCTATAGATATGTGATTGATCAGAAAAAATATATTTAAATTAAAATTTAATTATTAAATATTTTTTTGACCAATCATAAGCTTATGGTAAATGGAGTGGTACAAAGTGTGAGATAACATAAGTTCCCATAAATAGATCCTCCTTATTTATATATATATATATATATATTATTTGCTTAAGCCTGTTTCTAATATTTAATTCCATTATTCGGCTCCTTAAACTTACGCTTAAGGATAAAAAACCCTTAAAAAATTCAGCTAATATTATTTTAAACTTTAAATACTTTTTAGTTGGGAAAGTCAAATGCCATGAAATTAAAGAAGTGAAGTGATGACCAATTCCATGAATTGAAAGTTTTAAAAGAAGGCTCGTAAAAGTCTTATAAGGGTGAGAGGAGAGAAGAGAATAAGAAGGAGTTGGAATAAGCTTTGAGTTTTGAGAGTCCAAATTTGATACTCATATTTTTATATTCCACGACTCTACTAATTTCTATTTTGGAGTATGGTAACTTTAGGAGTTGAATTTTAGATAAAAATGAAGAGAAAATGAAGACTTGAGAGTAATCTCACAAGTGTATTTCATAGCTCTCAAACCTTCATTTTTCATTCATTATCGTCTAAAATCCAACTCTTTGGTTTCCAAAACGAGAGTGGCCAACTAAGGTTCAAACTTCAAACCCATCATCACATCAATAATAAATGTGGTCTATTCAACGGTGAAAAAAGTAATTTAAAGATATGCTTTGTCTTTTTATAAAAATTTTAGGATTAGAAGATATTTTTATTTTATATACTGCATTTATTATTTTTGCTTTGTTCATCAATGTACAAGGATATTTTTACAAGCTAAGTTGGCTTTTTGGTCGGAAGACTTAAAACTTACAACGCAAGTATATTTGTGGCGCTCAAATCTTTTCTTATCTTAAAAAAATAATATCCATTAAAAATCTAAAAGAACCACCCCATAAAGTAAATTTCAATTATTGAATAATTTGAGGGATTACCAAATAAGTTACTAAAAGGATTTAATGTGATGGTCACTTTATACCTTAACACATCTTTGATTTTGGAGATCCAAATGTTTTTTTTGGGTACAAAAACATAAATAATATATTATGTTCTTTTATAATTAAAATAAAAATATCAAGAAGAAATGAACAACAATTTCATACACTTAAGTGTGTTTATCGCTTTTCATATATAATTTTTTCTATTTTGAATAAATTAAGATATGTAATTGAACATATTATGAAAATCAAGAAATATATTTCCACTTTTTTCTAGCATGTTGATAGTTACTATCGTATTTGTCAACCCACATTTTTATTGTTTAAGATTAAATCTGGAAATTTATACAAAAGTGTGAACTTTATGATATGAAATCATTTTTTCCTATTGCAAAATCAAAGAAATAAAATCAACTCACAAGAAACTGGATAGAATTAGATTGAAAACAATATATTAGTTAGAGAAAATAAAAATCTAAGTTGAACTTTTCAAAGAATATAATGAATATAATTAAATTGAAAATAAAATTATCAACTGACATTTAATTAATTCCAATAATTAAAGCAGTGAACAGATGATCCAACCAATTCTAAACCAGCTTGAATCATCTTCACATAACATTAGCCATGCACGACACAAATATAAACATAAAGAAACAATCGTAACAATTATATACAGGGGTTTGCTAACATGAGGAATGTGTTTTTTCAGTTAGGTACATATTAGCAATATGTACCAAAAGATTTGGACTAAAAAACCTTTTATGCTTTGTTGAAAGATGTTTAAATGAAAGGGGCATTTTTGTAAATTAACTTTCTCTCACCTCACACCCCTAAACTTCAATCATCTTCCTCATTTCACTAATTCTAAACTTTCAAAACCCTAACTTTCTCTCCTCATCTCCTCTGAAACCACCTTAATCTCATGTGCTGCCCTAGCCAATCTTTCACCTAGCCGTCTGGACCACCACCTTTGACCATTTCATGCCACCATTACACTCATCTCATTATCACCATTAAGCACCATTGACCACCATTCTCTCTCGCCTAGCCGTTAGGAGCCACCACCTTCGCCCAGTCGTCAGAAAACTCGATCCCATTGTTACTCTGATAATTTTGTAGAGTAATAATAGTAGTTCTCTATCCCATGCAAAACTATGCGAAAGGAATTAAGTGCAAGGCTAGAAATTCTACTACTAGCCAACACAACGTGAGACCCTTTGTATTTTGGTTCAATTTTCTCCCTATTTTTGTATGTCATTTTTTAATCACCATTTTTTATTAATCATTTTTTATTTTGGTTCAATGGTGTCTTTTTCATTCTCATGAGCACAAGAATATAATAAAGCTTAGCTTTGGAGAAGGATCACAGTTGTAGGAATTGGGAACCATACTTGCTTTTATAACTAAATTGATGCATTTCTATTTATGCATCTAGGTCTCAGAGTCAATATTTGGGAGAAAGTAGTACGATGAATAGAATAATGTAAACTAATTGCTCCATTTCTATTTCCAATCGATGTTTCCATATGAATGATACTTCACCCTATTATTGTATGTAGTGTTTGTGTAAAAAAATAGAATAATGGTTGTAGGTGCTGTTCATGTCACTTTTATTTATGTACTGACCACAAAGTGATAAACTATGTATGTAATTCACCGATAAATGCTAGCCCATTTTGTCCTATGCTTCTAATGGCATCAAGATTATGTTGTTGAACTGAAAAGTAATGAAGCAAAAAGAATATGGAAATTTGTTAGGTTGCTTCATCAATCTCTTCTAGAATTCTCACCTTGTTTCTTTGTTAATTAAAGAAAAAGAGAGAGATAAAACAAAACAATCCTGATCAACAGAAGGAGCTAAAGTTTTGTGATGATGCCTTGGTTACCACCACAAAACATGTTTTACTTGGTGATAAGAAAAGAAAATGATAGGAATAAAAAGACATTATATTTTTGATGTTCACTTATATTATATCAGATCATGAAGCAAGATCAAAATCCAAACCACACAAAGACATATATCATCACAACATGATCTTATATCCATTTATGTACCCAATTCTGCCACATTACTGTCCATTGCAACTCCATACACCAACCTAAAGTTAAGTTTCCTATCCTTCAACAATAGCCAACATGTTTCTTATGCTACCATACCATATACAATGTCTTATGTTGCAGGCCAACATCATTTATGTCAGATGCTATTCAAACAACTGTACAAGACATAAATGATGTTGGCCTACAACATAAGACATTGTATATGGTGTGGTAGCATAAGAAACACATTGGCAAACCTCTATATATATAACATTAGATATAAATATGACAGATTTTATTAATATACTAATGTTATTGCTTTAGTTTTGTGTCCTTAGTTGATTCAGGTTTGTTTAATTTTAAGTGATCTTGACCGAGGGAACAAAGCCAACATTTGCTAGCATGACTGAGGAACCAGGACAACGTAACCGTGCCAAGATTTTTGGCCGTGCCAACTTGATCGAGGAAATGGAACATTAGCGCATCATGTGCTTAGCAATCTGACCGTGGCGTAACAACATTGGCACATCAGACATAGATCAATCTAACGACCGAGGCATGGCTAGCATTGATGCATCAGATATTGGCCAAACTGACCGATGGTTTACAGTCATTGGCACACCATGTCATTATGACTCAGCCAAAACTCACTATTGGAACAGGCAGAGCATTTTACTACATTAAGCAAATTTAGCACATGTTTTAATTTATTAGTTAGTTAGGAAATTAGTTGTAAGTTTATTGAATAGTTAGTTGCTTGTTTTGCAAGCTAATTCTATGTATATATTTGAAGACTTTGTCACTTTGGCTAAGCAATGAAAATACAATATTCTTTTCCTTCCTTACACATCAATATTCCCACATTCCTTTAAATTTAATAAATATGATAGATTTAATAAACTAAGTTGACTTGGCAACTTGCAACGGTTCCTCGAAGGTGGTTGCACATGGGGAGAATTGTTGGACCCACAACTCACCCTTCACTCGCACTTGCAGCAAAAAGAGGTAGAGATAATTTAGGGAAGAAGAGATTGAAGATGGTGAAAGATAGAATGAGATAGTAAACGTGTTGTAATGTAGAAAGCGTGTGAATGAATAATACTTTTGTTTGTATTGCACATATATGAAAGATAGGAATGAACCTTGCTATTTATAATAGGATACTTAACTAACTAAACTAACTGAGTTTTCTAAAAAACAGAAAATTCTTAACTATCTATTTTTGAATCACAACTAACACCTCCCCTTGATTCAAACTATTACAAGCAAGTTACATTCAAACACCTTCTTAGTTTTCTAAACTTTTCTCCCTTCAATGACTTAGTCATTATATCGGCCAATTGAATTTCTGTTTTGTAGTGTTGTGGTTGAATTACTACTTTGCTCACTTGATCCCTTAGAAAATGATACTTGGTGTCTATGTGTTTGCTTTTTCCATGAGACATTGGATTTTTAGCCAAATTTATGGCTGATTTGTTGTTTATCAACAGTTCAATGCTCCCCTCTACAATTGCCTTTAGTTCACTTAGCAAGGAAGACAACCATAGTGTTTGGCAAGCAGTTGAGCACGCTGCAATATACCCAGCCTCACAAGTGGATAGAGCTAACACTATCTGCTTCTTTGAACTCCATGACACACGGAGTCCAGACAATAAGAACACCTTGTCCTCTTTCTAACAACCAAATCACACACCAATCTGAGTCTGAATATGCTACTAGCTTTGGCTTGCTATCATTGCTATTTTGACCAGTTAGGTACATTATACCATATCCAATTGTTCCATTTAGATATCTTATGATCCTTTTAGCTGCTAACAAATGTGATTGCCTTGGATCACTCATAAATCTACTGATTAATCTCACACTGTAAGTAATCTCTGGTCTATTATGACATATGTATCTCAGGCTGCCCACAATCTGTCTATGCATAGTTGCATTTACTGCAGCTTCATCTTCACACCTTGTAAGCTTAATGTTTGGCTCAACTGGAGTCTCTGTTGAGTTGCAATCATTCATGTCGAACATTTTTAGGATTCCCAAGTCTCTGGTGCATTAGAACTCCTCTTGTTGAGAATTCTAATTCCAAAAAGTAAGATAAGATTCCCAAGTCTGTCATCTCAAACTCCTTCTTCAGACTTTGTTTGATTGCTTCAATGCTTGTTGGGAAACTTCCAATGATCAAAAGATCATCTGCATAAAGACATATGATCAATGTGTCACTAGAATTCAGAACCTTAACATATACTCTATGTTCTACATAGCATTTATGGAAGTCAATCTTTGTGAGAAATGCACATAACAAAGAGAAACACTATTACATATATGATCAATATAATATGGGAGGAGTTTTTGCTTGAGAAAAAATTGAATTGATTTGATTTACTTGGAGATAAAGTCCATTGTTTATGTTTGTTGTCTTAGGAAAAAATAATGGAAAATAAAATTAGTGAATGCGTTTATGATGATGAAATTTGATATATATAAGGGAAATGGCGATGTGCCCTACTTTTACTTCACTAATTGAATATATAACACATTTATTTGAATTTTTCTAAGAAATGATAGCGCTTATCAACAATTTGTACTTGGTCAGTGATGCATTGCTTGTTACACAATTATCACGACAACTAGGTCAACAATTTCTTGATCATAAATTCATTATTGGAAAATTACAAAACGTTATAAAGTTAGATTGGCATGATAGTCTGCATAATGACTATTTCTCCATAATATTATGGGTTTGAGTGAAGGAAACTTCCTTTTCCTGTGGAATAAAATATTACATGAATATTAAAACTTGTAAGGAACGTATTAATTATATTCATGAATGAATTCAAAGGGTTACATATAAAAATTGAGTGTTACAAATAACACTACTATTTTTTTTTCTATCCACAATAATGAAAGTAAAAATATTGTTAATAAAGAAGTAATAATATTATCTTGAAATTTGAGAATAACAACTAAATATGATATATTTTTTCCATCTATAAAATATACTTATAAACAAGGAGGTATTCCATTCAATATTTTGAAAAGTGGTATACTTGATTTTTATGGAAACTTTCATTGTAATTAACGATAGAATAAAGATCATTTATGATAATATAAATCCTAAATAAATAAAATAATATGAAACTATAATAAGATAATATATTATTATATTTTTTTAGAAAAAAATATATGTATTACCAATGTAAGAGTTTTATATACTTTTAATTTATCATTAACTATTCATTTTTAATTATCATCTACTCTTCAAAAAATAAATACAAATGAATGATAAATATAATATATTGACTATTTATAACTTTGTACGCTTAATGATAAGTATAATGTAGTGACTATTTACAAATCTTTATACTAAAGATATTATACTCAAAATATAAATATCAAATCAATATTGATTTCAAGAAATGAATATCATT
Source organism: Lupinus angustifolius (assembly GCF_001865875.1). Classification (NCBI taxonomy): domain Eukaryota; kingdom Viridiplantae; phylum Streptophyta; class Magnoliopsida; order Fabales; family Fabaceae; genus Lupinus; species Lupinus angustifolius. The sequence goes on along the minus strand of NC_032017.1, from coordinate 16,359,878 downwards.
CTCCAAAAATGAATATAGACATAGACACACTTAATGCATTGACCCGATAATAATAAAAAACAAACCTTCCTTTATAACCGGACCCTATAGCCTATTTATGACAGTTTCATTGGTGATCTATCAACTTTAATTATTTACCCCTTGGTCCTATAAAATCCACCCATTGATGAAGAGAAGAGGCAATTTCCAGATACATTCCTACATTTCTCTCAAATCCAACTATAGTTTAAAGAATGTTTCTTTCAATTTCAATGAAGCATGTTTTTATACTAGCACTACTCATTGCATTTTGGGAATCTTCTCCTGTAGTAAAAGGTGAAAGCACAGTGACTGTTACCTTAAGAATTTCTTTGCATGATGATTTGAATGCCACAATTCACTGCAAATCTGGGGAAGGCAATGATCTTGGAGTTCATGAGGTTCCCAACTATAGCTTTAATCGAACAACATATAAATTGATTTTCGAGCCCAACATTTCTCACACAACATTATACCTTTGTAGTATATCATGGAAAGAAGCTTCAATCCTATATGTTATTTACACATATAAGAGAGATCATGAGAGATGTGGAACTGATTGCCTTTGGGACATTCTAAACGGAGGTATTGTTGGCTATAGTAATGCACCAGGTTTTGTTAGTATTAATGTAAAGTGGCCAAATCATGCAAATTGATAACATATATGTGAGCTAGATCAGCCTATAAATGTGTTTTCAGCATATGATGTTACAAAAGGTTGTGAAATATCACACCATTTTGAAGGAATAAAATATCCAGCTCCAATTAAATTAACTTGTGATATTGTGAGTGGCCAATCTTTATGATCTCTAATCATATTTAGAGAATAAAGTATCTTTTGATACAAAGAGATAATTTATCTCCTAACATCACTTATATTGTGACATGTATTACTTTATTTTTTTTAATTCCAAAACATAGATTAAAAACTCATTTCATCACCACCCTCTCCTCTCATTACCTCCAACACCATTTGCTTCATATCATAACCCAAAATCACCATTATAACCATCAATAAGAAATAAAGGAGCAAAGGATGAAATCCATAATAAAGGTGAACAAGGGGTTTCAGATTCGTTACCTTTGCAATTGTGCAATCCACGAGGGATGCAATCGAGGCCTTGAACGACCAAGATCTTGATGGCCGTGATATAACCGTTAACGAGGCTCAATCCTGCGGTGGCGGCGGTGGATCCCGTTAAATACTATCCCTAGGTTGGGGTTTATTGTTATCGTTAGAGTAGTTATGACCGGGTTTGTTCTTGTTTGGTTGGGTTTGAGTGGCATGTTATGGTCCTTTGACCTCTAGTTCTATCCTTTTGTTGATAAACGATGGAATGAAATAATAGTTAGAAATTTAGCGTTCAAAAATTATGTTTTTTTGGTTAGTTATAGTGGTGATTTTGGTTTATGATATGAAGTTGGAGGGTATTAAGAAGATGGGTACATATATCTCACACTCTGTGATTGGTCAGAAAAAAAAAAATTTAAGTTAAAATTTAATTATTAAATATTTTTCTAACCAATAATAAGTTTATGGGACATGGAGTGACACAAACTGTGGGACAACAGATATAAAAGAGTAGTGAAAAGAGTTTTTACCCATTTTTTGGGATTTCAAAATAAAGTAACATATTGCAATTTAAGTAGTTTAGTATGAGAAGAAATTATCTTATAATATATATTCTATTATCTTATGTTTAATTATAATTTATAACGAAAATTAAAAGATATTAAAGAAAAATGTAATTTCATTTAAAATGTGCTACTATTCATTCTTTTAAAGATTTAAATTCATCTATATTTGAATCAAATATATAAGTTTATCATATTTATTAGTATAAATTATTATATTATCTACAAGATATTTATTTTTTATCTTACAACTAATCTTATTTTGATTATCTTCTTTATTGCAAATGATCCATCAAAGGAATGACTCGATTATAAAGTAAACATTAATGAGTGACATTTTCATTCTAGGACTCCTTTTAAAAAATTAATCTCACTCATGGATTGATATTTTTGATTCTTTGATGATTTATCATATGATAGAACCACTTGATCAATTGAAGAATTTTTTAAGAAATATGTCAGAGCTATATATCATCTGCCTCATTTTTTTCCGAAATATTTCTTTCAAAATATGAATTAATTATTTTGTTATTACACATCTGTAAAACAGTGATGCACAAAACAATTTAAAAAGTAATTAAAGAAAGGGAACTTATAGAAATGCAATTAAAACTAGAAATGATATAAATGGAGGTCTTATTATCATCATAATGTCATTAATGAGAAATTAGACATATTGTATTATAGAAAAGAGGACATTGTTTCAAATAATTCATTCTTTCATTTGATAATAATATATTGATTTAACCTTAGCACCCCAATCCAACCTCCTTATAAAGCATCATCAGATTCTTGATCAATTTCATAATGCCTTTTTTTTTTGTTTTTTTAAATCATCTTCTTTCAGCGATTTAGTGTTACTTTTTTTTAATTATTATTATTATTATAATTATTACTTTTAATCATAATGTACAAATAGTTTAAATATATTTTATAACGTCAATAAATCGTTTAGTATGCATTATATTTTTTTTACTTTTAGAATAATTACTTTAGAAGACATATATTGAATGATGTACAATTAGTTGTTAGAAAGAATAAACTTTATATTGACTAGTGTATACATGTATTTCGCGTCTCTCGATAAATATTGCATGATATTATATATTTATTTTTATATATTTTATTTTTTATAACTAGAATATATGTGTTGTATTCAATGTACTTTATATTATAATTTTTGTCTGTTTATGATAATATATAGTTTAAGGTGAGAGATGTGGTTAATTAATATGCTGGTGATGATTAATTAGGATTATATGGTTTTTTTTGTAAAAATTAAATAATATTAAGGGCAAATATAAAGTAAAAATTATACCATAGTAGAAGTTACGCCATGTTTTTCCTTTATATATAGTATAAAAGTATAGATAACAACTATGAAGCACAGATACTGATACGTGTGTCAGGTACGATACGTATCCGATACGTCGACACATATTTTTTCTAAAATACAGGATACAATACGTTCATGGATACGCGTATAAAATAATAAAAACACATAAAATATAATAAAATTATAAATGTAAATCAAAATATCCAAAGTAAAAAATATGAAAATTTAAAATCATTGTCCTCCATAATAAATCTATCTTTTTCTATTTTAATGAAAACGAATCTATCCTAAAATCATTGCACTCTATAACAAATATATTTTATCCTATGAAAACGAATATATTTTATCATGTTTTATTGGAAATGAATCTATCTTATCCTATTTTATTAGAAACGAATGTATATATCCTATACTTTACTGAAAATGAATCCATATATCTTATATTTTATTGAAAACGAATCAAATACGTGTCTTAATATTTATTTATTTTATTTTATTTTTTAATTTTTGGATACTCTATGGATACATATCTTTCGTGAATCCGAGCGTATACACGTCGGATACGTGTCGGACACCGACACGTGAGTGTGTTTGACGAATCCGTGCTTCATAGGATAACAATACATAAAAACCAAAGTCGAACTAATCTATATAGAGAAGTTCTTTATTTATATTTTATTGTTAGTATTATATATTTATTTTATTATTTTATTTTTTATTTAGTAACCATTTTTAATTAAATTTTGTTTGAATAAATTAATATTTTGTGTCTTAATTTTAGATATTGTTTTTAACTTTTTATACGACTACTGTTTTATCTATATTTTTCTACATTTGAGATGAATGTGTAACATATGAAATATTTGGTAAATTTTCTAACTTTAATCCCTTATACATTACACATAATTATTAAATTGATTAGATTATGTTTCAATTCTAACTTTGAATAACATTGATGGTTAAAATATGATTGTATAAATTTATTGTCAGAAACATTGATTTGTGAAAGTATGACTGTGTGAATTATTGGTGATTCATTAGTTTTATACGATGCTAAGTCTGAATAAAATATTATCATTTTATGCTCAACTTTGGGTCTTAATATTTGACGATAAACAAATCAATATCTACGCATGCAATATTAATAATAGAAAATTAACTGCGTTAATATGTGAAAGTATGATTCTTTGAATTATTATTCATTCCTTAGTTTTAGGCAATGCTCACTATACATACAATATTACTTTGATATCATATAATGGTTGAACATCAAATGATATGAATTTTTTATGCCGTATACCCAATTTAAAAATAATATATTTGGGTTTTAATATTCAAAGATAGACAAATCAACGTGTAATATTAACATAACTCTTGAATGATGATGTTTTATTTTAAATTGATAGTTATTATGTTTTATAATATGAATTTGGTGTTTTTCATATTCTAAATTCATACAATTATAAATATGCATGTTTAAAATAAATTTTAAGATCAACATTTTTATAAAAAAAAATCACAATCCTTATGAAGCTCTATAATATTTCTTTTGTGAGATTAAACCTGTTACAATTTATTCCTTAAGAAATCATTATTATCATATTATATTGAAATGAAAAGAATTATTATTCCTTTTATCACAACATTGATTTGGGAAAGTATGTTTGTATAGATTATTTTCGACTCTTGAATTTTAGGCAATCTTTATTATCAATACAATATTATCATCTTATACTCATCTTTGGATTCTAATATTTGAAGATAAAAAATTAATGTTTACACATACAATACTATCATAAATCTATAATGATTATGTTTTAATTTAGATTGATTCTCATTATCTTTTATTATATAGATTTAGTGTTTTTAATATTCTGAATTCAAGAAAATATTTTACAAACCTGTAGATTAAAGAATATTTACATAGTTTCTGATATGGTAATGATACTTCAAAAATAACCCGAATGCAATTGTAGACTTTTTCAACATTTTTTGTTAGTTTGAATTCAAGAAAATATTGTATGGTAATGAATAATAAACCATATTTTATTCAAAAACTTCAACACTACTATATCAACGTCTTGTTAGTAACTATTTCAACCATTTACTATAAATTAATATCAATTGAATATCAACCCTTCATTCATATATCACGTTAATCTCAAATATTTATAGTTGGTTAATACATTATTTTGTATATTCATGTATCACATCAATATGGTTTGGTTAATATATTAATTTCTATTAAATTAGTATTAATTTTATTGTGATTAGACCAACTGTTGAAAAAATTAATATTTATATAATGAATATGTAAATATATTTTTACAATATCACTATATTATTCATCAAATGTATTGATCATCATAACTAAAATACTATAAATAAATTATATATATATATATATATATATA
>NC_032017.1:16352677-16354375 GCF_001865875.1 Lupinus angustifolius | reverse complement strand
ATGATAGGGGTGATAGAAGCAAGCCTATCAGCAATGAGTTTGGTGATTATCTTGAATTGAAAATTAGCTAAGGCTATGGGTCTGAAATCTTCCACTTTGTCAGCACCCTTGAATTTAGGTATTAGAATAACAGAGTTTGCATTCAAGTTTGGCAATATCCAACCCTGTTGGAAGAATTGTCTCACAGAGTTGCACACATCCAAGTAGATTATATCCCAGAAAGCATGGTAGAAACATCCTGAGAAGCCATCAGGACTAGGAGCACTAGCACCACTTAGATCAAAAACAGAGGATTTGATTTCCTCATTAGTAGGAATTGTGATCAATAAGTTGTTTTGCACCTCAGTGACCAGAGAAGGAATCACAGAATTGATGAGATGATTGTGTTGAATATCATTAGAAGAGTTAAACAGGTTCATGTAGAAATGAACAATGTGGCTGGAAATTTCATCAGGATCAGTTATGATATTATCCTCATGTCTAATCATAGAAATAGCTTTGGTGGCTTCTCTGATCCTAGTGAGTTTGTGAAAATAGCTAGTGTTCCTATCACCATGAGTGTGCCAGTTAACTCTAGCTTTGTCTTTCCAGAAAATCTCCTCTAAATTAAGAGCATTGAGAAGCTGTTTTTGAGCTAGATTCTCTTGAGCAAGCAGATCATCACTATCACTATCCAGATTAACATCATTCTGAATTGACTCTAAAGATTGAAGAGCAATGGAAACTGCATGGTGGATATTCCCAAAAGTAGACTTATTCCAAATTCTTAATTCCTTCTTTAGAAGTTTCAGCTTTTTGGAAAGAATCAGCATAGGACAACCAATAAAGTCAGTCTGCCAAGCTTCCAAAACAATTCTCCTACAGTCCAGATTCTCCAACCACATTTTCTGAAATTTAAAAGCAGAGACATGAGAATTCCTATTAGAATCAGATTGAAAGAGCAAAGGGTGATGGTCAGAAGATAGTCTAGGAAGAGTGCAACAAAACACATTGTTCCATAACAGTAACCAATCTTCATTGCAAAAAGATCTATCAAGTCTCTTGTCAGTTCTAGCAGCCCCTCTTCTTTTATTAGTCCAGGTAAATTGAGCACCTCTAGTAGGAAGATTAACCAAATTGGAAGAATGGATGAAGTTAACAAAATCAGAGCAGGCAGTAGAGTTAGGCAAGAAGCTGCTGCTACACTCATGAGCCCCTGTGATGGCATTAAAATCACCAATTATGCACCAAGGACCAGGAAAGGAAAGAAAATTAGAAGCAGCCTGACTCCAAAGATCCCTTCTTCTAATGTAGGTGGTGTGAGCATAAACAACAACAACATTGAATGTCTTATTATCCAAGCAAATGGAGAAACTGAAATGCTGATCAGAAGAGGCAAGAGCAACAGGGAACAAGTCCACACTACAAAGACCCCAAAGAGAGGGATAGAGATCACCTCTATTATTCACAGCAAAAAACTTAAGGTTGAGAGCAGCCCAGAAAGAATCTCTTAAAGCAGATTGAGAGATCATAGGTTCAGCAATGAAAACCAAAGAAGGTTTATGAGACAAACACATATTCTTTAGGGTGAGTCTTGTGTTTTTATTCCCAATTCCCCTACAATTCCAATAGATGAGCTTCATTTGGAAGAGTTGAGGTAGCCACCCCTTCGGGTATGGTACACCTTGTCAGCTTGACTTTTCTTTTTCAGTTTCCTTT
>NC_032017.1:16325910-16352577 GCF_001865875.1 Lupinus angustifolius | reverse complement strand
AAGGAGATGCCAGAGGTTGCACCTCAGCATAAGGGACCTCAGCAGGAGGCATCTCAGTAGGGGGCTCCACAGGGGAAGATGGAGCTAGCCTCTCCCTGTTCCTAAGCATTGATTCATCTCTTTTATCAATCTCCAAATTAATGACTAAATCATTAACCTCATCCACCTTGTTGTGTTTCTCACCCTGAACCGTTTTTTTTGTTGCATTTCTAGCTTTGTCAACCATGTTATGCTTCATATTCTTCCTACAATTCGATAGCAAATGACCAATTGCATGACAACCTTGGCAATAGTCAGGCAAGTTTTCATATTCCAGAGAGACAAAGAAGGCAAATCCTTCTCTTTCAACCAAGATTTGCTCAGGGAGCTTATCCTTTAGATTGATCTCCACCATGACTTTTGCGAAATGACCAAAACTCCCAGATTGGGTAGCATCATCCAAGGATATAGGAGTTCCAACACCCCCTGCAATGGAGAAAATAATCTTTGGACTCCAATACTCTTGGGGGAGATTATGTATCCGAACCCAACACTGGGTATGAGAGAGCTTTTGAACACTGGGAATGAAATCCGGTGTCCAAAGGAAAAGCTTAAGAAAACCAGGCTTGAGATTCCAGGAACCAATCGAACAAACTAGCCTCATGTCTTCCACTGAGGAGAAGGCAAAGTCATAAAAACCTTTCCCTAGAGAAACCATGGACCATTTGCCAACCATACTCCAAAGAGAAGAAAGCTTTGTTTTTAGATCCAGGAATTTAATAGGAGTATCACCTTTAGAGAAAATCAACCTACCATGAAGATGAGTTTTACACCGTTGCAGCCCTGCTTGGTATTCATCTTCGGGTATTTTGATGGCAATGGCATCACCTTTCAAACAAGGTTGAGGTAGTTGAGAGAAAGATATATCACACGTGCTTTTAAGAGCTTGAGCAAAGGTACGTTTAGCGGGGAGAGTACCCTGAGATGGTTTAGGAGCTTGTTTTGGTGCACTCTCCAACTCCAAGTCTTTCAAGAAGTCCCAGGGGATGAAGGAAGAGTGATTCATGGTGTATCAAAGGCAGAAAAACTTTCCAAGAAGTTGGGAAAACCTTTCCAAGAAGTTGGGATCGTGCCCTAGCAGAGCATTATCAATTAAAGAGATAAATGTTTGTGCAACATTATTCACATCAGTGCTTGTATAAACAAATATTAATATTATGTAATATCTACATATCGTCAAATATTTAAACATAATCAATACATCATCTATTATTTATTTGTATTTAAAATTTAATAATGATTAAATAATTAAATATGCATGTTAATGATATAACCATAATATAATTTTTACACAATCAGTACATACATCATTTTCTCAAATTAATACCCGTTAACGGAAAATACCAATGATTATTAAGATTTAGTGAAACTCTATAATCACTTATTCATTTTTACACGTACTCAAATTACTCATCATTTATATACATAAATTATACTAAGTTGGAGACGTAAATGTTATAATTTAAAGAAGAGGCATTATGCTTCAGTTAAACTCATTAGTGTGCCGATGTAACTTAATCCTAATTAATGAATTAATTATAGACTAGCTATGAAAAAAGTGATCATTCTTCATGTTAGATTTTTTGACTATGAATTCATTCTTCTTATTTGTGTATTTAAATAACATGTACATCTTCTTAGAATCATTGTTGAATTTCGTACCGAACAAAAATGAGATTTTATATAAGAAAAATATGTTTCTTCTTCCCTTTTCTTCTCCTTTTCAATTTGCATTCCTTTATCTATCTATAATGACATTTATTGCCATCACTAATAATAATTTATATTCTTTCATTTTTTTAAAGTTAGCATATATAACTTTTATTTATGAAAGTGTCAATTTATATGGAGTTGACAATTAGAAGGTGTAAATTAATTATACCTTACTTTACTCTTATTAATATTTTATATTTTAAACTTACATTTTATTATTCTCTCTAAAATTAAAACTATCATTACTATTTTTGTAAAAAAATAGTGTATATAATTTTTATTTATGAAAATGTTAATATATAATATTTAATTTATTGAATTAAAAGGTGGATTTCAAAACTCTAGAAATTATTAAATAAAAGTATATTATTAGCGATTTTCAATAATAAGATAATCTAAATTGGATATTAACTAGCATGTTGACAAAGACTTCACATATATCATCCCACATTCTTATTTCATAGTATTAAATATTTAATTTTTATATATTTCATTTTAGAGAATTATATTGATCTACACCAAATTATGTGAAACAATAAAAACATAAATTAATGTTGTTTGAGGAAATACCCCAAACTTACTAATAGCCTCCTTTTCTTCTCCATATTTATGCATATTTTGCACTAAAAGAAAATAGGTATGAAAGTAGAGAGAAGATAAACAAAATTGAACGCCAAATTTAAAGTAAGAGGTACAATTTCAACTTGCAATTAATGCTTTAATAGTGATTAGGAGGTTGTTACATTAGTGTACATATTTAAGAGGAGTCAGACTCCTCTCCGTTACTGGAGAGGACAATTAGATTTTTTAGTGTATTTTTAAGGACAAAAATGTAATAACAATTAAAGTAAGGGAATAAAAATGTTATTGTCTTTTGATATTTTCATATATTTTCCACTAACTGGCCTCTCCAGTAATGGAGAGGAGTCTAGCTCATTTAAGAAGTGATTTATAGTGTATAGTTTTTCTTCCATCTTATCATTTTATTGTCATTGCTTAAGATTATATGATTATTTTTAAGAAATTAAAAAATATTAAGGGTAAAACGTATAAATTACTTAATTGTGATAGTTATAACATGTTTTTGATTTTATAGATAATATAGAAGTCTAAATAATGATAAGTAAAATATACACTATGAAACAATAATAAAACATCATTAGCTCTAAAGATATACACTAACCAAAAAATTAGTTATAAAGAAGATGATCAAGTAAGTTCTCGAGGATCTATTTACGAGTTTGTTTTGTTCAGGGGAAGACTTGTGTTAAAAACTGTTGCACTCCATCTTGATAGAATTTCCCTTCTTGGAATGTTTTGGAAGAAAAAAAAGCAATACATCCTATGAATTATATTTTGATATTCAGTGTCTTACAAAGAAAGGAAGGAAAAACTAATTATAGGAAGAAGGAGAAGTTATTCTAAAAAGAATAACTAACCAAGCCTAACCAAATTTCCAACTTGAGAATGGGCCTAAAATAAAACACAACCCAATAACTCTAAAAAGACAAAGAAATAAAAGCCTAACTAGGAACTCTTGTGTTCTTCTTTTATGATTTATTCGGTGATGGACTTGGCTTCTTCTTCCTTGCTTTTCTTCTCTTCCAATAGCCCCTCACAAGCTGGTAGGTGAATATTTAATATACCTAGCTTGAAAATGTTAGTATTGAACGAAGAAGGAGGTAGAGCTTTAGTAAATAAATCCGCCAACTGTGAAGAAGTGTGTATAGAAAGAAGATAAATGAGTCATTGAGGGTGATGTATGTACAAGTCATTGAGAAGATAAATGAGCCATTGAGCCTCACAAGTGGGAAGTGTCATAGCTTTGTATTCTGCTTCGACAAAAGATCTAGAAATCACTTGTTGCTTCTTGCTTTTCCATGAAATCAGGGTATTGCCAATGTAGAAATAGTAGCCTGAGACAGATCTCCTAGTGTCAGGGCAACCTCCCCAATCCGAGTCAGTGTATCCTTTGATGTTAAAATTTGTACCTGCAGAAGAAAAGAAAACTCCCATACTGATGGTTCCCTTGAGATATCTTGAAATTCTCTTGGCTCCATCTAGGTGATCATTAGTAGGACCTGACACAAATTGGCTATGGTGACCAACAAAAAAACTGAGATCAGGTCGAGTATGAATCAAATAGAGTAATTTTCCCATTAGCCTTCTGTAAAGGCTAGGATCAGATAAGGTGGTTCCTGATTTGGAATGAGCAAGTCTTCCTAATACTCCATTGGAGTAGAACAGGGCTTGCAGGCAAGCATTCCTGTCTCCTCAAGGAGATCCAAGGTGTATTTTCTCTAATAGAGCAGAATACCCTTAGTAGTTCTAGCTATTTCCATCCCTAAGAAATATTTGAGATCACTAAGATCCTTGATGCTAAACCCAGTATGCAACAGATTCTTCATATGGTTAATTTATGCCATGCTATTTCCAGTTAAAATCATGTCATCAACATAAACTAAAATGACTGTAAAATTCGAGTGATTGGACTTAATGAACAAAGAGTAATCAACAATGATTTAACATAACCTGATTGGAGAAGAACATCAGTGAGTTTGGCATGTCATTGCCTGCTTGCTTGTATGGGACCATAAAAGGATTCTTCTAGTTTGCATACAAGATCAAGGTGAGGAACATGTAAACCAGGGGGCATTTTCATATATACAGCTTCATTTAGGTCTCCATGGAGAAAGACTGTATTTACATCTAATTGGTGAATATACCAGTTTTTGACAGAAGCTATGGACATAATGGCCTTATGGTGGTCATTTTAATTACTAGACTGAAAGTTTTCATGTAATCAATTCCCTCTGTTTGAGTGAATCCCTTTGCAACCAACCTTGCCTTGTGTCTTTCAATAGATCCATCAACTTTGTATTTTATTTTGAAAATCCATTTGCATCTTATAGCTTTCTTGGTATCGGGAAGAGTTGTTATGCTCCAAGTGTGATTTTGATTTAATGCATTGAGTTCCTCTTGAATGACATCTCTCCAACACTGATGTTTAATAGCTCCATTGTAGTGGCAAGGCTCAATATGTGAGGAAATATTAAGAGAAAATTGTTTATGAGCAATGGACAATCTATGATAAGAAATACTTGAAGAAATAGGGTATCTTACCTTTGAAGATTTAGGAGCAACAAAAGTTGTAAACAAAGTGCAATGATAATCTTTAAGATACTGAGGTCTATGTTTAGTCCTAAGAGATTGTCTTGGCATAGAGGGGTCAATGTGGTCAGTAGTAATGATAAAATGTTTGATGAATTAGCTTGATGATAAATTTTCATAATGGTTAATGGTTATTTTTCAAAGATACAAAGTTGAAGTGCATTTGCTCCCCCTTAGGTAAGCAATCATTATACAGAAGCTAGGTAAAACAACCTCCAAAAAACTATTACACAACCTGCAAAATATGTATAACACGACAAACAACCTTTCTTCCCATTTTGACATTATCAAAAAGATACAAGTATTCAATTCTAGTCAAAAGTCAGGAGAGTTATGATAGTTATAATAGACTGTAATTAATCAATTAATTTTGGGCAAGTGTTCAATCAACCAGTTGTAAGAAGCTTGAACAAATGCACAATTTTCACATCATTTAATCGATAAACTAAAGGTCTTAATCGATTAAATGGACAAGAAACAATAATGTCATGGTTTTAATGGCATGAAGGGCTATGTTAATTCAAATTAAGTATGGAATGATTAATCATTTGACATATTTGAGCAGTTAGCAGTAGGCATAATCATTCAATATAGTCACATATACCAGCCATGATCAAGATCCATTTTAAATCAAAGAAGAATACTATTTGCAACATAATTAGTAGTCAAGCGTGAACAAGATAATTCGAAATCATTGTAACGCAATGTCAAGTTTTAAAGCAGTAATTCAACAGAAGTTATAGAGTTATTACAATCCAAAATAAGAGCAACAATGCAAAATAAAAGATAAGTTCTCAAGAGGGAACAAGGAACAACAAAGTCCATTAGCTAGGAAGGATAAAGTAAGACTCTAAGTGCTCCTGACTAAGGATGAGATGGAGGGTTCTGGTTGTCAGGAGTCGTCGAGCTACTACCACCGTTGATGAATGCACTCAGCTTGTTGAACTCAGCACACAATCTTCTAGTTTGTGAGTCAGCAGTGGTCTGAACATAGTTCCGCAAAGATTGGTAATGGTTATCAATATAAGCATTCTGACGCTCCTCAAAATTCTCCAGATCCGTATGATATGAGTCCTTAAGAGACTGAAAGTGGAGATCCATCCTATTGTTGAGACGTTGTTCTATAGCATACATGTAAGCTTGTTCAAAAGCAGGTTCATGTGATGCATGTCCTGAAGACTCCCCTAAGTAGCAGCAAATGGCTCTTGGTTATCATCTTGATCATCTTCACCTGAGGGGTCAAGATTCACAGTGTTGAAGTCCTCTTGATATTGCCATGTGTTACCGTACTTGTAAATACCTTTTTTATGAATCAGACTTTCACCAATCAAGTGATCATTGTCTGAACAATCCAGCATTATAGTATTCGAAACATCAATATGAAGATAATCAATAACTCGGGAAATGAAGATATTATAAGGAAGCAACCTTGATTGAGAAGCAGAGACACTATACATGACCTTCAGAATCTCGTCAGGCCAATTTATCATGACGTTCTCCTTCACAACAAACATGAACCTCAAATCATTCACCGTAGGTTGTGCATGATTTGTGTTCCTCTAAATCAATATGTAGGCAATCAAGTAATATAGGAGCCTATTCTCCTCGGACAGTGACCCATCTTTGGTCAATTCGCCCTGAAAATATAATTGAGGTCTATGTAAACAAGACCTATACATTTCAACAGCATCAAACGAGTTGTTGTCTGCCCAACCACAATCACTTAAACTAGCACCAGTACAACATAAACCACCCACGTTCATAAAAATGTCTTCATTAATCTCAAACAATTTTCCAACAATCATTGACTAATACTTCCCATCTTTGTATCTAAAGTTGGCATAGTACTCCCTAACTACAGCAGGATAAATGTTACCTTTTAATTCCAAGAAGGGGACAACCCCTTGAGCTTGCAAACCATGCGGAAAATTGAAGTTCTGTTCCGCTAGCCAAGTCAAATTCGCAAACCGAATGTATGTGGGTTTTCTCCCCTGAAATTTCAGCAACCGGGTTTCTTGCAGAATTAATAAATAGTATGGGTCTCCACGGTCCTGCCTTGTTTGTTAAGGTGGCATGACTTTTGGGGCACGAGATGGGCGTTGCGTGGTTATCTTGATTCTCTTAGCACGTCCTCTCTCCATTGCAATTGAAACTGAAACGTGATGAAGGTTTAGAGGAAAGATTAAGGGAAACCTAGGGTAGGATTTTCAATTGGGGAAAACGAATTTCTTGGAAATAAGGGATGGAGAAGCCGACTTATTGAGTGGAAATGGAGTGAGGTGATTCGGTTAGGGCTAGGTTAAAGCATAGGGATGATGTTGGATTTGTTCCTCTGAGATTTGAGAGAAAAGGGGATGAATGAGGTTTTAAAAAATGCTTCTGTTTATGATATAATGATGTCGTTAATCGATTAACCTGAGTTAAAAATGCCAGGTTTGAAAAAGTTTGCTTGGGTTATTGGTTGACTAAATCGATTAAATGCATTCGATACAGCATTTTGGATGTTTTTAAAAGCATGCAAAGATTTCAATATTAGTGTTAAATGAATTTTAATCAATCACATATACTTAAAAGGCTTTTATACACATAATCATGGATTATACAAGGAATTATGAGCATTCAACATGATTTTATAATAGAGCATACAAGGCAAAAAGGTCATGCAAGGCAATTACATATTATTAATGAAGATATTTTTCATCAAGGATTCCTAGTTCTCTTCGAAGAACATAGAAAATATCTCGTGAGAGGGGCTTGGTGAAAATATCTATTAATTGCTTAGATGTTTCAACAAATTCTAATACACAATTACCTTTTTGAACATGATCACGCAAGAAATGATGCCTTATTTCAATATGCTTGGTTCTAGAATGCAAGACGAGATTCTTAGAAAGGTTAATAGCACTTGTGTTAACACACTTAATAGGGATCTTTTCTAATATGTGTCATAAGTCCTTAAGTTGCTGCTTCATCCAAAGGATTTGAGTGCAACACACGCCAGCGGCAATGTATTTCGCTTGAGCGGTGGATAAAGCAACGCATGCTTGCTTTTTTACTATGCCATGCAACTAGAGAACTGTCTAATAGGTGACAAGTCCCACTAGTGCTTTTATGATCTAACTTACACCCAGCAAAGTCAGAATTAGAGTAACCTACCAAGGATAAGGAGGCATCCCTAGGTGATAAGTGCAAAAAGTATATACTTTTCACCATCATTTTATGGTACTTATCCTATGCAAATTGTAGAAAACCAACTTAAATTAACACTTTTTAGGTGAATTTTGCATGATTGAATAAATTAGTTCTTTATTAATTCTTGTCCAAGTTTTCTTTGAGTTTTGTAGGAAATTGAATATTAAAGAATAAATTCAAAGATGGACAAGAATTCAAGCCAAAATTCAAGACAAAAGCTCAAAATGAATTGCTAAAAGTAATCAAGTTAAAGCATGGCATGCTATGTACTTACTTTGGTTACTTAGCCTTGAAGAAAGGTAGCTTACTTCGTCTTGAACAAACATGCTTACCTTAACTTAAAGAAAACAACCCAAAAGTGCCAAGCAACCAACAAAAATCAAGTAACAAACCAAAGAAAAAAGGTTGCTTCACCATGAAGAAATCAAGCACAAAGTTGTCCATCCAAGCCAAGCACTAGGCCAAGTCAGCCAAGCTACTGAAGCAGGCAACATAGCATGGGACCAGGAGAGCTGAGTGTGGGACCAGGTGAGCTAAGCGTGGGACCAGGTAAGTTGAGCTGCTGAAACAGGCAGCTGAGCGTGGGACCAGGTGAGCTGAGCTGCTGAACAGGCAGCTGAGCGTGGGACCAGGTGAGCTGAGCTGCTGAAACAGGCAGCTGAGCAGGGCACCGCGCTTGACCCACCAGAAAAATGATTGCTAGGTCAACTCATGGAACATCTTACTTTTTCTTTGTTTGAAGGCCAAGAACATGAGCTCATGGATGACATAAGGCTATGACAAGAAGGAGGAGGAGTCACCATGCATGTAACCTAGTCCACCATAGGGATCAAGTAGGGGCCAATGTGGCTCTTCATAGGGGCCAATGATTAGCAGCTTAGTAGCCAAATAGGGCAGTTGAGCGCCCAGAACCTTGGCCTGTATAAAGGCATGAAATTCTCAACTCTAAACATGTACATTCATTCTAAATTCTTCCTAGTTTATTCATCTTCTTTCCTCCATATTTTCCTTCCATTTTAGGTAGTTTTTAGGCTAGTTTTAGAGTAGTTTTTCATATAATTCAAGAGGAGAAAGGAGAAGGCAAATGAGATGCAAAAATCAATTTTGAAATCTCATTTGGAACCTAAAAGCATCCAATCGTTGGATGGATGGC
The DNA here is from genome assembly GCF_001865875.1 of Lupinus angustifolius. NCBI lineage: Eukaryota > Viridiplantae > Streptophyta > Magnoliopsida > Fabales > Fabaceae > Lupinus > Lupinus angustifolius. The sequence continues at coordinate 16,343,309 of NC_032017.1, read as the reverse complement.
TCATGCTCCTAACAATTTCATTTGTAAGTTGATTATGTATTTTTCTTCTTCTTTTATTTTAAATTTGAATTTTAATCATTCAAGTTGGTGCTTTGGTTAATTTTATTTGTTTGAGAAGTTCTTAATGCTCTTTTAAGATTGATCACCTAAAAACTGATTTCAAGTTATAGAAATTACTTATCTCAAACACTTAACAAATAAACTAAGAAGTAGTTGTACTACTTAGTTTATTTGACAAGTTAAACATGCTTTTCTTAAGATCTTATATTCATTACTACTTCAATGATCAATGAGTTCTAGGCATGTTGATTGTTGATCCATCTTCAAGCTTTAACTAATTCTTTGTCTTCATCACAACATAGGCAAAACATTGCTAGTGCAATCCTTGACACTTTGCACTTTCACAATCTCCCCTTTTTGATGATGACAAACACCACAACAAATATCACATTTAATTTGATGAATTAGCTTGACGATGTTGTTTATTTGCATAACGGTTGTGAATTCAAAGTTGAAGTGATTTGCTCTCCCCTTAGGTAAGCAATGATCATTACGGAAGCTATTATACAACCTGCAAATACATTAAACACAACAAGCAATCTTTCTCCCCTTTTGATATTATCAAAAAAGATACAAATATTCAATTCTAGTTAAAAGTCAGAAGAGTTATTTGGTTACAACAGACTGTAATTAATCAATTAATTTTGAGCGTTTAATTAATCAACCAGTTGTAAGAAAATTGCACAAATGCTCATTTATACATTGAATTACGGGCAATAGTACACAAAATTCGTGGAATTGCAACTAATACTTAATCCAATAATTATAGCAATGATTTCTGAACTTTGGCGGTCGGGTGTGACGAAAATTAAACAAATTTCAAGGAAAAATTCCTTTTATTTCCTGCTTTGCAACCTCTAATCATTGGCTTGCAGAGTTTATCGGTTGTCGAGCAGAAGGCGATACTCTTGATTAGCGGCAGGTCGATGGTGAACCACACGAGGTCGTGGGACGACAAGTAGGTGACTCTAGCACTGGATGACACACTGCACGTTGTCCGCTTAGTGGTCTATTTCAGACCGACATTGAATTACAGGAAATAGTACACAAAATTTGTGTAATCGCAACTAATGCTTAATCCACTAATTAATTTTTGAGAATTGCAAATTTAAAATTCGAAACAAAAAATTTGGTACGTAATTAAATAATTGTTGATCATGATTTGAAGATAAAATTGGATTCATCACACCCAAAAATTCATTTTCAATAAAATTACCTTTTCAATGATTCGAAGATACTATTCTTAGAGGCATAACTCATCTCTATCTTCTAAAACACACATACTAATAAAGTGTTGGTCACCATAAATCTCAAAGTAGCATAATAGGCATGAGATCTCTAAGAAGAAGTGATGGGTGAAATTTTCTAACACTCAAGAAACATGTCTTCTCATCCTTGGATCCAACACAAGGCACTTTTTTTCTTTACTTTAACCCATCCTAAAGGTAATGTGAAAAGATAAGAGTCACGAATAAACATCTTATAGTAGCTACTTAAAGTAAGAAATATATTTTAATCTTTATAAATCTCTTAGGTTGTTCTCATTTCACACCACATTAATATTACTTAGGTCTGCAAATGCTCCTGAAAAAAATACATGTTTCAAAAATTGTACCTCTTAACCAAACTCACACTTTTATGATACCATGAATAAATTTATATCCTTTAATATATGTTAAACTAACCTCATCTTTCTCGTGAAGTATACATAAACATCAACGAAAGAACTCTAACTCCAGAGATGAGGGTAACTTGGTAAGGTAGTAATTAATTTGACTAGAAGTCATTTACTAGCCCTGGTGATCTGGGTTGTTTCCCTCTCGACGATGAAGCTTATTCCCATCGTCTCACTGCCCAACCGTGACCCTTGTTATTTTGAGGTCATATCTAGTATTTAGAGTTTGCATTGATTTGGTATCGCTCTCGCGGCCTGCACTGAAACAGTGCTTTACCCCTAAATGTCCAATCAACTGATGCGCCACAACACATTTTGGGGAGAACAAACTAGCTCTGGGCTCGAGTGGCATTTCACCCCTAACCACAACTCATCTGTTGATTCTTCAACATCAGTCGGTTCGGACCTCCACTAATAAACAAATTGGAAATCGCAGTTGTATATCGTTTTTTAATTTATTTTGCACTTAACCATATTTAGTTAGCTATAGAATATCTCAAGGCAATAAGCATATTCTTTTGGGAGAAATGATATATGGACATGATAAAACTCTGACATTCCTCATATAGGATGATGTAGAAAAATTGAATATCACCAAACATGCAAAAGTGAGAGATTATAAAGGGTCGTAAAACAAATTGTCTAGCTCATGACTCATCCCATGTGATGAATATAAATTTTTGGTATTGGCATACATCATGCATCATCTTTAGGGGTGACAAAGTTATCTATTAATATCCATAAAGTTCTAGTTTAAACTAATGTCATATTTAGCTTATTAAATTATTTGTTTCTTTATTTTTAGTTTATTGTGTATAAGTTTTACTTATAGGGTCTATATTCTTATAATCTTTCACTCGTCATCCCGAGACTCACAACCTTCATTATTAAAGATTTCTGAGTTCATCATACCAACTAAACATGTGCTTTGTTCATTATGCTTAACCAACACTTATAATTTTGTAGAGAGAGCAAAAAAGGTGATGAATGAAGGTGGCATAGAGGAATATGATCTCTGGTATATGAACCATGCTAAGCCAGAAAAAATATGTACTTTTGAATGTTGGACAAAATCATAAAATATAATATAAATAACTATATATAAAGTTGAAAGGGGTAAAAACTAGAAAGTAAGTAGAAGTACTATCTAAAAAAACAAAACTTATTTTATTTCAACAAATACCCAAAACATGACACTTCAGTAACATATATGGTACATTCATTCTAGTCTTGTACTAGTATATGTTACTATCCAACCTTTATTCACGTAAAAGTATGGTGTTTCTAGGGTGTCATATTCAAGCATCCCAAGGGAATTATTGTAAAACCAAGAAGGTACTTATTTTATATAATTCTATTCCTAAACTTTATTCAATCGAAAGCAGTGCTGACGTAATTTCCCACAACATTTTCTATCAATATTTGTAATATTTTATTGTGATAAGTGCCTACACATCTTGGAGTCTTAAATTGGCTAACTGTACCTCCTAATTCTAGAAAATGCTCAAGAATCTTCTGGAATGTTCCTCTCCGAACAACTTGGAGTTCAAGGGCACCAATGCCCTTGACTTTGCGGGAACTAGTGTAGCCAGCATCAACAAAAGACTTATCTAAACAATTGCAACATTCACCAAGCACTTCTTCACTTGCTTCACCACTGATTTCCCAGAATATAACATAGTGTCCGGGCTCTTTGGAAAAATCAACATGGCTAGTGTAGTCAACAACTTCCAATTTTTCATCTGAAAGCAAATTTGATGCTGCTTCCACAGCTAATTGTAGATCATTCTCTGTGTTCTTGTCAATGTTAACAGTAAGAAGAAGGCCGCTCCGTCGAACAAATTTGAGTTTTGGAGTTGAGTTATGGAACCCTGCAACCTTCACCACATCCCCTAGCCTATATCTGTATAACCCTACAAATTAGCCAAGTTATAATATTAATAATAAGTACATATTAGAAAAAATATTAGAATTTAGATATGTAAAATATTAGCTATTAGGCTAAGGACAAATGTAAAAAATTTGTTGTGAGATATTTTATAGCATAGATAGACATGAGGCAAGAATTTGTTACATAACGCATGAGTAATTGCATTTTTTTTCTCAAGAATATTATTCCAAATTTAGACTTGCATATGTGTTTGATATTATATAATGTGGAAAAATATTAGTAAGAATTCTTTCAAGTAAAAAAGAAAATCCTTTGAACTTTCTTTTTTATAAGGACAAACTTCAAGGTTCATGCACTAGAAAGAAGTCAAAACACGTTGTCTGATGAGATTCTAGAAATATTTTGCAAGTATAGAAGTTTTCCGAAATGACCAAAGACAGTAGTAGTAGTTGGTGATCTTAAGGGCAAAAACAAATAGGTAGAGGAAAATTTAGTACCTGCTGGAGTGGTCATAACAATCTCATACTCCTCTCCAAGCTTCACTTCAGTTAGGCCCACTGGCTTAGAATCCACACATATGAAATTATTCTTTGTCAAAGGGATGAATTCAAAATAACCAATTTGAGGAAGCACAGTGTAAGTAGCCAATTCTGGAGGTACTTTTGGGCTAACATTTGTTCCTATCCACCCTTCAGAAGATCCATAATCAGAAGTAACTAAAGGCAACTCACCAGCATAATGCCTCAACTTTTTCAAATAAGGCTCCATTGCCCCAGTCATGATACCATAAACATACTTAGCATTTGGAAAAAGCTCTTGTATTAGCCCATACCAGTTGCTCAACCCAGTGCATTTTTTGTGGATCAAGTTGGCTAGTTCTGGGTCTGGTTTGAGAATTTTAGACATTGCAGTCCTAATTGATGGAACTGTGATCCTGCTGGTAAGGACACCACTCCTTATATCATGACATAGCTCTTCCCACACTTGTTCAAAGGTCCTAAAAGCATGGACAAGGCTGTGTGCAAATGTTGAAGACACAAGCTGAATTTGGTCCCTAAAAATTAGGCCACACAAGAGGTGGCAGTACAATGATTGGTGAAAATCAGAACCAAATATTACTTCCTCAGGGCTGCAACATTGTGACTGAAGTGCTGCCATTGCTTGCTTGTAACGTTTGTCGCGGAACAAATTCGTCGTTGCAGTGCCTGCAGCTAGACCCCCTTCTGTTTTGAAATGCTTGCTGCTATAGATGAAGCTTAAGGCCTTGCCATTTTTTATGGGGAACTCTCTGCAGGAAAGGAATTGTGGTAGTATCAATCTTCTATGATAGTTACAAAATTTTCTTGTTTATCCTTCTACCACATATCGAATTCATTATACCGCATGCCACATATCACGAGTTTACTATAAAGAAAACCTTGTAATAATAATATAGAAAGTGACTAACAGACAGCATACCACGTATTGGTAACTCATACTAGTATGAATAACATGAATGATAGAAACAAGAGAAATAAAGTTGTATACCTGTTCCTAAATGAAAAAGAGGTCTGATATATCTGCATAGTGGTTTCAAACAATTCATCACTCCATGGTACATATTTTGGCTTGCCAGAAGTAGTGCCAGAACTGCAAGAAACATCATCATTATTTTTTTCAGAAATCAGAAACTTTGAGAAGTGCAAATTAACAAATACTTAAATGAACAAGAGTGGAGAAACAAGGGTGAGAGTGAGACCTTAAAGACATGTTTGTGATGGGTTTTCCAGTGAGAATAGAAGAATAATCTCCATAAATCATTCTGTTAATATAAGGCTCCAAGTCCTTGTGTCTGACCACTGGGATACATGTCTTGAAACTCTCAGGGTCAGTCCTTCCATTGAGCCCTAAACTCAGCAAGTATTCTGCTGATGCGTTATCTTCCAAAATCCTTTTCAGTGTTTCCCTCTGAACCCTCTCAGCATCCTTTGTCACTGCCTCAAATTCCTCTATCACTTTGTCCATGTTGAACGCTTCCACTTTCTCCAACATCTTCGAAGTACTTAAGCTGAAGCTTTTCAGAAAACAGAAAGAAAAAAGGGAGAGCATTCAGAGAACAAGACAAACAATTGGTGACTTATAAATTCTTATTTTATAGCCTCTCTAAATTAATGATATTCAAAAATGAAAATGGCTGGTCAATAGTTAATATGGTATCAGAAATAATGCAGACAAAGAGCATTAAACACCAAATAGCACTGTACAATTGACTCAGGAAAAAAATAATGCAGGGTGGAATAAAAAATGAATGAAGACAAAAGTAACATACAATTAAGGTTTTATGTATTTACTTATTTCCTTGTGATTTAATCTTTATAAACAAATGCCACAATCAGGACAGATACACATTAAGCAGATACTTTGAACCATTAGAATTTATAAAGACCAAAACAAAAACAAAGGGAAGATTAACAAAAACACTGTGGAAAATGATAGAGAAAGCGAAAGAAAAGAACTGGTGCAGAAAACTATAACAGAAAACGAAATTACAATAAAAACTGTGGGTCCCTCATCTCTTTTTTTTTTTTCTTTTTCTTTGTGAACTAAACATTTATACAATTATTATTGTCTCACAAGCACCAAAACGAATACTATTAGTGAAGTACAATTCTAACTTTGAGTGGGCACAGAACTGTAGCAAAATAAAAGCCAGAAATGTGAAAACAAAAACGAGTACGTAAAAATATTATTTTTTGAACTAGATTGCATGAAACTGATTTGTGGCATAGTTATGACATGCTTCCCTTAAACAAGGTGTACCTAGAGATACCAATGGGAGAGACCAGCGCAGGTAGTGTTTTCATGTGTTATATATTAGCATCTATTTGCTGGTAGCAGGGAGAGTGTGTATTTGTAGAGTTTTGAAATTTAATCATATACTTATATAATTTATAATAATTAATATATATTAAAAAAATTATTATTATATGAATAATAGGATATGTGTATGACCAGTATGGTTAAAATTCATTCATTATTAAATAAAAAAAAGTAGATAAGATATAATCTTAAAATATTACAAAATTATATAATATATATTTATAAATTTAATTAAAAAATAAATTTATAATTTTGTAGATACAGACAAAGCTGATATTATAGTACCTATCTATAAGCTATTATTTTAGGGTAGCCCTTATAGATATTTGTTAGGTGTATCAAATATTTTTGTCATCCTATACATATTGTATTTGGAGGGGTAATATTGTATCTAATCCATTATGAAAAAGTTTTATAGTAATAATAGGAAATAAGTGTACCTAATAGAATCATCTCTTACCATAATTTGAATAAGTGAACCTAATAGAATCAACATTTCCAAATATTAATTGATTTTAAATTAAATAATATAAAAAGTTAAAAATTTCCTTTTCTCCATATAATCCATGATCGGATAGTTTTAGAAAGTAATTTAATAGCTCTTTAGAAAGTAATAGCTATAGAAATATAAAGAGACGTGGATGACAACCGTGAACCCCAAATAGAGGAATACATTTGTTGACCTACTGTTTTGTGTCACACCATCTTAGGGAAGGCAATGAGCACTAATAAATGTAGGTAGTGTTTTCTCCTGTCCAAAAACACTATATTTGCGGGTACCTGTGTGGGTAGCGGGTATTTGGGGTACCCGTGTGGGTAACGGGTACTTACTGCTATACAATGAGTTTTTAATTTTAATTATATATGTATATAATTTGTAGTAATTAATATATAAAAATAATTGTTACATGAGTAATATAATATTTATATGATAAATTTATGACCATAGTCAAATATATGCAATTTATTATGAAATAGTAATAAAGTATATGATATAATCTTAAAATAATAATAAATATATATGAGAATTTAACTAAAAACTAAATATATAAATTTGGGATACCTGCGGAGCGGGTATCACAAAACCCGCTCCCACCCATAAGCTACTATTGTGTGTACCCGTTGTGGGTATTTATACGGGTCGGGTTTTTTGCCATCCTGCACAATGTGCTAGGAGTATAAGATTCTGACTTAAATAATTTTTTTCCAATCAAACAGAATTGATGGCAGATGGAGTATACAAAAAGTGAGACATTAGATGTACTCCCTAGCCAATAACTCATAGAAAATGTCAATTGTAACTATGTGTTTTCTGCTTCCGGAAAAACCAAAGAAAATGGACACAAAATAAATAAAAAAACATCAGAATTCATCTGGGTTTTATTAATGTTTCATAGACTTGGGAAAATATAAGTGATTCTTTAGCAAACCCGACTAGAAAACAATGGAAGCAAACTAGGCAAAAGAATCAAACTTTGTGTTGATTATTGTGAAATGAAAAATGGGTACCTGTTGGGTCAACTTGGTGTGTTTTAGTTCTGACGTAACAAAGAAAGTGTATATGAATGGAACTGAACAAGGAGTGGACAAGTGAGTAGGAAGAAAATAGTCTTTGTTACTGAGATTTGGTAGAAACAATTTGTGTTTTGACTGAGATTCTCATTGGGCAATGTTATATATAGACATAGGTATATACATATCTCGTTGGAAAAATATTCACAATTTTGAACTGACTATTTTAACCCTAGATTGTGGTCGGAATAATGAGCGGCAAGTTTTGTCTTATTAGGTCGGTTACTACAAAAGGCAAGAGGTCAACATAGTCATTTATGGTAGGGTATTACTTATCCAAATGGCACGTGTGCTAGTCAATTATTCCACAATTCATTCAATTTTGAGAAATTACTTATGAATCATATAAAGTTATTCATCAATGCAAATCCCTCCTACATATGATGTAAGTAGCAACACTTAAACCGTAAAACAGGTGGAACTGACCTAATAAAATTTAACCAATATATCTTTTAATTATTATAGTACTGGAATTTGAAATTAACATATACAATAATTGTTATACATGTATTGTTATATATCTTATTAATTGTAAATTGTAATGTTATATATGTTACTAAATGATATATATATATATATTATTAAATTATTACATATATTAGTAATAGTAAATTTTATTGATATATATTACTAATAAGTTTATATGTTACTAATTGTGAATTGTACTATTGTATATATGGTTATTCATTTTTTTCTAAATTACATAATTGTTATATATGTTACTAACAAACAATTATAAGTTTCAATTTTTTGTTAACAATAGTAGTGTTTTTCATTTTATGAAAAAACTATGTTTCTTGTTATACATTTTGAACTTTCAATCGATGTAAAATAATAAAAATAAAACATGAAAACTGTAGAATCAAACTAAATCATTCATTAGCTGTTCGGTTTAGTTTGGTTCTTCCAAAAAAATTGTGTTTAATTGAGGTAGACTGTGTTTGTTTCGGTCACTGAATTACACTAAAAGTCAAACCAAACTTTTACACCTCTACTTTTGTTAATTAATGAGCCTTTGGAATAGTGTTTCCAAATGGTAGGTGTGCTATTCAATTATTTCACTATTCATTTAATTTTGAGAAAGCACAGATTCATGGAAAGCCTATTCATAATGCATATCTCTCCAGCCAATGTACCTGGTTTCCAAATACTTGCGTAGAGAAAAAATTTATGTATTAACTATATATGAGATTTATACATTATTATAATATCATTGATCATTCATGTTTAACCATATCTAACAATCATTGCGTCTTGAACAAAAGTAATATAAGCGGATCGTGAATAATGTATTAAGTGTGTATAAATCTTTACATTGATAATATATAAATATTACCCTCTTTAAATAATTTTGTTGCGACATGTGTCATATAAATATCTTTGTTTTTTTCAGCAATTTGTTTGAAAATTCAAATAAATATAAAAGTATAATATTTATATATTGTTAGCATAACATTGTTCCAGAAGAAACCAAAGAACTCTACGTTGTCCTTTTGTGAAATAGAAAATGGAAACTTGTTGGAATCAATCTTAAATTCTAAACGTGAGAGGGAGTGAAGTATGTAAGTAGGTGAAGAAGGTTCCTGAAATTTGCATAGACACTAATTTGGCAAAAATAGCTAGTTTGAGATGAGCTGAAGATTCTCATTGGGTGATGGATGTATGAGTGACAAATGAATGGATAGGGATAGATTTAGATTTGAATTCTCATTTAAGGATGAAAAATCATTTAATAATCCATATAAATTCATTTAAATTATATTTTAAATTATTATCTATTTCATCCATATCTAAATTTTTAATGGATGAATTTCAACTTATCGAATCCATCCGTGACTTCAATTTTCATGAATTTGGATGAATCGATATCCAGTTCATTTGATTTTTATTGGAACTAAACAAACTTTTGAAGAAAATCTCTTTTAAAAACCACTATTTCAATAAAACATTTTTTTTTAAATCACTTTTAAAAATCATTTTCATTAGAAAAAGTGTTTTTCCAAACTTTTAAAAATAATTTTTGCAATATTATACAAACATGCAACGTTTAAATTTCTGTGTAAAACTCATGACATATATTTATATATATGTTATCTATATAAATTTCTGTATAAATTTTAATGAATTAAAAATGTGTTTTTGCCCTCACCTCTCAAAACGTTAATATTATATAAACATTCTATAACTTTTATTACTTTATTATATTCACCACATAATTCCTATTCAGTACTTTTTGTTATTTCGTTTTGTTTTTAAATTATAAACACACATTCTCTACTCCTATTAATTAGGAATGACAAAAAAATCTATACTTATTGATAAAATCCATATGGGAATGGGTACGGGTCACAAACGAGTACCTGCAGATTTTTCAAACAGGTTTTTTAAAATAGCCGTAGTACATACAGGCGTATACAGGTATTGTGGTACTCGTGTATGCTAGTACCCATTATTTATGTGATTACTATATTATATTTAATTAAATTAAAAAGTACGTTACACTAACCTTCATTACACTATGTACTTCTTTTCATTTTACTGTTTTTGCTTTTTTTTTACCTTGTTTACTTGTGTTATTGAATTTGAATTGTGAAATATCCTACAAATACTATTACATATGCAGAAACACACTGTCTTGCACAGAAAAATAGAAGTAAGAAGTTAGAAATTCATTGATAATATAGGAAAATTGTAGGTACCTATTATACTCGTGGTACCAATCGAGAAATACTCATGAAAAACCGCATGCGAGTACCCGTATGAGTACAGGACGATATGAGTAATACTCTCATATTTAAAAGCAGGTAGCTACTACCCGTACCTACTGTCATCTCTACTGTTAATACACCATAATTGATAATTGCTTCATATTCCAATTTATAATGAAATTATTTATTGTATCCATTTTACCATTTAACAAACCTTCCTCACTAACAAATTCAAGTTATATATTTACTTTCTTATTTGGAAAATAATTATTCTCCATCCTTTTTCTTATTGTTAATTAAGATATTACAACATAATATGAGCATAAGATGATAATATTGTATTTATAGAGAGAATTGCTTAAAATTCAGGAATAGAAAGTAATCCATACAATCATACTTTCACAAATCAATATTGTAATAAAAGGAATAATAATGCTTTTCATTTCAATATAATATGATTAATGATTTCTTAAGGAATAAATTGCAACATGATTAATCACATAAAAGAAATAGTAACGAGTTTAATAAGAATTGTGATTTTTTTGTCACAAAAATGTTGATCTTAAAATTTATTTTAATCATGGACATTTATGATTGTATGAATTAAGGATATAAAAAACACAATTTATGTTACAAAACGTAATGATCATTCATCTTCAAATATTAAAACCCAAAAATATTAATATTTAAATGGGTGTATATCATAATATATTCATAATATTTGATATTAAACTATAATATGATATCCATAATATTGTATCTATAATGATCATTATCTAGAATTAAGGAATTAGTAATAATTAATACAATCATACTTTCACACATTAATGCTGTTAATTTTTTATTATTAATATTGCATGTATAAACATTGATTTGTTTATATTCACATATTAAAATTGACCAACCTTTTTCATCTCTTAAGGAAATTTCTTGAAGCATATGTTACTAAATGAAGGGAAATAATTACTACCCTTTTTATGTTCCTGCACTATATTTCTTTCAAACTAAAAGAAAAGTTACTAATTAGTAAGATGAATAATCAGAAATAAAAGTAGTATTTGTGTAATCATTTTTTGTAGTAATAGAATAAATCATGCAGTACCAACCAATCAGATTTTAACTAAAAAATTAATTTCTTTCTTAATAAAAGTTAATTAAGGAATAATGTTTACATTTTTAACCAATAATTCAGTATCTAATAATGTTTTTCTTCAAATAATTAATATATGATTGTAAGGATTAACTCTAGTGGTGGATATCTTCAAACACAAAGCTAAGCCTCCATGGAAGCTGCTGAGTAGATGACTGCTACGCAGAGATTTAATTCCCCAAATGAATTTCACAATATCTCATATATATATATATATATATATATATAAGGAAACTAATAGTTGTGTAGATAAACTTGCCAATTATGATATCTCTACTAAGTCTTATTCATAGTGGTCCTCTATTCCACAATTCATTCATGAAGATTGCTCTAGAAATGGTCTAGGACTTCCGAGTTATAGATTCAATAACTTGTAATTGGATTCCTTGTGTGACTCAACTATGGTAGCTTTTGATTTTGTCTCTCTTGTAGTGGTTCCTTATTTTAATATATAGTTATGGTGTTGTTGCAACCTTTGCATAAAAAAAGATTGTAAGGATTAAAATTATATTAATCACCATTTTCATATGAGATATGCCTTTTAAGATGACATGTGGTAATGGGCTTCACTCTAATAAAATAGGCGAGGAAATATTAAAAATTACTAACTATCTATTCCAATTTTATAAATAATAAAAAACAAACTTATCTATTTAAGTTGAGTTATGGTGTGGACGCGAGTGCTACTGCCACGATGGCTTAAAGTTGGTAAGTGAATAATTTAATGAAAACAAAATTATTAATTTTAATCGAATTGTGTTGTAAACACGTTGTATGCTGCCATAGGTCGCTTAAAAGGGACAACCAATTAATTAAATAAAATATATCACTTTAAGTCGGGTTGTGGTGCGGATGTGAACGCTTCTACTTGTAACATCGCGAATTTTATGAGTTTGAATTATAAGATTTTACTAATATTTTCATTAGTTATATATTCGAAAATGAATTTTTGGGAATTTTCGGTAAAGAATTAGACAAAACTCTAGTTGAGTTTTAGTCTTGAAATTTTATTTCCAATTTTATGGTAAATTTTGGTAATTTTTGAAGACAATCGGTTTTTTGGAGACAGTCGGTTCTGGACCACTGTCGGGGCCGAAATCCGCACGGTACGGCTCAAAACGTGTCTTTTTGAGTTCCGTAACTCGGAATCGAATTCCGATCGCACCGTTGGCTTCGTAATTTCATTTCGAGTCAATATAGACCCTGAATACACTCATACCTATTTTCTAAATATTTTTCACTCGGAATGCCGAAATCCGAAATTCTAATCGGATATTAGGATCGGGCGATTTATAATACCCGATCGAGTATTGACCGATAATACTCGAGCTTGTTTATTGCACATGTCCACAAGGTGATCATTTTGCATTGGGATGTGGGAGTTGACTTCCATAAAGCAAATCTCCCATCACTTTCTCAAATATCTCATGATCTCATTAGCCACCCTAGGGATTTTTTTGATGATTTCCCTCTCTCCTTAAACCCTCACACTCCCCACTTCACTCTATCACTCTTGCATTTTCAAAGAAGAGGTAAAAACCTATCTTCATTTTTCTCTCATTTCTCATTTCTTCTTCCATCTTAAAACTTGGGCATGAAGTCTTGTAGTGCCCTACCTCATTGCAATGAAAACAGGTCACACAGGTGTTACCAACATGCCTTCTCTTGCACTTGGGACACACTGGTGTCGCATTCTGATTGCAGTTCCTGACAGACGAACTCATCATGCTGTTGTTGTTGTTGTTGCGGTTATTGTTGTGGTTGTTGTTGTTTCCTGGTCTGAAGCCTCATTTGTTATAAGGATGAAAGCTCCTCTGATGACTTCCTGAAGAAGACACAGCAGACCTTTGATTGCGGTTGAAGGGTCTTGCCCTTCCAAACCCTTGTCCACCACTCCTTTGTGGACTAACAAATGTTGGAGGTGATACCACACTTTTCAGTGTTGCATTCCTCGCTCTGACGCTCTCCTCGTAGAGCCTGCATTTGTTGACCAGAGTTGCAAAGTCTGGTATCTGTTGGTGAACAAACATCACCTTCAGGTCGGGCTTAAGTCCATCCTCGAACTTAGCGCACTTCGACCTCTCGTTTCCAATCTCATTGTAATGTGGGGCATACCTCCCCAATTCCTCGAACTTGGCGGCATACTCTCCCACCGACAAACTCCCATGTTGAAGCTTCAAGAATTCCATTTCCTTCTTCGTCTTCATATCTGCAGGGAAATACTTCTACAGAAACTTGTCCTTGAATGTGGTCCAGCTGACCACCTGGTGCTCATGCACCATTTGCCTCCTGGTGAACTCCCACCAGTTATCTGCTTCCTTACTCAGCATGTAAGTAGCATAGGTAACCTTCTATTCATCGGTAATTAAACTAGATGGTTCACTTAAAATTTAAAAAATGGAATATTACTCTAATCTTTTGTTTTACTTTAGTCCAAACAAAGATAAAATTTTTTTACTTCAATATAATTATACATAATTACTAATTATATAAAGTTTTACATTTACATATAATTTTATATTTATAGATAAAAATTATTAATTATGTATGGAATCGTCCGGTTAGGCTGAATGGTTTAACTGTTTAAATCAATTGAACCTAATACGAGTCATCTTCTGGTTTGATGTTCGGCTCGGATTTCACAATATTGGTTTTAATATTTTTAAAGAGGAGTGTCAAATATTGCGACCATACAAATGATGAGTTAAAGTAAATAAGCAAGTACTTGTGATCACTCCTCCATCCTTAATGTGATTTTATTTTGTTATATACTTCATTTATTTTTTAGATGATTTGGCAAATATTTTTTCCTATCTACTTTCAGAGATTGTAGGAGCAACGCTTGAGTTCACACCACACCTCATCTTAAATGAGTAAGTTTATTTTTTATTTATAAAATTGGAATAGATAGTTTGTAATTTTTAATATTTCAAGAGTGAAGTCCATTAGCACATGTCATCTTAAAAGGCATATCTCATTTCAAAAGGGTGATAAATATAATTTTAATCCTTGCAAACATACATTAACTGTTTGAAGAAAAACATTATTAGATACTGAATTATTGTTGGTTAAAAATGTAAACACCATTCATTAATTAACTTTTATTATGTCTTATTATTAAGAAAGAAATCAATTTTTTAGCTAAAATCTAATTAGTTGGTACTGCATGCATTATTCTATTAGTACAAACAAATGAACAATGATTACACAAAATACTACTTTTATTTATGTTTCTTCATCTTACTGATTAATAACTTATTTTTTAAGTTGAAAGAAATTTGTGGAGGAACATAAAAAAGGTAATAATTATTTCTCTTCATTTAGGAACATATGTTGGAGATTTTCCAACTATAATCCTTAGAGTGTATCGAAAGCCCTAATGATCATGACTCCGTTCCTATAACAATGTTTATGCCCATACATAAACCCAAATGAAACAATCATGATCCAGACCGAAGAAACCCCAATTGATTTCACGGTGAAGAAGAAGACCATACCTTGATTCGCCATTTAGAATCTCGAAGGTATGAGGGTGTGATGATCTTCCAGATGTTAGAGCACTTGATGGTTTTCCTTATGCTTCTCTAGAGGGGAATGAGATTGCCAATGTTAGAGTGTGTGAACCTGATGGTGAGAGTGATGGATATCCTAATGGTGTGTTATCCCCCTTGTGGATAACTTTACTCTAATCCACATTTATCCTCCTTAACCACACCAAAAATCTGTTGCTCTACAAATGGGGACCATAACCCATAAAAGTAACCCCGAAGTGGTTACTACTTCAGTTGTAATAATTCTGATTCAGTCCCTTCATCAAATCAGAAATTGCCTGAAGGTATCTACACTTATATTATTTCATGACACATATGCCCTTAGCCACCAAATTAATTCTTGAGGATCATTTATATTTTGGCTAATTAAAAATAATGGCCATAACATAATTATAGAATTATATTTGTGACCCATAAATTGTCAGAAATTCTAACAATCTCCCACTGGTCACACATATGATTCTCCATGTGTGTTATCCTTATTGCGCGCTTAAATATTGCCATTATGACTCAGCATACCTAAATTATCCCGTCCATCAGTCATATCTCCATATTGAATCACATTGAACTTCGACATATCAATCATGACTAATTCAACAATGATCACCAACATTGACACAACTAAATGACATAGATTCATCATCAAATGTGTAGCATGAAAATCACATGAATATGATATGTACATGGAATATGATCTGTACATGTCAATTTTCAACTGGTCCTACTTAACTTTAGTGAGATCCTTAATAATAACATAAAACCTTATTGTGCAAAGTATAAGGACCGAATACCAAACTGAATGATTAATCAACTGAAGTTTGAGTACAAAGTATACATACATAATACTGAAATTACATAGAACATAATGAAATGTGTGCACTTTCTTTCTAACTCCCACTAAACCAAAAAATCCTCACATTGCAGAACACCCATGTGAGTAGTATGCCTAAGTGTTATAGTTTTTGTAAGAGGATTCACAATCATGGAGTTAGTGCCTAAGTGTTATATGGAAAGCTGTCCACTTTTGTACTTTCTCCTTAACAACTAGGAACTTAATGTCAATGTGTTTCGACTTTGCTGAACTCCTATTGTTGTTGGAGAAAAACACGGTTGACTTATTGTCACAATATAATTTTAGCGGTCTTTCAATTCTTTCCACAATTCACAACCCAGTGACAAAATTTCTCAGCCATGATGACTGAAGTGATGCCTCATAACATGCTATATATTCAGCTACCATGGTGGATGAAGCAACAAGGTTTTGCTTGGAAGAACGTCAAGAAATTGCACCACCAGCTAACAGATAAACATAGCCCGAAGTAGATCGTCTACTATCTTGGCATCCCACAACATCGAAGTCAGAATACCCAATGATCTCTAATTGTTCCGATCTCCTATATGTGAGCATATAGTCTTTTGCTCCCTTTAAGTACCTTATGACCCTCTTGGCTGCTTTCCAATGGTCCATTCCTGGATTACTCATATATCTGCCTAAAACCCTAACTATGAATGCTATATCCAGACGCTTACATACTTGAGCATACATAAGACTCACAGTTGATGCGTAAGGGATCTTTTGCATTTCCTAAATTTCCATATTTCCTTTAGGGCATTGATTGAGACTAAATTTGTCTCCCTTAGCAACTAAAGTATCCATTGCTTTATAGTTCTGCAAGCCATATCTTTTAAGTATCTTTTCTATATAGCTCTTTTGTGATAATCCAAGAATATCCCAAGATTTGTCTCGGTGTATCTGAATTCCCAATACAAATGAAGCTTCACCAAGATCCTTCATTTCAAAATTACTAGATAGAAATGTATTGGTTTCTAACAAGGTACCCACATCATTAGTGGCAAACAGTATGTCATCCACATACAAGAGTAAGAAAATATACTTGCTCCCACTGAACTTGTGATACACACAATCTTCGAC
>NC_032017.1:16325571-16325810 GCF_001865875.1 Lupinus angustifolius | reverse complement strand
GTTGCACCATATAAATCTTTTCATTAATGTTTCCATCTAGAAAAGCTGTTTTGACATCCATCTGATGAAGCTCCAAATCATAATGTGCTACAAGAGCCATGATTATCCTAAGAGAGTCTTTCGTTGAAACTAGAGAGAAAGTCTCTTTATAGTCAATTCCTTCCTTCTGAGTAAAACCCTTAGCTACAAGACGTGCCTTATACCTCTCCACATTACCATTAGAATCCCGCTTGGTCTTA
>NC_032017.1:16324523-16325471 GCF_001865875.1 Lupinus angustifolius | reverse complement strand
ACACCATTCATGCTAGGCGATCCTGGCATGGTGTACTGTGGGACTATACCATATTCCTCTAGGTATTTGGCAAAAGGCCTTGGACGTTATTCGCCTAAACCGTCATATCTACCGTAGTATTCACCACGTTCAGATCTGACGCACTTAATCCTTTTGCTGAGTTGATTTTCAACTTCAGCCTTAAAAGTTTTGAACATGTCCAATGATTAGGACTTTTCATGAATTAGAAAAATGTATGCATAACGAGAATAATCGTCTATGAATGATATGAAGTATTATTGACCATTCTAGGAAGCCGTAAGGAATGGTCCACAAATATCCGTATGTATCAATTCTAAGATGTTCGAAGCTCTTTATGCACCATATTTCGATTGTTTGGTCTGTTTTCCTTTTATTATGCATTTAACACAAACATTAAGGTTTGTGAAGTCAATGGAATCCAAAATCCCATCTGACACAAGACGCTCAATTCTCTTTTGAGAAATGTGACCTAGGCACTTGTGCCATAATGCACCTAAATTATTATTTTCAATTTTACGCTTAGTACCACGTGATTCCACATTCAGGGTTTCGCTATAATCAACTATAGTATTCAGCATACACAGATTGTCTTTTAACATTAGTGCACCAGTTCCAATAACATTTGAATTTAAAGACAATTGAACCGAATTGTTTCCAAATGAACAACAATATCCAAATTTGTCCAAATAAGAAACATAAATTAAATTCCGTCTAAATGACGATACAACAAAAATGTCTTTCAAATTCAAATAAAAACCAGTACATAATAACAACCTAAAATGCCCTATAGCTTCCACTTCTACCNGTCTTTCAAATCCAAATAGAAACCAGTACATAATAGCAACCTAAAATGCCCTATAGCTTCCACTTCTATCGATTTCCCATCGCCAATATAGATGTATCTTTCAACATGATTAGGCTTTCGGT
>NC_032017.1:16307256-16324423 GCF_001865875.1 Lupinus angustifolius | reverse complement strand
TGCCGCGCTTAATGATCATTAGACTCATGCGATTAGAGCGATACCATTTCTCATAACCCTTCCTCTCTTTAGAGGCACTGGATTCCAAAGGAGAAGGGGGTTGCTCTACCCTTAATGCATAGTCCAGATCCATGCAGCCAAGAAAAATTTCCACGTTCTCTTTCCAGTCCTTAAAATTTTCACCATTAAGGACCGGAACCGAATTCAAATTTGCAGATATGGAAACAATTGATGTAGCTTATTCAAACATAAGACAAAATATTAAAATATGCTCACAACTTAAAATTATCAATGTGCTTAAACAATGGTATGTCCAAATCAAGATACCTAGTGCACCATCAATATCAAGTCTTTGGACAGTGATATCAACTATAAGTGGAACTCTTATTGTAATGATCAGACATTCATAATAAGGCATGTCAACTGACGAATCCCTCTTTGGATTGATTCATCAGTCACATGTACAAAACTTTAGAATTATGACATGTCTATCATCATAGGTGTATATGATCTTCGGCCAAATATTAACTTTCCTTTGGGCCAGCTAATACCCGCATGAATGACCATACACACTTACATCCAATGTTCCTCATGAGTTATATCCATGAAAGGGGTCACTTTGGCGACATTTCACTTCAATTGGCTCACTTGAAATAACAGACAACTTAATGGATAACCAAACAACACTTAAAGTCAATGCACAAAGATACCAAACCCCATAAATCTTATTGTACTCTCGCTTAAGCGAGGTACTCTCGCTTGGTTGAGGTACTCTCGCTTGGGCTCAATAGAAGACAAAGCTTCTGTTTAGTTTTCGCTTGGGGGAGGTACTCTCGCTTGAACACAATAGAAGCCAATGCTTCTGTTTAGCTCTCGCTTGGGCGAGACACTCTCGCTTGAGCGAGGTACTCTCGCTTGAGCGCAATAGAAGCCAATGCTTCTGTTTAGCTCTCACTTGGGCGAGGCACTCTCGTTAGAGCGGGAGCTCTGTGACAGAAAACGAACAGGGCGATTTCTGCATCGTTCTTCTCCGAAAAATCATCCCAAAATTCAAGAAAAAACACCGACATTGATTCATTTCGAATCTATGTATTTATACATGGAAAACAATCAATTTTTATCCTAATCGTTCCATGGCTTAAGTAAAACATCAAAACCCTAAATCAATTCAGATTTTGGGGAAGAACAACAAAGAGCAACAAAAAACCTAATTTCACACATGAATCAAATTAGGGCGGCTCTGATACCACTTGTTGGAGTTTTTCCAACTATAATCCTTAGAGTGTATGCGAAAGCCCTAATGATCATTGCTTTGTTCCTATAACACAATGTTTATGCCCATACATAAACCCAAATGGAACAACTATGATCCAGACCGGAGAAACCCCAATTGATTTCATGGTGAAGAAGAAGAACATACCTTGATTAGCCATTTGGAATCTCGAAGGTATGAGGGTGTGATGATATTCCAGATGTTAGAGCACTTGATGGTTTTCCTTATGCTTCTCTAGAGGGAAATGAGATTGCCAATTTTAGAGTGTGTGAACCTGATGGTGAGAGTGATGGATATCCTAATGGTGTGTTATCCCCCTTGTGGATAACTTTACTCTAATCCACCTTTATCCTCCTTAACCACACACCTAAAACTCGTTGCTCTACAAATGGGGACCATAGCCCATAAAAGTAACCCCGAAGTGGTTACTACTTAAATTGTAATAATTCTGATTCAGTCCCTTCATCAAATTAGAAATTGCCTGAAGGTATCTACAGTTATATTATTTCATGACACATATGCCCTTAGCCACCAAATTAATTCTTGAGGATCATTTTATATTTTGGCTAATTAAAAATAATGACCATAACATAATTATAGAATTATATTTGTGACCCATAAATTGTCAGAACTTCTAACAACATATGCTTCAAGAAATTTCTTTAAGAGATGAACAAAGGTAAACTGTTAAATCTAATGACATGGCCACAGAAGATGGAATCACATTTACGGTCTCACTATTTTGTGTCACTCAATATACTAGGATATGTGATTGGTTAGAATTTTTTTTTATTAATTACAATTTTAACTTAAATATTTTTTCAACCAATAGAATTGATGGTATACATAGAGTGAAACAACATATTTACTCATATAGAAGACCAACAATGACAGTGAGCAATTTGTTGGGTTTTAATATTTGAAAATAAACAACTCAATGTTAACACGTGCAACATTAATAATAGAAAATTAACCAGGTTAATATATGAATGTATGATTGTTTGAATTATTACTAATTCCTTAATTTTAGATAATCCTCATTAATGTATATCATGTTATGGTTTAACATCAAATAATATGAGTTTATTATGATTTATACCCAATTTATGTATTAATATCATTGGGTTTTAATATTTGAAGATAAACAAATCAACATGAAATATTAACATAACTCTAGCATGATTATATTTTATTTTGAATAGATGGTTAACATGCATTTGGTATTTTTATATCCTTAATTCATACAATCATAAATGGAGATGTTTAAAATAAATTTTAAGATCAACACTTTTGTGACAAAAAAAAATCATAATTCTTATTAAACTCGTTACTATTTCTTTTATGGGGTTAAACTTGTTACAATTTATTCCTTAAGAAATCATTAATCATATTATATTGGAATAAAAAACATTATTATTCCATTTGTTAAAACATTGATTTGTGAAAATGTATGATTGTATGAATTATTTTCGGCTCCTAAATTTTAGGCAATCCTTATTATCAATACAATATTATCATCTTATGCTCATCTTTAGGCAATCTTCTGCAAGCGACATTTAAGGTTCTATATGTACTATTTTTAACAAATATTTAATATATTATGTACTTAAGAACATATTTTTATTATTAACTACATACACATATCCTATAATTCATTTCAATTTAATAAATAAAAAATTCAAATTTAGAGTGAGAAAATTACAAGTGAAAGTTGACATAGTTAATGAAATTGTAAAGCAAATAACATCATTTTTGAAGCTTATTTTTTGGATGGATTGGATATTCATCCAAATGGATATTTGTTGGATATAATAGATGGATTCGAATTCATTAGTGCTAATGAATGTAACTAGATGAATTTAATTTTCTTAGATTTGAATGGATTGTGGATTATGAATAATGTTGCAACCTCTAATCATTAGCTTGCAAGGTTTATCGGTTGTCGGGCAGAAGGTGATACTCCTGATTAGCAGCAGGCCGACGGTGAATCACACCAGGACGTGGGATGACAAGAAGGTGACTCTAGCGTTGGATGACACACTGCACATTGTTCGCTTAGTGGTCTATTTCAAACCGCCATTGAATTATGGGCAATAGTACACAAAATTCGTGGAATCGCAACTAATGCTTAGTCCAATATTTATAGTAGTGATTTCTGAACTTTGGCGGTCGGGTGTGACGAAAATGACACAAATTTCAAGGAAGGAATTCCTTTTATTTCCTGCTTTATTCTAGTAGGTACTTTTCACTTTTCTTCTCGTTACTTCATCCTTCTTTTTTGTATGTGTTTTGCCTACTCTCTTACACCAAATAGATACTATTTTTTTGTAACATCTAAAAAAATTATCATCTAAAAAAATTGTAACAACTAATTTGTTAGGTATCAGTGGTCTAGGAACACCTAGAAGGTTGGGGGGGTTGAATAGGTGTGGCGGTTTAAAAATTACCGCTTTTTAACAGCAACCCAACTACTGGAAAAACTGTCCAGTTAATCTATTAACGAAAGGGTTTAATCAATCAACACAGTTAGAAAACAGATTAACAGAACAAGCAAATTGCACGACAAACAAGATACACTTTAAACAAATATATTTCAGATATTATTGCATATAAGTGTTAACTATATAGCATTAAACTGATATCCAAATTCTTAAGAATATATTCAGTGTATCAATGCAAGAAACAGAAACAAGATAAAGAAAGAAAGAACAGTGCAAAAGGATTTTTATCTTGGTTCGTTTGCGATCCACTGCAAACTACATCTAGGTCTCCCCTTCTGGACCAGGGAGATTTTCTTTCTTCACAATATTGAATCAATCCTTTTTAAGTAAGTGGGACACTAATACTTCATGTGTCCCGGTTTACCACATTCATGGCAAGTGAAGCGCTCCTTTGTCTTGCCTTTTTTGGTTGATTCACGCGCTTCTTTCTACTGGAATCGTCAAAATCCTCCTTTCTTTTTCAAGAAGTTTCCAAAATTTTGCACAAGGAGATTTAGCGTTTCATTATCAATGTCTGAATTGGAGTCATAATCGTTTATCTCTTCATTGGGTTGTGATGTTGAAGCTTTGAGATATATGCCCTTCTTTTTGCGATCGTACTCCTCATTTATTGTTAGTCGACCAAGCTCCATTTCATGCTCCTGAAGCTTTCCAAAGAGAGTCGCCATAGGCATGGAGTCTAGATCCTTGGACTCCATGATTGCACTCACTTTAGGTTGCCATATCCTATCAAGGCAACGTAAGACTTTATTAGTGAGTTCTCCTCTAATGAACATTTTATCTAGAGCAATAAGATGGTTAATAATGTGAGTGAATCGCTTTTGCATATCGCCGATTGATTCACTCGGTAGCATACGAAATAATTTGTATTCATGTGTTAGCGCGTTTAGCCTGTCGCGTTTGACCTCGCTTGTGCCTTCATGAGTTACTTGTAAAGTGTCCCACATTTCCTTGGCACTTTGACATTGAGATATCCGAAAGAACTCATCGTAGGATAGGGCCGAGGTTATGATGTTTTTGGTGTGAAGGTTGAATTGAACCTTCTTGTGTTCCTCATCGGTCCATAGACTCTTAGGTTTTTCTTTCGGTTCGCCATCCACTAAGTGAAGTGGGACGAAAGGACCATTGATCACAGATTCCCAAATATCCGAATCAATAGCATCGATGAAGATTTTCATCCGGACTTTCCAGTAGGCATACCCTTCGCCACTGAATACGGGAGGGTGGTTAATGGATGCGCCATCACCGCCAAAGGGGTTTGTGGAACCCATTTTAATTCCCTTAGGATCACGAGGATGCGGTTGAGCTAGTACGTCGTACTATAATTATGCAAATTTCTATTATATTTTTGTAACTCATCCATAAATTCAAACAAAATAGAATATAAATGGAATTAAATAATAATATTCCAAAAATTTATTACTTATATAGTAGAATATAAATGAAATTAAATTGTCTTTGGTGGTTATGACTGATATAATGATCACATTTACTATGATTAATTAGATAAAATATCCATATTCAACAATTAAACATGCCAAATTATTTATGATGAGAATAAAAAAAATTAAAGATTATTCTTACTTATATAAAGTTGACACATTCAGATAGTGAAAAAAAATAACTTCGAATGAAAAAGAACAAATATATAATAAAATTAAAGAACTATTATTCTACAATCAGATAATGAATATAACCTCTAATCGTTGTATTATAGGATGTGAGGTTTCTTTTCTGCAAATGTCGAAACAAAGAATATACCAATTCGTATTTCCTGCTTTAGAAAAATAAACACCGAGGAAAAAATATTTTAACAAATATCATGTGAGAAAAAATAATCAAATTCATTTGTTGTGCAAAGGAGAATAAAATTGAAGATTGTAGTAAGATATGGACACATGTATATAACACTAACCTGTAGATATACTTTAAGGGAGAGTCAAACTGCAAATGAAGAGATAAGATGATAAAAGTGAGATAAGATGAGAAGATAAATAAATTCATAACAACAAACAAAGAAATACAATATTGTAAACTTGTAACTAAATG
Source organism: Lupinus angustifolius (assembly GCF_001865875.1). Taxonomy (NCBI): domain Eukaryota; kingdom Viridiplantae; phylum Streptophyta; class Magnoliopsida; order Fabales; family Fabaceae; genus Lupinus; species Lupinus angustifolius. Next base: position 16,318,600 of record NC_032017.1, on the reverse strand, counting down.
TGTGTGTATATATATAAATGGAGATCGGGGGTACATAGCATAGTTATTGAAGGTTTGGTCATTGTTAGGGATGAAATCCTTCTAAATGAGACACTAAGAAATATGATTATTGGAAGAACAAATCTACAAAATAATGAAATCAATCGTACCATATATACAATATAAACAAATCAAAGAAAAAAAAAAGAATACACATACATAATAAACAAAAAATCAATTAAAATATGTAGAAAATGAGAACATATCTAAAATAAGAACATACCTAAAAGTAAACAAATGAATGAAAAAAAAAATGCACTTTAAACAACTTATTTCCAAATCAAAGAAAAAATAAGAATACACATACATAATAAACAAAAAAATTAATTAAAATATCTAGAAAATAAGAACATATCTAAAAGTAAACAAATGAATGAAAAAAATAAATAAAAAATACACTTTAAACAACATATTTACAAAACAAGAACAAATCTATAATGATGAACATTGAGTAGCGGGGTGCAGAAGCCATCATATTAAGTTAATGAATGAAAAAATCAATAAAAATACACTTTAAACAACATATTTATAAAATAAGAACAAATCTACAATGATGAAGATTTAGTAGCAGGATATAGAAGCCATCATATTAAGTTTAAACGAAATGAAGATTGATGAATGAAACATTGGATTGTAGACATGTGAGATAAGAAGAGAGAAATATGAAATGAAGGGGGGAGAAGAATATGGAGATATAAAATGATAATGGTGGAGAAGTAATTCACATGTGAAAATGGATTCAATCCCCTTTATTGTGAGATATAATTTCTTCATGGAATAAAAAACATATGTGCCCGTTAATCATTAGAATTAAATTGTACAATGAACAAAAAGGGAAGATTGACATGTTTTGGAGGGAAAGTTTTGATTAAGAGATTGACACATGTCAGGAGGGTCATTTAGGTTTGATGAGAGATTGACACATGTCATGAGGGACCTTTAGGTTTGATGAGATATTGACACATGTCATGAGGGCTTGAGAGATTGACACATGTCACGAGGGCTTGAGAGATTGACACATGTCAAGAGGGATCTTTTTTTGTTATATAGGTAAAGATGCCATAATTCGCCAATTTATCCGTACAAGAGTTCCCTTCCCTATATATGTATGAGACTCTACAATCCATTGATTCCAATGTTGATTTGCAAAGAATCCATTTGTTCAGCAATTTCCAAGGAGGCAAGTGTTTACCCTTAAATATGTCAACCACTAAAGACGAATCACTTTCTAACCACACTGATTTCCAACCCTTAGAATAAGCAAAATTAATTGTTGTAATTGCTGCATTTAGCTCTGCAAAGAGATAATCTTGAATATCAAGGAATTGAGAGAAGCAAGCCAAAACATCACTAGAAGAATCTCGGAAAATTGCACCCCCTCCAACTAGGCTAGGACAGCCTCTAGCAGCCCCATCCGAGTTTATTTTGATCCAACCCCTATCAGGAGGTTACCAAGTTACCTCAATTATGGAAGGAGCTCTGGGATAGTTGATGGTAACCTTAAAAGTCTTTAGAGTGCAGATTTCCTGCAGAGTAGGCTTTGAGGTTGCCAAAGTAGAGTTTCCCGAAAGATTAGTCGCCATTTTAATCCTATTCCAAGCTTGGGCCAGATTGAATCTCTTGTCATTAAAGCGAATATGATTCCTGCACCACCAAATAGTGTTGACCGTATGGGTTATGCAGGCATAGAACATTACCTTTACTTGAGCACACCAAGAACTTCTGCAAGCCAACAACATAGAGGTAATTGTGGAAGTGTCCATAGTGATGCCAAATGTGTTTTTTATCCAATTCCAAAGATACACAGCAAAAGGGCACCTCAAGAAAAGGTGATCAGAGCTTTCCATTGAAGCCAAGCAGATACTACACATCGAGGCCAGATGACAACCTCTCTTTTTAAGGTTTTCATCAGTTGGCATTTTGTTGTTGATCAACCTCCAAGAAGTGAAAGATTTTGAAGGAGGGATGGTCAAAGACCAAATATTTAAGCACCAGTTTGGCTGAGTTTGAAAAGAGGTTATGAAGTTATAAGGTTCTTTCAGCTTGAGTCCCCCATTATTAGATCCTATCCAACAGATTCTGTCCTCAGTACCAGAAGCATAACTCTTAGAAATAGAGGTAACCAGAGTAGGAAATTTGTCCACCAACAGCTTAGGAATTGTCCAAGTTTCATTAGACATAAAGTCAGCAACTGTGGCATTTAAATGAGGATACAACTCCTTGGGAATTTGCAGTTGATCCACCAAAGTTTCTCCCAACCAATTGTCCTTCCAAAAGCTGATTTTGTTACCCTTTCCTATGATCCAAATTGAATTCTCAATAGCAGCTTGCCAATTAAGTTTGATTCCAGGCCAAATTGATGACTTGAAGTATCTTGTTGAAGGAATAGCACCACAACCAAATCTATTTCTATAGAACACTGCCCAATCCTTGTTAGTACTCAACATTTCCCAAGCAAGCTTAATGAGGGCAGCCTGATTCAACTTCTTTAGAGATCTAATACCAAGACCACCCTTTTTAATAGGAGCACAAACTTGAGACCAAGCCACAGTTACAAGCTTTTTAGAATTAGTATCCCCTGACCAAATAAAGTTTCTTATTGAAGAATCGAACTTTTTATGAAATCCCTGCGGCCAAGCATAGATGTGGAAGTTGTAAAGGAGCATGCTATGAACCACATACTTGACCAATTCCACTCTGCCCATAATGGAGAGTGAAAGACCTTTCCACTTTGAAAGTTTGCTTAGAATCTTGTCAGCAATAGACTTCAAATGGAAAGATTTAGGCTTACCTTTGAACAAGGGGACACCTAAATAATTGAATGGAAGATCCCCTACATGAAAACCCAGATAGGAGGCCAGATTAGCACTCTTTCTAGTAGAGGCAGTAGTAGTGTAGAATTTACATTTAGAAGGATTAATGTGTTGACCAGAGACATCGGCATAATCCTTAAGCAAATTCATAAGAGCAAGCAATTATCTCTTGATGCCTTTACAAAAAAATGAGGATATCATCAGCATAAAGAAAATGGCTGGAAGTGCATAAACCATTATGGCCAGATATTGTGCTAAGTTTTTTATCAAGAAGCAACTTAGAAATACCCCTGCTTAAGACATCGTCAACTAAGCAAAAAAGCAAGGGAGAGAGAGGATCACCTTGCCTCACCCTTCTAAGACAATTGAAAAAACCAGCATTCTGACCATTTACACAAATGGAGAGCTTAGCAGAGTGGAGGATAACTTTGATCCACTTGATAAAAGCTTCATGAAAACCAAAGGCCTTTAGAGTTTCCAACAAGAAATCCCAGTCCAGAGTATCAAAGGCTTTCCTCACATCAAGTTTTATTGCCATATTCCCTGCAAAGCATTTATGGTCTAGAAGATTAATTGCTTTAGAGGCTGAGCAAATTCCATCATATATATGTCTATCCCTGATAAATCCTTTCTACTAATGAGAAATGATTCTAGCAGCAATGATAGCCAATCTGTCTGCTAAGACTTTAGAAATGATTTTGAATTGGAAGTTAGCAAGAGCTATTGGCCTAAAATCCTCAATTTTGTCAGCATTAATAGACTTAGGGATCAAAACCACAGAATTTGAGTTGAGATTTGGCAGTAACCAACCCTGAGAGAAGAATTGCTTGACTAAATTACAAACATCATGGCCAACAATGTCCCAATACTTCTGATAGAAGGCACCACCAAACCCATCAGGACCAGGGACACCTTCACTATTTAAAGAGAAGACAACAACTTTGATTTCCTCTAGAGAAGGGTTACCTACGAGGATGTGATTTTCCTCTACACTAACCAGACAAGAAATAACCTTCTTGATCAATTCATTGGTGGAGGAATCATTAGGGGTTGCAAACAAAGCATGATAATAACTTAAAACATGGTTAGCAATGTCCTCTTGGTTGATAAGGATTTTGTCACCATCCTTAATTACAGACATGGATTTGGCAACCTGCCTAATCTTAGTAATTTTATTGAAGAAATTTGTGTTCCTGTCTCCATTGATATGCCAGTTGAGCCTAGACTCTTCTCTCAAGAATTCTTCTTCCATAGACAGAGCCTTTAACAAATTACCCTGGGCCATACACTCCTGATTCAAAAGGTCATTGGTAGGGCCATGCTCATTGATACAAGCCTGAATATCATCAACAGAGGCCAAACCCTCCTGCACTCTTTGGTGAATGTTACCAAAGACATTCCAATTCCAAGTTTTGAGCTTGCCCTTCAGCCTTTTAAGTTTTTCTGCTAAGATGAACATTGGACAACCCAATATGACATCATTCCAAGCAACATTAATGACTCTAATGCAATCAGGATGGCTTGTCCACATTTTGAGGAAACGAAAAGAAGAAATCCTTCTATCATCAGAATCATAGGAGCAAAAAAGAATGGGGTGGTGGTTAGAGGATATCCTACAAATGGTACAACAGAGGGCCTGATTCCAAGCTGAGATCCAATCCTCATTACACAAAACTTGTCCCATATTTTCTCAATGAGAGTTGACCCTCTTCTTTTATTAGTCCAAGTATAAGCAGCTCCCCTGGTGATCAAATGAATCAGGCTAGCATCCTCAATGAAGTTTTGGAAATCCTCTAAAGGAATTCTACTAGGAAGCCTAGATCCTATGCATTCATGAGAACCCAAAACCACATTGAAGTCACCAATATAGAAATATAAATGTAATATTTATATATTGTCATTATAAAGAAATATAACTGAACGTTGTTTTGTTCTAGAAGAAAACAAAGAACTCAACGTTGTTTTTTTGTGAAATAGAAAACGAAACTTGTTGGATCAATCTTAAATTCTAAACGTGAGAGGAAATGAAGTATGTAATTAGGTGAAGAAGGTTCCTAAAATTTGGCAAAGACACTAATTTGGCAAAAATAGTTAGTTTGAGATGAGCTGAAGATTCTCATTGGATGATGGATGTATGAGTGACAAATGAATGGATATGGATATATTTAGATTTGAATCCTCGTATAAGGATGAAAAGTCATTAAACAATCTATATAAATTCATTTAAATTATATTTTAAATGATCTAATTCATCCATATCTAAACTTTTAATGAATGAATTTTAATTTATCGAATCCATCCATGACTTCATTATCATGGATTTGGATGAGTCAATATCCAGTTCATTTGATTTTTGTTGGAACTAAAAAAACTTTTGAGGAAAATCTCTTTTAAAAACCATTATTTCAATAAAACATTTTTTTAAAAATCAATTTTAAAAATCATTTTCATTGGAAAAAGTGTTTTTTACGAACTTTTAAAAATATTTTTTACAATATTATACGAGCATGCCATATTTAAATTTTTATGTGTAAAAATTATGACATATATTTATGTATATGTTATCTATATAAATTTTAATGAATTAAAAATGTGTTTGGGCACTCACCTCTCAAAACGTTAATATTATATAAACATTCTATAACTTTTATTACTTTATTATATTCACCACATAATTCCTATTCAGTACTTTTTGTTATTTCGTTTTGTTTTTAAATTATAAACACACATTCTCGATTCATATTAATTAGTAATGACAAAAAATATGTACATGAGGATAAAATCTATATGGGAATGGGTACGTGTCACAAATGGGTACCCACAAATTTTTCAAACAGGTTTCTTAAAATACCCATAGTACATACAGGCGTATACAAATATTGTGGTACTCGTGAATGGTACTCATTATTATTGTGATTACTATATTATATTCAATTAAAATAAAAAGTATCCTACCCTAACCTTCATTACATTGTGTACTTCTTTTCATTTTACTCTTTTTGCTTTTTTTTACCTTGTTTACTTGTGTTATTGAATTTGAATTGTGAAACATCCTACAAATACTATTACGTATGCAGAAACACACATGTCTTGCACAGAAAAATAGAAATAAGAAGTTAGAAATTTATTGATAATATAGGAAAATTGCAGGTACCTATTATACTCGTGGGTACCGATCGAGAAATACCCATGAAAAACCGCATGCAAATACCCGTATGGATACAGACCGATATGGGTAATAGTCTCATATTTAAAAGCGGGTAGCTACTACCCGTGTTTGTTGTCATCTCTACTATTAATACACCATAATTGATAATTGCTTTATATTCCAATTTATAATGAAATTATTTATTGTATCCATTTTTCCATTTAACAAACCTTCCTCACTAACAAATTCAAGTTATATATTTACTTTTCTTATTTGGAAAATAATTATTGTTCATCCTTTTTCTTATTGTTAATTAAGATATTTCAACATAATATGAGCATAAGATGACAATATTGTATTTATAATGAGATTGCTTAAAATTCAGGAATCGAAAGTTATCCATACAATCATACTTTCACAAATCAATATTGTAATAAAAGGAATAATAATGTTTTTCATTTCAATATAATATGATTAATGATTTCTTAATGAATAAATTGCAACATGATTAATCACATAAAAGAAATAGTAACGAGTTTAATAAGAATTGTGAGTTTTTGTCACAAAAATGTTGATCTTAAAATTTATTTTAATCATGGACATTTATGATTGTATGAATTAAAGATATAAAAAACACAATTTATGTTACAAAATATAATGATCATTCATCTAAAATAAAACATAATTATTTTAGAGTTTTTTTTGGTAAGCTATTCTAGAGTTTTTTTGGGTAAGCTATTCTAGAGTTATATTAATAATGCACGTAGATTTGTTTATCTTCAAATATTAAAACCCAAAAATATTAATATTTAAATGGGTGTACATCATAATAAATTCGTAGTATTTGATATTAAACTATAATATGATATCCATAATATTGTATTTATAATGATCATTATCTAGAATTAAGGAATTAGTAATAATTAATACAATCATACTTTCACATATTAATGCTGTTAATTTTCTATTATTAATATTGCATGTATAAACATTGATTTGTTTATATTCAAATATTAAAATTCATCAACCTTTTTTCATCTCTTAAAGAAATTTCTTGAAGCATATGTTACTAAATGAATGGAAATAATTATTACCTTTTTATGTTCCTGAACTATATTTCTTTCAAACTAAAAGAAAAGTTACTAATTAGTAAGATGAATAATCAGAAATAAAAGTAGTATTTGTGTAATCATTTTTTGTAGTAATAGAATAAATCATGCAGTACCAACGAAACAGATTTTAACTAAAAAATTAATTTCTTTCTTAATAATAAGACTTAATAAAAGTTAATTAATGAATAATGTTTACATTTTTAACCAACAATAATTCAGTATCTAATAATGTTTTTCTTCAAATAATTAATGTATTATTGTAAGGATTAACTCAAGTTAGTGGTGAATATCTTCAAACACAAAGCTAAGCCACCACGGAAGCTGCTAAATAGATGGCTGCTATATATATATATATATATATATATATATAGAAAGTAATAGTTGTGCAGATAAACTGGCCAATTATGATATCTCTACTAAGTCTTATTGATGGTTGTCCTCTATTCCACAATTCATTCATGAAAAATGCTCTAGAAATGGTGTAGGACTTCCTAGCTATAGATTCAAAAACTTGTACTTGGATTCCTTGTGTGACTCAACTAGGGTAGCTTTTGATTTTGTCTCTCTTGTAGTGGTTCCTTAATTTAATATATATAGTGTTAGGCTATGAAGCACAGATACTGATACGTGTGTCGGGTACAATACGTATCCGATATGTCGATACGCATTTTTCCAAAATACAGGATACGATACGTTCAAGGATAAGCGTATAAAATAATAAAAACACATAAAATATGATAAAATCATAAGTGTAAATCAAAATATCCAATGAAAATTTAAAATCATTGCCCTCCATAACAAATCTATCTTATCATATTTTAATGAAAACGAATCTATTCTAAAATCATTGCCCTCCATAACAAATATATATTATCTTATTTTAATGAAAACAAATCTATCTTATCTTGTTTTATTAGAAACAAATCCTATTTTATTGGAAATGAATTTATATATTTTACTGAAAACGAATAAATATATCCTATATTTTATTGAAAACGAATCGAATACGTGTCTTAATATTTATTTTTTTTTTAATTTTTGGATACTCTATGGATACGTATCCTTCGCGAATCTCTGAGTGTATCCGTGTCGGATACGTGTCGGACACCGACACGTGATGGTGTTTGACGAATCCGTGCTTCAGAGGTGTTAGGTATCAGTGGTCTAGGAACACCTAGAAGGGGGGAGGGTTGAATAGGTGTAACGGTTATCAATTGCCGCTTATCGCACCAAAACCCAGTTTTAGAAACAGCCCAGTTAATCGATTAACACATGCACAAAATCGAATGATCAGATAAGCAAATTATACACTTATTTCAAATCAATTGAACAAAGATAAAGCAGATATTTTTAAGCAATATTAATAAGCATATGGCAGTGAACAATTACGCAAAATATCAGCTATTAATTCAAATTGAAACAATAAGAAAAGAAAAGAAGATATAAGGAGAGAACAGCGTGCAAAAGTGTATTTTTATCCTGGTTTGTTTGTGCCATTGCAAACTACATCCAGGCCTCCCCTTCTGATATTTGACGATTTTCTTCTTCACAATAATGAATATACGTGTGATCACACACACTAATTCAATTACAAAACATAGGACACTTCTTTCTTGAAATCTAGAACACCTAAACCCTTGGTTTGACTCTACCTATCACCTGAGAAAACCTTCCTTGCAAAACAGCCCCAGCCAAGATTCTTGTTCTCAAATCAAGACCTCCTAGTCTCGGTGAAGAATCCCAATCTCTGTGGTGGTACGACACCAAGAGATCAATCCAGAATACACAAAAAACAGATTAAAACAACACGGTATTATAAGCACAATAATGCTTGAAATATTACAAGTAAATGCTCTTAAGACTAACCCACTCACTAATCACTCAAGCCATCAAGAACATGTGAGTTAATCAAAAATAGGAATCAATGTATCTCTCTAGCAATCTTTACAAATAATGAATGAACATGTGAGAAAGATAAGAATGAGCATAACAACATGAAAAACATTATGCAAAAACATAAATCAGTTAAGCATGGTAACTCTCTTCTCACACATGCAACTCTCTTTCAAAAACAAAATATAAAACAAAATATGCTCTCTAGAATTAATCCTATACAATGGAATGCAATGATGCAGTTTTCTGGTAGTTGCCTCTATTTATATTAGGCGGTTTTTAGAGTTGGATTCGTTGCAATCGGTTAAACAGTTAAAACAGAAATCACTTATAACACATAACAGACTTGTTAATCGATTAAGGTAACCTGTTAATCGATTAACCAGTGCAAAAGAATGAAACAGAAAATAGTTGTAACAGAAACATTGATTTAGTAGAAAAACAGTTGAGTTAATCGATTAAGTTACCACGTTAATCGATTAACTAACATATTAAAATACATAATTCAAAAGGTAAACTTCTCATATGTTATGCACAACATCTATACATGTTCTAGCAATTATATTATGTCTAATATGCACATATAACATGTATGATTAATGCATGAACATACAATTAAACTAGATGATATGTCTCATGGATATGATATGACAATTATGATGGCTTGAGAGACTTGCACCTAGGTTCACGTCACATATACTCACTTACTACGGCACACATCCTAGACTACTTAGATTAATGACTCTATTTATATCCTAGTCTAGATATGACCAAATGAGCACTAGGCATGTTGATTGTTGATCAATCTTCAAGCTTTAATAGAACCTCGTCTTCAACAAAACATAGGCAAAGCATTGCTAGTGCTATCCTTAACACTTTGCACTTTCAGTCTCCCCCTTTTTGATGATGACAAACACCACATCAAAATAGTTCGAAACGTTTGATGAATTAGCTTGACGATGAGTTTGCATAATGGTTGTTTTTCAAAGATTCAAAGTTGAAGCGCCTTTGCTCCCCCTTAGGTAAGCAATTATGTTACGGAAGCTATATACAACAACCTGCAAAAGCTATTACAACCTGCAAAATCTATTTAAAACAACAAACAACTTTTCTCTCCCTTTTGACATATCAAAAAGATACAAGTATTTAATTCCAGTCAAAATTCAGAAGAAATATTATAGTTAAGACAGACTATAATCAATCAATTAATGTTGGGCGATTAATCAATTAACCATTTATAAGAAGCTTAAACAAATGCACATTTTTACATCATTTAATCGATTAACAGCATGACTTAATCGATTAAATGGACAGAAAACAGCAACAGAATAGATTAATGGCATGAAAGGCTATGTTTACTCAAATTAAGCATGAAATGATTACACATTTGATATATTTGAGCAGTTAGCATTAGGCATAAGTATTCAATATTGACACATACACCAAACATGATCAAGATCCATTAAACAAAAGAGTATACTATTTACAACATAATTACCATTCAAGCATGATCAAGATAATTTGAAATCATTGTAAAGCACTGTCAAAATTTTAAAAGTGGTAATTCAGCAGAAGATTTAGAGTTATTATAATCCATATGAGAGCAAAAGCATGTAATAAAAGATAAGTTCTCAAGAGGGAACAAGGAACAACAATGTCCATTAGCTAGGAATGATAAAACTAAAGCTCTAACGGCTCCTAACTAAGGATGAGTTGGAGGGTTTTTGTTGTCAGGAATCATCGAGCTACCACCACCCTTGATGAGGGTACTCAGCTTGTTGAACTCAACACACAACCTTCTGTTTTGTGAGTCAACAGTTGTCTGAAGAAAATTCCTCAAGGATTGGTAATGGTTGTCAATATAAGCATTTTGACGCTCCTCAAAATTTTCCAGATCCGTATGATATGAGTCCTTCAGAGACTGAAAGTGAAGATCCATCCTGTTATTAAGACGTTGTTTCATAACATCCAAGTAGGCTTGACCGAAAGCAGGTTCTTGCGATGCATGATGTAACTCCCCAAAAAATACTCTTTATTTATTACGCATAAAAGTGAGGAATTTTTCTTTTTAAATTGGTGATATAAAATTGTTTCCTTTTAAAAATCTTTCTTTTCCGGGACATCACTTTAAGTAACATATAACGCGGAAATATTTCCTGAATATATATCTTCATAGATATAAAAGATCATAAGTACTTAATATACATATCCAACAAGAAAGGGCGGAAATATTAATCATCGTCAAAAGACACTAAACAAAGACATGAACAAGCTGAAGCCGTTAGTGTTTCAAAAGTCACAAAATGATAAGCAACTCCTAGTGGCTAACTCCAAAGCTA
>NC_032017.1:16306383-16307156 GCF_001865875.1 Lupinus angustifolius | reverse complement strand
TCTGGGCATCCCTCTCATTGATCCAGATTGCAAAGAGGGGTTGTCAGAGATCGTCTAGTTTGGTCTGTGAGAACTGTCCGATCCAACATGATATCCTCTCCCATGAATACAAGGGACTCACCTCACCTAGACTCTCCTTCAAGGCATTGTTGATGAATCACCGTCCAACAACGTCGTCCCTCTCAACATCACGGTGCTCTAAGTCATCCCGTCAATTTCCTCTCCACTACTCTATTATTAACCATATGCATATGAACACTAACCGTGGCTAGATGATTCAATCTTTTAATCATTATTTGCCATGCTCGACCCACCTTAAGTCATCTCCTTCAGGAATTCTTCTTGTGGGTCCCAATCTTACGTTAACACGTAATAAAAAGGAAATACATCCCACCACTACGACCATCGCTGAACACCCTGGACGGTCCCAGACCAAGCCTTTTACGGTCAGCTGATCTCACTACGTGGTATCCCGGGTTCCTTTCTGGGTTGTGCTCTAATTCACATCATAACTCAAAGGGTAACGTCCCTACCACTACGACTATCGCTGAATCACCCTAGACGGTCCTAGACCAAGCCACTTATGGTCAGACGATCTCGCTCCGTGGTATCACGTATCCTTTTCTGGGCAACGCCCTAAATCATACATCCTTCTCAGAATACTTTCTTTAAAATTAATTACCGAGTTTGACTATTTAATTCCAACACCTTGAATACTTTACTTTTTAATTCAATTATGGTGTTATACCAAAGTAGTTTATATCACATACCCA
>NC_032017.1:16305812-16306283 GCF_001865875.1 Lupinus angustifolius | reverse complement strand
TATATCACATACCCATACTAGGGTTATTACATACTCAACCAATCAATCTAAATAGTCAAACACAATTATTGTCTCTCGCCCAAGCGAGGACCCTTCGCTCAAGCGAAAATTCAATCAACAATACCATTTTAAAATTGGCATCTCTCGCCCAAGCGAGAACCGCTCGCCCAAGCGAGAAAGACCTGGACAGGATTCCAATTTTGCTCTTTTCGGCTAATCAAACGTATTTTCAATGGTTTTTCAAACACCTGCACCCAGAAAAGTTCCCAACAACATTCATATAATATATTCAACACATTTCATCAACAATCATATATATAATCAAAAGCATTCAAACATAAAAATCTTGGGTTTCATAAAAATCTTGAACCTTTGAGATGGTTTAGGAGATCCGGGTGTCATATTCGGACACCACTATGTCACGATGTGTTCTCTCTCACCTTAATGAAGCGTGCTTTACGAAATCCCTAT
>NC_032017.1:16305429-16305712 GCF_001865875.1 Lupinus angustifolius | reverse complement strand
AACACTTTAAGTTTATGAAGTCAAGACTTTAATAAATCATCTTTTATCCCAAATAATTATTTTAACTTGGAAATCAAAGATTAAAATAGGCTAAACCATTTTTAAACATAATAATTTCTAAAAATAAAAAAAATTTAACAAAAACTTATCATAAACTTTCAAGAATAAAATACAAATTTTTTCCTAAATACATTAAAGGTTCCTTTGATGTTAAAATCATCACTTTTAAACATATTCAAATACTAACAACAATTTCTAATATTTCCCAAAAAATAACTCATCT
>NC_032017.1:16279900-16305329 GCF_001865875.1 Lupinus angustifolius | reverse complement strand
AAAAATATAAACTCTACTTTATGAACAACATAATAAAAGCTCATAACTTTCTATGAAGTATGAGAAGAAGATGAAGAAGAAACATAAAAGACTACCTTAGTTTGTATAGGAAATTTAGTGTAAAAATGAGAGAATGGGGTGGGGTATTTATAGTAGAGTCCCACCCTCATCAAATCATAAAATTTAATGCAAGGTAAGTAGATTTAGACTAGCATAGGTGATGTTTCTAATGGTGGTGGAGTGAGAGGATTTGTTGAGTGATTTTGGGGAGTTTGAGGTAGTAAATCAAGCCATTAATTAGTGAAATCTATAAGATTTAATAGGTAGATTTTGTGAAGTGACTCATGCGACACGACGACTTTGGAAAAACGCACGCAATTAAAACATGCTCGAGTATTGTCGGCCAATATTCGAGTAGCAAAAAATGATCGCTCAATTTTACTTTACGGTTGGAACTTCGAATTTCGGCATTCCGAGTGAAAATATTTTAGAAAATAGTTATGTACCAACTCAGGGTCTATCTTGACTCGAAATTGATTACGAAGCCAACGGCGTGAACGTAATTCGATTCTGAGTTACGGAACTCAAAACACCACTTTTTGAGCCGTACTGGGTGAGATTCGGCTCCGACAGCGGTCCGAAACCGACTGTCTCCGACAATCATGAAAATGTACCACCAAATTAGAAATAGAATTACAAGACTAAAACTCAACTAGAGTTTTGTCTAATTCTTTATCAAAAATTCCCATAAATTCATTTTTGAAAATATAATTAATAAAACTATTAATAAAAACATATATTTTCAAGGTAGTAAAATTCGCGGTGTTACACATGACCAGAAGACTCCCCCTGAGTAGCAGCAAATGGCTCTTGAGCATCATCTTGATCATCCTCACCATAGGAGTAAAGATTCACAGTGTTATGGTCCTCTTGATATTGCCAGGTATTGTCGTACTTATAGATACTCATCTTATGAATCAGACTCTCACCAATCAAGTGATCATTGTCAAAACAATCCATCACTATAGTATCTGAAACATCAATATGTAGATGATTAATAATTTGCAAGATGAAGATACTATAAGGAAGCAACCTTGATTATGAGGTGGAGACGTTGTACATGACCTTTAGAATCTCGTCAGACCAGTTAATCATTATGTTTTCCTTCACAACAAACATGAACCTCAAATCATTCACCGTAGGTTGTGCATAATTTGTGTTCCTCTGAATCAGAATATAGGCAATAAGATAAGGTAGGAGCCTATTCTCTACGGATAGCGAGCCAGCTTTGGTCAACTCACCCTGAACATATAACTGAGGTCTACGCAAACACGACTTATACATCTCAGCAGCATGGAAAGAGTTGTTGTTTGCCCAACCACAATCACTTAAACTAGCACCTGTACATGATAAACCACCCACGTTCATAAAAATGTCTTCACTAATCTCAAACAGTTTTCCAGCAATCATTGACCAATACTTTCCATCTTTGTATCTAAAGTTTGCATAATACTCCATAACTAGAGCATGGTAGATATTACCTTTTAATTCCAAGAAGGGGACAACCCCTTGAGCTTGCAAACTATGCGGAAAGTCGAAATTTTGTTCCGCTAACCAAGTCAAATTCGCAAACCGAATATATGTTGGTTTCCTCCCCTGAAATTTGAGCAACCAGGTTTCTTGCAGAATCAGTGAATAGTACGGGTCCCCATGGTCCTACCTTGCTTGTTGAGATGACACGGCTTTTGGAACACGCGATGGACGTTGAGCGGTTGTCTTGACTCTCTTAGCATGTCCTCTCTCCATTGATATTGAAACTGAACCGTGATGAAGGTTTAATGGAGGGAATGAGGGAAACCTAAGGTAGGGTTATCAATTTGGAGAAAACAAATTTCTTGGAAATATGAGATGGAGAAGCCGGTTTATGGAGTAGAAATATAGTGGGATGATTCGGTTTGGGCTAGGTTAAAGCTTAGGGATGATATTGGACATGTTCATCTGAGATTTGAGATCAAAGGGGATGAATGGGGTTTTGAAAAATGTCCAGAAACGCTTCTGTTTCTGATATACTAATGTAGTTAATCGATTAACAGCATTATTTAATCGATTAACCTGAATTAAAATACCAGGTTTCAAAAAATTTGCCCAGGTAATCGATTAACTGATAGTCTTAATCGATTAAATGCATTAGATACAGTGTTTTGGATGTTTTTAAAAGCATGCATGGATTTCAAACTTCTTATTAAATCAGTTTTAAGCAATCACATATATATAATGACATGTTTATTACAAAACTTATTAAATTTATGATTTTCAAATTCTCCGCCATGGTCGCTCGTATGTAAATAATTTTGAATAAGGCATGTATGCTTTATGCTGTTTTGTTGTTGTTATTTTTGAACAAATATCTGAACGTCTATGCTTTATGATATGCATTGCGTGTTTAAGCCATCTATATTTTGAGCTAGCTATGTAACTACCAGGTGCATGATGCCTCCAAGCCTAACCATCCTCAGATGTAGTACCAACGGGAATAACAAAGTTAGATATTAAGCTCTTAATTTATGAGGAAATAGGAGTAGCCATCCTATTGAAATCCCAATTATCACCATTACAAAGATCCCTCACACAAAGCGTGGTATCTGAAATACGAACATAGCCATAAAATTGCAAAGAGAACCCAACTCAGACCAGTTATCGTACCAAAACGAGACCTCCCCTCTACTAATATGCAAAGAGAAACCATCCTAAAGAGCTGCCATCGCTTTGAAAATATTGCATCAGGTGTAAGACGCACAAGCCCTATGGTTGACAAATAATAAGGAAACATCACCAAAGTACTTACCCCTCAAAACAATACACCAAAGCTTATTGCAATATAAGATCAAGCTTCAACAAAGCTTATCGAGAAGAGAAACATTAGCTGAACGTGAATCTTTAATACACAGGCCTCCTTGGTTTTTAGGCTTAGTAACAATATCTCATTTAACTAGATTGAGACTCTACTTTTGGGTATCTCCTCCCGGCACAAAACTACACGTCATTTTATCAATCCCATTACAAAAATTCTGCGGAAACCACAAGGTCTGCATGAAATAAGTAGGAATGGAACTAATCACTGACTTAGCAAGACAAAGCATACCTGCCTTATTCAAAAGATTTGATTTCCAAGTGACCAAATGATGATGAATCTTCTCGATGATAGGGTTAAACACAGTTCTAGAAACCATGCCTTGAATAAGTGGAATGCCCAAGTAATTACCAATATTACAAACAGTCAGCATAGAACAAACACTCATGAAGTTATTCCTCCTTCTAACCAACACATTCTTCGAGCACATGTACTTGGACTTCTCAACATTCACCTTCAAACCTAAAGCCTTGCAAAAGTCATCCAACAAGACATTGTCAGCAAAAGAGCAAACAATAGCAAGACATTGTCAGCAAACAATAGATAGGATAAAGCAGACCCAACCCTTGAGACCTTCAAAGGGGACCACTAATCCATCTCTTTCTCTCCTTATCCAATATATAGAATATGAGATACTTGTAGAATTGATAGTTTTTAACATTATTTTATTTAAAAATAACTTAAGATTTGGACCATTAATATTTTTTCTAGGATACATGTTATAATGTTCACCCAATATTGGAGATGATATGTATTCCTCATAAACCTACTCAAAACCACCTAAAAATAAAAATAAATCTTTCCTTCGGATTTCTCTTGCCTACTTCAAAGTGCAATGATCTAGTTTAGAACATGAGGTTAAACTTACTGATTTTGCTTCCATAATTGGGAAAACAGCACAAAAGCAGAAACCTCTCAACCTCATGCAACCAAAGCCTCAGTTCTAAATTGTATTAACCTCTCTCAAATCCTAACACCAACCAATTCGTTACTTTGCTCAAGGTTTTCGAATATCACGAACCCATTTTTCTCTCAAATATGACAGTCCCCGACTTCAACTACCATTGATTAACGAAGGTGTTCTTTTTCCATCCTTGTAAACCATGGTTTAACATTCTCAGCCTTCGTCACAACATGCCCAAAAGTCACATACTTAACCACCATAGTTGTCCAATAAACCACAGCACTCTCAAATCTGAGGCTGAGCTACTTGGTAAACATTGCTTAATTTGGAGGTAAAGCATACTAGTCCTTGCTCAATTTGAGAGCTTTGAATTTCTGGAAAATATGAATTCCATTTCTGAATGATTGAATGAAGATCCAAAACTTGCTTATAAATAAAAATAATCTTGTTATCATGGTAATTATTCTATCTAACTTGGTAGTGAATCGAGGAAGACAGTAACTTTACTTATCAAAAATTCTGTTCAATCCCACTAGGAAGATTTTACTTATCAAAATGATATTATGACAATAACTTTCGCCCTAAATTTTAGTTTTATAAAACAATAATTTGCTTTAGAAAGCTGAAAGTTATCACAAAATTATTGTGTGTGGTTATATATATAGCAGAATTTTGATGTAAATGGCATGTCAGTTATAGGAGTTAGATTAGGAAAGTGTTTTGCAAAAGTAAAGAAAAATCAACATATATTAACATTTATATCTTTTTTATTTAAAATGATATTACACTTTTACCCTTAAAAGAAAAAGGAAATAATCACTTGTTTCTCCATTACTTAAGAGAATTCTCTGTTACTTGAGGAGAGTATATCATTTCAATTGAAGGCTAAAATTATAGTAACTCAAATATTTTTATAATCATTCCAACTAATAACCTCTATACTATGGTAGTTGCATAACATAATGTGTGAGTTTTTATAAAAATATATAGCAGAATTACAAAGGACTTAGAACCAAGTTAGGTCAAGAAGATATATTAGCTCACAATAATAATCAAGATTCAAGAGTATAACGTATATAATATATTTAAACAATTTGAAAGATATGATCAAATTAAAGTCCAATGATGCAATACGCTAAGAAAGTAAGAATAAAATACTTTTTCATAATCACCTTATTTCATTCATGTGACTCTTTTTCCACCACAAACCAATCGATTATAAATGCTAGATAACCCAGATTGTGTTTTCTTGTGCCTTTTTACCCTCCCCTCTATATTCACCTTCCCTTTCTTCCAAATGATCTTCTCCAAAAATTCACTCAAGCCGGTTAACTTTGAAGAGCCTCTAGGGTTCTTGGTTGGATTTGAAATCATCACTTCATGAGGATCAGAGTGTTGTGTGATAATCTCCTTGGGTCCACCAAGATATGGCCACACCATCATATGCCTCTCAACCATATGAGAAAGTGAGACTAATTCATATGAATCATATAATGGGCTGCCACAATCCCATATGGAAAAAGCTCCTACATGATCTCTCTCATATTCAAATTCCTTAGAAGATTTTCTCATTTGGCCTAGCTAGATTTTCAAATGGGGTTAAGGGAACTTTGCCTCAGAGAGTAACCTCCTTTTACTTTTGTCTTTGCAAGTGCTCAGATTCCATTAAGATCAAGCCTTCCACTTGTATATTATGGTGTCAATGCATAACAAAATACCATGCATATTAGGGGAATAAGTCTGAGATTATTCCTTACATGTGCATCTGAACTAAGGATCGTTATCATATAAGCATCTTCATCTAACATGGGTTTCTGTACAATAATTGGCAAGTTTGTCCAAGAAAAAGACAGATCCACATATTTAAATATAGGTTACCAACATCAACCAAATGCAGTCACTCATAAGCTTGCATTGTCACATTATCAAATTTAATATTATTTTAGAAAAGAATCCATATATGCAACATACTTTTTGACTCTTATACTTCACAAGAGCAAGGGTTTAAATCCGCTACTATAACTAGTTGACAGATAATCTATAAATATATCTTTAAATACTTTTTGAATACTGAGGCTTGCTTTAGCCAATAATAAGAGAATTATTAGGTGATCCGGATTGTTTCCATATGCATCACCACCATTGGTTATCAATATTTTCTTTAATTCATGAAGTTGTTCATCCATGGTAGTATTGTTCTAGTATCATTGGCCCTTGTATTACTCACTAAGTTCCAACACTTGTGAGCTTCCGAAATCAATTTAGCTAAAAAAAATTTAATAAAGGACATAAATAACTTGATATATCATTTATGTTTATTAGAAAGTGGTTGCCTCTAATAACTTTAACTTTAACTTAACTCTCATGTGGTCTTTTTACCAATTTTGATTTTCATTTTACCAGTTTCAATCTTTTGGCCATATGGTTTATTATTTACAAAACTGCAAGGTGAAAAAATAAAAAGAACTAGAGATAATAAGAATATTCTTACTCTCTTCTTTAATATGATATTCTTATTTTATGAATTATATTTTTAAATAAGAGAAAACGAAAAACTGTAGATGTTCGGTTAAGAATAGGGTAGGTTAGAGTGACCATAGTGGTTTTTCTTAACAAAATAAGAACATTCTCATTTTGTTCTCCACTGTGTCATTCTTATTTTCTTGTTTTTGTTCGCGAAAAAATAGATGTTATGAGATCCAGATAAGAACAAGAATGATATTTGTTGTTGTGATAAAAAATATATATTGTTCATATTTCATGAAGAGTTGAAATAAATTATAAAATAATACGTGACACTCAAATAAGAATATATTTATTGTTGGAAATGCTCTTCTGGTCCCGGACATAAATAAGAATAAGAATGTTGTTTATCACAATGGAAAAATAGATGTTGTTTATATTTTATAAAAAATTATAATAAATTATAAAATATTATGTGAGAGTTAAATAAGAATAAAATTAATATTTAGTGATGAAGCTGCTCAAACCTATATGTATATGTCATGATGTCCTCGTTTGTGCTCTTTGTAAATAAGGCCGAAGTCTTTGTTGTCCTCGTTTGTGCTCTTTCTTTTTCGGTTTTCTGCCAATGGATTAATCCCACACAACCATACTAACTCAATCCTATCTCCTAAAGAAAAGGAGAAGCCATCCATAGAGTACATCTGGAAAACAGTAACTAGAATATTCCTAATGTTTATCTTGATGTCAGAAAGTTTGAAGATGACTACAAACTTTTATAACTTTTTGCCTTGGGCAGTGTACCCAATTAGTATTTGGACACTCATCACATGTTTTTATTTCTTTTTGAATATCATGTAATGAAGTAATAATAATCAATTAATTCTTTTTAACCTTTGAGTACTGCCACAGCCACTACTTCTCAAGCCCACCACTACCATCATACTTCCTTGATTCTTAAGCACTTGATTCTTAAACTTTCCCTCTTCTAATCCCAATAAAGTACGCTTATGATGAGGGAGAAAGCTTCTTTGTCCTTTATTATAATTATCGAGTGTTATCATGATTCATGAGGTTCCTAGGTTGGTGGACCATTGGCCTTATTAGTGTTTTCTTTTTATATAATGAAGATATCTTATTACTTAGTAAGAAACAAATATAATTTCTTTTGAAATATATGATAGTCAATTTTAATAAGTATCATTCTTAAAAATCAAATTCTTAAATTATTAGTTTACCTAAAAATTTAATAAAGTCTTACGCCACTAAATCAATATATTGTGATTTCTTATTATTGCTAATTAAAGACAACCACATATCTTGTCTCCACTTTCCATTATCCAATCTTTGATTGAGATAATCAAGTTGGAAATCCATTCATTTTTTTAATTTTATTTTCACTTAACCAAATTAGTTATAGAATATGTCACGACATTAAGAATATTATTTTTAGAAGAATTGATATATGTATATATATGGACATGCTACAACCGTAACATCCTCATATAGAGTGATCTAGTGACTAAATATCACCAAATATTTAATTAGTTTGGGATATGGGGATAGGAAGTTTTAGGGACAAAGGATCTCGCTTCCATCTTTAGGAATGAGGATCATATGTCTCACTTTTTATGTTTTATTGTATCCAATCTAATTAAAAGTTGACATCTATTTAAAAATAAAAAAACATAAAATAATATTTTTTATGTTATTTGATGTGATTTGATCGGCTTGAGGCAAAGGATCACGCTTCATCTTTAGGGGTGACAAAGGAACAAGGATCTTCTCCGTTCTATTAATAGATGCAAGTGATTATTTTTAATCATATTTTCAATAGCAAAAATGTAATTTCATGACAAAACAAAAGGATACAAGTATTATTATATGTTGTATTGTGTGTGTTATTATGTGTCATTTGTCTCTCCATTATGGAGAACATCCGTGACAAAGCATATCAATTAATGTCCATAAAATTCTAGCTTAAACCAATGTCATATTTAGCTTATCAAATTCTTAGTTTCTTCATTTTTTTTATATTTTATTGTCTAAGTTTTGCTTATAGGGTCTATATTCTTATAATCTTTCACTCTTCGTCCCGAGACTCATAGCCTTCATTATTAAAGATTTCCGAGTTCATCATACCAACCAAACATGTGGGTTAAGTTGTTCATTACGGTTAACCAATACTTATAATTTTGTAGAGAGGATAACAAATTGAAAGTGATGAATGAAGGTGGAATATGATTTCTGCTATATGAACCATGGTAAGCCAAAAGAGATATTTACTTTTGAGTGTTGAACAGGATCTTGAAGCATAATATAAATAAGTAAATAACTATGTATAAAAAAGCTGAAAGGGGTAGAAACAAGAAAGTAAGTAGAAGTACTATCTAAAAAA
The DNA here is from genome assembly GCF_001865875.1 of Lupinus angustifolius. Lineage (NCBI taxonomy): Eukaryota > Viridiplantae > Streptophyta > Magnoliopsida > Fabales > Fabaceae > Lupinus > Lupinus angustifolius. The sequence goes on along the minus strand of NC_032017.1, from coordinate 16,296,653 downwards.
ACTTATTTTATTTAAACACCCAAAACATGATACTTCACTAACATCTGCATATGATACATTCATTCTAGTTTTGTACTATCTTACTATATCCAATCTTACCCACATAAAAGTATGGTGTCTCTCAGGTGTCAAATTCAAGCATCCCATGTTTATTATTATAAAATCCATAAGATACTTTTTTTTATTTTATATAATTATATTCCTAAACTTTATTCAATTATAAGCAGTGCTGACATACTTCCCCACAACATTTTCCATCAATATTTGTAATACTTTACTGTTAGTAGTGCCGACACATCTTGGAGTCTTAAATTGACTCACTGCACCCCCTAATCCTAGGAAATGCTCAAGAATCTTTTGGAATGTTCCTCTTCTAACAACTCGGAGTTCAAGAGCCTCAATGCCATTGACTTTGCGGGAACTAGTGTAGCCAGCATCAACAAAAGACTTATCTAAACAATTGCAACATTCACCAAGCACTTCTTCACTTGCTTCACCACTGATTTCCCAGAATATAACATAGTGTCCTGGCTCTTTGGATAAATCAACATGGCTAGTGTAGTCAACAACTTCCAATTTCTCCTCTGCAAGCAAATTTGATGCTGCTTCCACAGCTAATTGTAGATCATTCTCTGTGTTTTTGTCAATGTTAACAGTAAGAAGAAGACCGCTCCGACGAACAAATTTGAGTTTTGGAGTTGAGTTATGAAACCCTGTAACCTTCACCACATCCCCTAGCCTATACCTGTATAACCCTGCAAATTAACAAAGTATTAATATTAATAATCTTCTACGTACTAGATAGAATATTAGAATTTAGATATGTAAAATATCAACTATTAGACTAAGGACAAATATTCAAAATTTTGCTATAAGAAATTTTATAGAATAGTGAGGCATGAGAAAGTATCATGAGGCAAGAATTTACTGTATACATAGATTATACCTGAGTACTTGTGTTTTTTTCTCAAGAATAGTACTCCAACTTTAAACTTGGATATGTATTCATGTTATATAATGGTCGTCTTAAGCATTTATAAAAAGTAGAAGTTGTGTTAGACAATTAATAACCAATCTAAAACTTTTATTAAATGTTTATGATATGGATCAATAATATAATAACGTAAAGGGTAGAAGGTTGCCCAGAAGCAACACATTGTATCCCTCAAGTACAGGGTCAAATGAGCAAGGGTCAAATGAGCAAGGGTCTGTTATATCACTACTTGAAAATAATAAACACAATGATTAGGTGGATGGTCAATATTATGTGCCTACAAGAACTTGAGCGGATTGGTGAAAATGCAATGGATTAGATACTTTAAGTTTAAAGTTATGGTATACTGATAACACAAAATAAAAAATGAGATAGATATAATTGTAGATAAGGAGTAGAAGAATAATGTGATGAATATTGTGTTGTACAAATCTACTTGATAAAATATAAATTCGGAAAGAAAAAAAAGGAATGAAGCCAAAGCTAAAAGCAATTAGCATAATCTGTATTCCTAATTGCCTATAAAAAAGGATAAGTACTGATGTCACTACAAGGCAAATATGAACATGAAGATAAAGGTGGTCAAGGCAGCAACAACAATTTCCCTCGAACAAGAAAACCTAAATATAAAAGCATATATGTAATAACATTATGAGTTTGATATAGTATTATTATATTATTTATTATTTATATTTAATTATTAATAACTCTTTAAATAAATAATAGATAATATAATATTAATATATAAATTTTTATACTTTACAATATGTAGATATTATATTTATATAGATATTATATCTATTTGATTGGGGGCATAGAAATTACAGTCAACCTTAATTAGCTGACATATCCTGCAATAATGCATATAGTACATTAATGTGATTGGGTGTGTATTATGTTCCTTTAGAATAAGTAGGGAAGTCATATCAACAAGCATAAAAAGCAGCCATTTTTCTCTCTTCCCAGCCCCACAAATAATGATTAACCATTTTAAGCTAAGACCATAGTGAAAATCCAAATTCACAAACTTCAAAGTTGTGACACCAAACAGAAAGCAAAACATATAGCCATCAAATAATTGATGAGATTATAGAAATATTTTCCAATAGGATAGAAGAAATTAGTAGTTGGTGATCCTTAGGAAAAAACAAACATGTAGAGGAAAATTTAGTACCTGCTGGAGTGGTCATAACAATCTCATATTCCTCACCAACCTTCACTTCAGTTAGGCCCAGTGGCTTAGGATCCACACATATGAAATTATTCTTTGTCAAAGGGATGAATTCAAAATAACCAATTTGAGGAAGCACAGTGTAAGTAGCCAATTCTGGAGGTACTTTTGGGCTAACATTTGTTCCTATCCACCCTTCAGAAGATCCATAATCAGAAGTAACTAAAGGCAACTCACCAGCATAATGCCTCAACTTTTTCAAATAAGGCTCCATTGCCCCAGTCATGATACCATAAACATACTTAGCATTTGGAAAAAGCTCTTGTATTAGCCCATACCAGTTGCTCAACCCTGTGCATTTTTTGTGGATCAAGTTGGCTAGTTCTGGGTTTGGTTTGAGAATTTTAGACATTGCAGTCCTAATTGATGGAACTTTTATCCTGCTGTTAAGAACACCTTTCTTTATATCATGACATAGATCTTCCCACACTTGTTCAAAGGTCCTAAAAGCATGGACTATGCTGTGTGCAAATGTTGAAGACACAAGCTGAACTTGGTCCCGAAAAATTAGGCCACACAAGAGGTGGCAGTACAATGATTGGTGAAAATCAGAACCAAATATTACTTCCTCAGGGCTGCAACATTGTGACTGAAGTGCTGCCATTGCTTGCTTGTAACGTTTGTCGCGGAACACATTGGTTGTTGCAGTGCCTGCGGCTAGACCCCCTTCTGTTTTGAACTGCTTGCTGCTATAGATAAAGCTTAAGGCCTTGCCATTTTTTATTGGGAACTCTCTGCAGGAAAGGAATTGTGGTAGTATCAATCTAAGATCATAGTTACATAATTATCTTGTTTATCCTACTACCACATATAGAATTCATTGTACTGCGTACCAGATATCGATTTTGTTATAAAGAAAACCTTGTAATAATAATGTAGAAAGTGACTAACAGTTTGAAACACGTTACCATGTACAGCATACCACGTATTGGTAACTAGTACTAGTATGGATAAGATGAATGATTGAAACAAGAGAGATAAAGTTGTATACCTGTTCCTAAATGAAAAAGAGGTCTGATATATCTGCACAGTGGTTTCAAACAATTCATCATTCCATGGTATATATTTTGGCTTGCCATGAGTAGTGCCAGAACTGCAAGAAACATCAGAACTCAGAAACTGAGATTTGCAAATTAACAAATACTTAAATGAAACAAGAGTGGAGAAACAAGGGTGAGAGTGAGACCTTAAAGACATGTTTGTGATGGGTTTTCCAGTGAGAATAGAAGAATAATCTCCATAAATCATTCTGTTAATATAAGGCTCCAAGTCCTTGTGTCTGACCACTGGGATACATGTCTTGAAACTCTCAGGGTCAGTCCTTCCATTGAGCCCTAAACTCAGCAAGTATTCTGCTGATGCGTTATCTTCCAAAATCCTTTTCAGTGTTTCCCTCTGAACCCTCTCAGCATCCTTTGTCACTGCCTCAAATTCCTCTATCACTTTGTCCATGTTGAACGCTTCCACTTTCTCCAACATCTTCGAAGTACTTAAGCTGAAGCTTTTCAGAAAACAGAAAGAAAAAAGGGAGAGCATTCAGAGAACAAGACAAACAATTGGTGACTTATAAATTCTTATTTTATAGCCTCTCTAAATTAATGATATTCAAAAATGAAAATGGCTGGTCAATAGTTAATGTGGGATCAGAAATAATGGAGACAAAGAGCATTAAACACCAAATAGCACTGTAGATTGACTCGGCAAAAAAAATAATGCAGGGTGGAATAAAAAATGAATGAAGACAAAAAGTAACATACAATTAAGGTTTTATGTATTTACTTATTTCCTTGTGATTTAATCTTTATAAACAAATGCCACAATCATGACAGATACACATTAAGCAGATACCCTGAACCATTAGAATTTATAAAGACCAAAATAAAGGGAATATTACTAAAAAAAACTATGGAAAATGATAGAGATAGCGAAAGAAAAGAACTAGTGAAGAAAAATATAACAGAAAACCAAATAACAATAAAAACTGTGGGTCCCTGATCTTTGTCAACTAAACATTTAGACAGTTATTATTCTCTCTCAAATACCAAAACGAATACTATTAGTGAAGTACAACTGTAACTTTGATTGGGTACAGAACCGTAGCAACATAAAAGCCAAAAAAGTGAAAACAAAGATATAGCAATGGGCCAACCAGGTAACCATAAATCCAGTATTTGTGGTTACAAATTTAATTATATATTTATATAATTTGTAATAATTAATATATATAAAGATATGTATATAATCAATATAATTTAATTGTTAAAATTTATTACTAAGTTATTATTTCAGGGTAACAGTTAAAGATATTAGTTAGGTGTATTTGATATTTTTGTCATCCTAAACATATCGTATTCTAAGTCCTCTGTATAATACTATAATGTATTAAATCCTTTCTAAAGATGGTAATAAGAATAAGAAAGTCATCATCTCACTTGAGTTGAGATCTTCTCTTACACTTGATTTCAGTATTGGTTAAACTCTTAACATATGATACATGCAAAAATTAAAATGACATAAAAAATTAAAATTTTCTTTTTCTCCCCACGATATATAGTTTTAGAAAGTAATAGCCATAGAAAGAGATGAGGATGACAACTGTCAACCCTGAATTGTAGCCAATAACTCATAAAAATTTTCAATTGCAACCATGTGCTGTTTGCTTCCGGAAAAGTTACCATAGAAAATGGAAACAAAATAAAAAAACATCGGAATTCATCTTGGTTTTATTAATGTTTTATAGACATAGGAAAACATGAGTGATTCTTTTAGCTAACCCAGAAGCCAATGGAAGCAAACAAGGTAAAAAATCGATCTTTGTGTTGGTTTTCGTGAAATAAAAAATGGGTACCTGTTGGGTCAATCTTCGTGTGTTTTTGTTCTGAAGTAACAGAGAAAGTGACTAAGAATGGATCTGAACGAGGTACTGTAAGAGAGTGAAGAAGTGAGTAAGATGAAAATGGTCTCTGTTACTTTGGGATTTGGCAGAAACAGTTATTGTGTTGACTCTGAGATTCCCATTTGGAGATGCTATATATAGACATAGGAATATACATAACCCGTTGGAAAAATATTCACAATTATGAACTGACTATTTTGCCCATGGACTAGGAATCAAGTGGACGGAATGAGCGGCGAGTTTTGTCTTTTTGAGTCGGTTACTACAAAGGAGAGAAGACCATAGACGTTTATGGTGGGGATAGTGTTTATCCAAATGTCACGTGTGCTCTTCAATTATTTCACTACTCATTTAATTTTGAGAAGAGAAAAGATGAATACAGTAAATGAATTTTATACACCGATAATAATGTATCTTTTATTATTCATATTTTATTATGTATTTAATATGTATACATTAATAGTGTAAGTGTTTTTTATACTGTTAGTAAATCTTCATCATTCATATATTAGTTAATATTAACTTTCAAACAAAATTATTACAAATCAATGGTAGATAATGTACAGATAGTATAAAAACTTTACACGGTATAGATTTTAAACTCTTTTATTATTATTAATTCTTTAAAAATATACAAATAAATGATGTATAATATATTAAATTGACTGTATACATCATTACACTAATAATATATAGAGTAAATTACACTGACACCCCCTGAGTTTTAGTGAAATTACACAAACCACCCTCACTTTTGTACACCTACAGAAACCCCTAGTTTTATACTTTCATTACACTGACCATCCATGCATAAGAAATATGTGTAATTTTTTAAACAAAAAATATAATAAATGCAATTAAGTTAAACAAAACATGATATACTGTTGAGACAAGTCCAAATAATATACAAATCAATGTATTTTCGTTATTTTTTCTTACAAAATGCATCAATAGTTCTATAGAAATATTGTTTAAATCGCTTTTATACTTTATTGTAACGAACTTAAAATAATAAAGAGGTATTAACTTATATATTATTTGGATTTGTCTCCACAATATATCATGTTTTGGTTAACTTAATTGCGTTTATTACATTTTTTGTTTAAAAAATTACACTTATTTCTCGTGCAGGGGTGGTCGTTGTAATGAAAGTATAAACAACAAGGGTTTTGTGTAAGTATAAAAAAGTGAAAGATGATTTGTATAATTTCACTAAAACTCAAGGGTGTCAGTATAATTTACCTAATATATAAATATGACACTTTCGATGCATATCATATTCATCAATGCAAATCCCTCCTTCCAATGTAGTGGTTTTCCAAATATTTACCTTTTTTTCGGTGAAAGAGGGGACCAAATATTTACCTTAATGGGTTTTAAATAATTTTGTTGTGACGTGTGGCACATAAAAATTATATAAATCACTCTCCTTATTTATACATGCACAAACTTCTTAATTAATTTATATATACACTACACTTACTACCCTACAAAAGATATATATGTGATTTTTTAAACAAAAATGATAATAAGCATAATTAAAATAAATAAAAGATGATATATTGCATAGACAAGTTCAAATAACATATTAGTTAATGTTTCTTCATTATTTTTGTCTCATTATAATATAGTATAAGAGTGATTTAAATAATATCTCGTTGAAATTATTTATGCATTTTATAACTAATTACCCATTTTTTGTTTAAAATGTCAGTCACACTTATTTCTCGTGCAGGAGTGATTAGTGTAATTTTGTATATAAATAGGAATGAGTTGAGTAAGTACAAAAAACAAGATGATTTGTGTAATTTCATTAAAATTCACTTAATGTTAATATAATTTACTCTTGTTTTTTTTATTAATATTGTTTAGGCAATCATTATGTTCCATATGTTTGGTAAGTAATTTATTTGAAAATTGGGATTAAAAGTATAATATTATTTACCATATATTTGTATTATTTTTTGAATAGTCAATTATAATTAAAAATGAATGATGGACGATAAAGTCACAAACTCTAAATATATGATATAGTTTACAATCTACAATTTAATACATATTTTAAAATAATCTCATTTCCGTAAATAGTTTGAGTAATTGCATTATTCAGATAAATTATTCATTTAATATTCTTTAGATAAATTTTGATGACCATGTGTCACACATCGAAAGAAGGAACTTTATATAGCTTAAATTTTACTGAAAGTTGCTGGTGTGGAATGGGATAAATTTATACAGTTTAAAGTTACTTCATACCAATATGGTGTTGAACTAGTAATGTAAGACCTAAATAGATTCGTAAAAAATCAAAAGGTTAATAGTATCCTTGATAGTATTAAAAGAGTGAGGGGATATGTATTAAAAGAATGAGGAGATATACTTAATTAATAGATCCTTATACATAAAGTTAAGGATACCTTTAATATTACCAAAAACAATTATTTGATATTACATTTATTTATATAATCAGTCATGATGATTTTTTATTTATGGTAAATCCAGACTTTTATGCTTTAACATTAATGATAGCATGAAGAAAACAAGGACACGTGTAATTGAGATTCTTAATTATATTATGGATGATTTCCTATCTGCCATGTGTTTTGTTGTCTACACAAAACTCATTCCTATAAAATAACGAGTAAATTACACTGACCGTCATAAGTTTTAATGAAATTACATAAATCACCTCTCACTTTTTTACACCTACACAAGCCTTCATCATTTTTATACCTTCATTACACTGACCACTCATGCATGAGAAATAAGTGTAATTTTGTGAACAAAAAAATGTGATAAATGCAATTAAGTTAAACAAAACATGATATATTGTGGAGACAAGTCCAAATAATATATGAGTCGATACCTCTTTATTATTTTTGGTTCGTTACGATATAATATAAGAGTGATTTAAATAAATATATTTTTAGAATTGTTGATGCATTTTGTAACAGAAAATAATAAAGATGCATTAATTTGTATATTATTTGAATTTTTCCTCACAATATACCATGTTTTGTTTAACTTAATTGCATTTATCACATTTTTTTTAAAAGATTACACTTATTTCTCATGCAAGGGTGGTCAGTGTAAAAATATAAGCAAAAGAGTCCCTGACCAATTCGAAACAAAAATAAATAGAAACTGAGTTCCAATAAAGGGAACCCATGGACCATATTCTTCTCCAATCTGAGTTTTGCTCACGTCTCAAATGAATTCAAGGACATATTCAAAGAAAGAAAAGCATTTCAAATTGTTAATTCATCGCCAGAGATGGCTTAGAACCAAGAGTTCATTATCTAATGGATTTTTCCGTTCTAATACTCTATCTGAGAGTTATCAATATTTATCAAATCTGTTACTAGGGGAGGTTTGTGTAAGTGTAGAAAAGTGAGGGGTGATTTATGTAATTTCACTAAAAGTCAGGGGGTGTCAGTGTAATTAACTCTAAAATAACTAGTAAGTTACTAATGCATTTGCACGGATAGTAATTTTTTGTTGTATGGTTAAGAATACACATGTTACTCGTGTATTCGCATCGTTAAAAACACAAATATTACTCGTACATTCGTTTAGTTAAAAATACACATGTTACTTATGCATTCGCATGGTTATAGACATACATGTTACTTGTGCATTCACATGTTTAAGAATACACATGTTGCTCGTACATTCGCATGGTTAAAAACGAATATGTTACCCGTTCATTCACATGGTTAAGAACACATGTGTTACATGTCCATTCACATGGTTAAGAACACGTATGTTACTCGTGCATTCATTTGGTTAAGAATATGAATATTACATATGCATTCGCATGAGACATGTTGATTTTGACGCATGTTTAGAAGCACGCAAGTATCAATATTATTAAATATATATTATTGAAAACACTTACAATAAAATTAGTTTGCAATGTTTATGTTTTATATATATATATATATATATATATATATATAAAACATAAACATTGCAAACTAATTTTATTGTAAGTGTTTTCTATTGTAACTATTCAATCTTCATCTGACATTTATATATCTATCATGTGAAAAATGTTTTCACATCCTTTGTATTATCAAGAATAATTATAAATCTATAATTTCACCACCAATCTGAGACAAAATAAACATGTATTCATTAGTCAAATATAAATTTATAATGAAGTTAACACAATATAATCATGTATGTGCTTAAGAGATTTTCAATATTATGCATTGAGTTTATATAATTAGGTTGATATATAATTAATTGATAACTAAGAACTTGTTACCACCAATAAATCTCAACAACATTAGTACAATATGATATATACATCTAATGACACATATGAGAGCCATTGAGAGATTTGAAAGCATGATGTTAACACATAATGCAGAGAGAAAAAATAATGCTTGAAAAATGGAACTAAAGGCCTAAACATTTAGAAAGCATAAAAAGTTGAAAGTAATAATAGATAATTTAAAAACGAACATAACATATTAGAAGCAAAATAGTGAAAAACAATGAGAAAATTATAGAAGCTCTTAATCCAACAAAACTTTTAAAAGACAAGAAGCAAACCGAAGGTAAGAACAACTAAAATACCTGTAAAAATTGAACATTAAGATGTATTTTTTACACGACCACGTGTATACCCCAAAGCCTAACCATTGAGGAGTATGAGGAAATATTAAATGACATTTTAAATGACTTCTTAGTATTAATAAATAATATATGTATTACTTTGAAAACTTAAATGATTGTGTAAATTCTGAATTGTGAAAATGAAAATATTAAATGCAATGGAAAGTAACATTAAATGGAGAGAGAAAATCATGGTAGTATACCTAGATAGAAAAGTAAATGTAAAAATGTTATTACATATGCAATAATTAATTGAAAATATAATCAACGAAAAGTCTTGAGTAAAAAAATTAAACAATAAATAAAATCTTTAAATTGGAACACTAATAATATAAATCAATAATGATTAGTTTGATGATAATTAAATCGCTAAATGTTTTAATTTCTTACCTTTGGGAACTAGAAAGTTGGTACAGAAAAATATTTTACATATGAAAATAATTAATCAACAAAATGTTAATCGCTCTATAGTCTATATATTTGGTTGACTAATAGATACAATAAAAATTTATGTTGTCCATTCTTAATATTTTTTTATGATATGTTTACTACTGTTACTATTTTAAATAGTAACATTTCAATATATATACAAAATGAGCATTGTCTAACTTAAGGAATCAAATATAATTCAAACAAAATATAAATTAAATATGTGTTACAACGCATACAACTTTGTATATCTTTTAATTGTTTATAATATAATAAATGTAGGAGAATCAATTTAGAAAAGATATATTCAAGTTTTATTTCTATTATTTAGAATAGATATATGTTATGGGTTATACATATTTCTTATTAGTTATTTTAGAATTAAACAACAAATGATTATAAACTTATCTATAATGAACATTGTCTAAAATTAAGGAATCAGAAATAATCTTGATTGAAATTGTATTAATACTTGAATTAGTAATTTTCCTAAGGTTATTATTCTATTTTTGGTGGTTAATTTTATCTACAAGATAAATATAGAAAATGACTTGGTTATACTTTATATTATTTTGTTTGAAGATGAATGATATTAGACTTTATAAAGTATTGAGAAAACACATCATTATCATATTAATTAAAAAATTATCAATAAATTTATAACTCATTATTATTTGACTATAAAATAAAATTAATTTCAAAAACACATTATTATTATTTAGGGGAGTGAATTAGTTGACTTAAAATTATGGCCACTTTTTCTGCAAAATCAAGAGTTAAAGTGTAGTGGAAAATATATGTAGAAATTAAACAAATAAATAATAAAAAACATAAGGGAAAAGAGAATACATAATGATTTATACTGGTTCACCTTCTTGTCAACCGAACGCTATATCCAGTATTCTTGCACTACAAGAGATTTCTTTCTCCACTAAAGATTATGAGTTGTAATTACAATAGCTCACATCGAGATCTCTATGTACCTTACCCATTCGCTAATCCTGCTTGGAAAAAAAAACATTTCCAAGTGATTCTAATCCCCTTTCTTATCACACCCTTGTGAAAGAAAGTATTCTGCAATAATAATGAAGAATGTACAACAATGACAGATTGTCTTTACAATTTGAAAGTAATATAACTTGCAGTTCAATCAACTCTTTTGTATACTTAGTAATAATGCTCTTTATAAGTTGGTAAACTTTGAAACACTTTACTTTAAGGAACTTCAGAAAAATCAACTTTGAAAGTTTAAGAACTAGTTGTCAAAAGTGCAGAAAAATAATTTCAGAATTTGTGTAAGAGTTTTTCAAATTTTGTATGAGAGTTGTGTGTTTGTGTTGTGAGATTCAATGCCTTTAAATAGACTTTGCAATCACTCATAGTGCCTCTATGAAAAGGTAGGAATAGATTGGAGTGAAGATATTTCGTTTGGGATGAAAACCTTTCATTTTGAAATCTGAAATCTGATACAACAGCTCTCAGTAATCGATTACAACCAGTGGGTAATCGATTACAACCAAAGGCTAATCGATTACCCAAACATTCTGCCCACTATGCATTTAAATTCGATTTAGAGTAATCGATTACAACAAGTGGGTAATCAGTTACTCAACGTCATTAAAACTGGTAATCTGTTACTCAAAGATAGTAATGGATTACTCTGATCAGTTTTAAGTTGGATAACTCTTTTCTCATACACATAACCTGTTACTTAGATGCAGTAACCCGTTACACACTATTTTTGAAAATTGTTTTTAGTATGTTGAAGTGTTTCAATTTTCTTTTAAAAATAGTTTGAGCATTACTACTATTGTATATTCGAGAGTATAAGATAGAAGTACCTATTTACACTTGGACTAATTTGTCTTGAAGCTTTATCTCCTCTGTCTTCATAAGTATTTTTCCTTTTCTTATTTTTGGTGATATTGGTGTCTTCATCAAAATCGTGTCAAGCTCAGGAGCAAAGATCTTCTTCACAATCTCCCCATTTTTTAGGATGACAATCCATTATCTTCTTTAATAGTGTAGTTTTCTGATAGCAATATACTTTGAGATATGTTAAGATGACTTGAGTATGCTCTCCCTATTTTGTATACTTCCCCTTTCATTTGGAGTTATGTTCCTGAAAGAATTTTCATAGAAATTATACTTCTCCCAACTTTTCTCCCCCTTTTGACTTCATCAAAAAGTAGAAAAGCCAACAGTCCAGCATAATATATAGCATACATATTCATAAGATATAAAATAAACATCGCAATGTATATCATAAAACATAGATGTTCAGATATTTGTTCAAAAATAACAACAAAAAAACAACATAAAGCAAATTTTGTCCGAAAATATGAAATGATTACAACCAGAAAATCAATATATTGTTCAGAGACATGCATCAATACAAACAGAAATCCTAGACACAATCTAAGACTCAGGCTCAGAGCTGTCTTCATCAACGTCCATGCTACTCAACTTAGAAGAGAGACGATGAAGTTCAAACTAGATTTGTTGATTCTGAATATCAAATGCATCCATCCGGTTAGTGATGTTGCCTCGAAGAGAAAGCAACACGTCCATAATCATCTGATAGGAAGGCATGACAGCAGATGAGGAAGATTGAGCATGAACCTCAAAATGTTGAGGTTCAGGAGTATTAGAATTGGTAGGTTCTAGTTGATCAGCATGAGCAGTTGGTCTATTAGATTGATGTTTATAGGTGCGACAGTCATGAGGATCTATGGAGAAACCCATTTTGTGGACAACTTCCACATCAATCTTGCTTTCGCGAGGATTTAGAGCGGCCTTGGTTTCACCATTTGTAGAAATACTGAAATGTTCAAGAATATTGGTTATGAAAATTGCATATGACAAGGGGCTTTGAGTTCCTCGAACATTCCCTATTTGTCTCATTATCATCTGAGTCCAATTGATTTTGATGTTAAACTTCATAGCGTGCATCAATTAGAGTTCTATGTCACTAATTTGAGAATGGTTTGAAAATTTCGGTAAAATGACATAGCTCAGAAAATAATGAAGCAAACGATCTTCAAGTTTGAGATGTCTAGCAGATAAGATATCTCTATTTTTAACAGTCTCATCAAAGCCCTATTGCTTATGCATTTCTATTTCATGTTTAGAAATTATACACACATAATGGTAGAAATCTTTTCGATCATATTTATCACATTCAAATACAAGGTCGAAATGTATTATGCTACCTTGATAGGGTATATTATAGAATAATGAACTAAAAAATTTCAAATCCAAAACAATGTCTTTTCCTTTCACATATGAAGTAAGATGATTTTTCTGAAAGTTCATGTTGCAGTAAAATACTCGAACACGTTTAGGATAAATGACGTTAGTTTCACAACAGAAGTCAAAAAGATTTTGTTGCCATAAAAGATAAGGAAAAAGAAAATTTTCAAACTCAAAATTTCCTACATTACCGTATTTCGGAGTAAAGATGATTCGACAATGAAAGTGCTCCTTAAAGAATTTACGTTGCTCATCATTAGAAAGAAGTCTTGTCAAATCCAGACAGTTGGACTCCAAAGATGAAGTTCCTTGATTCCTTTGAGTCACATATGTGCGTTTTTTCTTTGATCTAGAAGAGGAAGCCATGGATTAAGGTTTTTGAGTTTTTAGGTTTTGGAGATTTGGGGTTTTTGATTTTAAGCCACTAAACACGAACATAATGGTGTATAAGTGTTTAGAATTTAAAAGTGATATGAATAGATACAAAAATCACCTAAAACGGATCAAAAACGAAGATTTTAGAGAAAGATGGTGTTGAACACAAGTGAGAGAGTTGAAGGAAGAAGAAAAGTTTGAATAAAATTTGAAAAATCACATATATAACTGCATAGAGTAATCGGTTACTCACTTTGAGTAATTTGTTACTCAAATTAAAAAAAAATTAAAATTTTCAAATAGCAGCTTTGAGTAATCGATTACAGCATTTGCATAATCGGATACTGAAACTCCATGTTCAAACCTCTAATCATTACTCTCTAGTGTAATCGATTACTAACCCGAGAAAAACTTATTTTTACGCATGTTGATGCTATAAAAATGATTTTTAACCCAAAATTTGAAAGTTTTAAACATAAATAAGCACTTTTAAATACAAGTAGGCATGAGATAAACATAATGAAGCACACATATAATCATATAAACATGTTAAGATAGGTAAGTTCATCAAGAATGCCTAATTCACGTCTAATTTTATAAAAAGGTTCTGAAGCTAAGGGTTTAGTGAAAATATATGCTAGTTGGTTATGAGTATCAACAAATTCAACGGTCACATCTTTCTTTTGGACATGGTCCCTAAGGAAGTGATGCCTTATATCTATGTGTTCCGTTCTAGAATGCATAACTGGATTCTTTGTGAGGTTTATAGCACTAGTATTATCACATCTCAGAGGAGTGCAGCCTAAGTCTAAGTCATAATCTCATAATTCTTGTTTAAGCTACAACATTTGGGCACAACAACTACCTGCTGCTATATATTCAGCTTCAGCAGTGCTTAGGACAACACGTGCTTGTTTCTTGCAAGACAAATAGACTAAAGCATTTCCTAAAATATGACAAGTACAACTTGCACTTTTCCTCTCACTTTTGCATCCAGCAAAATCTGAATCTGAATAACCAACCAAATCACATATACTTCCTTTTGGATACCACAACCCAATGTCAGTTGTGCCTTTAAGATATTTCATGATTCTCTTAACAGTAACTAAGTGTGATTCTTTTGATTTAGATTGATAGCATGCACACATACATACACTAAACATAATATCATGTCTACTGACAGTTAAGTATAAAAGAGATCCAATCATACCTCGATACTTTGATATTTCAATGCATTTTCCAGCTTCGTCTGTATCGATGTAAGTACCAGATCTCATAGGAGTAGCTATTGGCTTGCAGTCATTCATATCAAATCTTTTCAGCAAATCTCTACAATACTTGGATTGACTTACAAGAATGTCATTATCAAGTTATTTGATTTGTAATCCAAGGAAGTAATTCAACTTCCCCATCATGAACATTTCTAACTCTCCTTGCATCATTTTGCCAAAATCACTTCACAAAACCTCATTAGTAGAAAAAAATAATATCATCTACATAAATTTGAATAAGAAGAGTATGATGATTTATTTTCTTTATAAAGAGTGTAGTGTCGACCTTCCCTTTGGTGAATCCTTTTTCAAATAGAAAATTGGTTAGATGATCATACCATGCGCGTGGAGCTTGCTTCAAGCCCTAGAGAGCTTTCTTTAATTTGTAAACATGAGATGGATGTTTGTAATCTTCAAAACCTGGAGGTTATTCTGCAAACACTTCTTCTTGAATATATCCATTTAGAAAAGCTCTCTTTACGTCCATTTGATATAGCTGAAAATTTAAAGAACAAACATATGCCAGTGATAGCCTAATAGCTTCAAGTCTAGCAACTGGAGCAAAAGTTTCATCAAAGTCTATACCTTCTGCCTAATTGTATCCTTGGGCTACTAGTCTAGCTTTATTTCTAACAATAATACCATTTTCATCAAATTTATTTCGAAATACCCAATGAGTTCCTATAA
This sequence comes from Lupinus angustifolius, assembly GCF_001865875.1. Lineage (NCBI taxonomy): Eukaryota > Viridiplantae > Streptophyta > Magnoliopsida > Fabales > Fabaceae > Lupinus > Lupinus angustifolius. The sequence goes on along the minus strand of NC_032017.1, from coordinate 16,280,895 downwards.
CATGTCTATTTTTAGGTCTAAGAACAAGTTCCCATACTTCATTTCTCTCAAAATAGTTTAATTCTTCTTGCATCGCAAGAATCCACTGTTCATCCTCGATTGTAACATCAATCTTGGAGGGTTCTATTTGAGAAGCGAAGACCATGTTTAGACAAGTATTTTCTAACATTAAACGGGTAGTGACACCCTTATTTATATCACTAATGATGTTGTCAATAGGATGATCTCGATGAGTTCTCCATTCTTTTGGTAAATCAAAGTGAATATGCTCTTCTTGAGAAGATAGATCATGATCCATTTTCAAATGCTCAGAATTAGTTATAGAATCATTAATAGAATTTTCTTTAGCAGGGGAACTTGACAAGTCATCTTCATTAAAGGTTAAACCATCCTTTATCATAGGATTGGTTTCATCAAAAGATACATGAACGGATTCTTCCATAACTAGAGTTCTTTTATTAAAAACTCTATAAGTTTTACTTGTAAGAGAATATGAAGATACCTTCATCAGCATTTGCATCAAACTTGCCTAAGTTATCCTTACCATTATTTAAAACAAAGCATTTACAACCAAATACATGCAAATGAGAAATGTTTGGTTTTCTACCTTTAAAGAGTTCATAGGGGGTTCTCTTAAGAATTGGTCTTATAAGAACTCGGTTTGAAACATAACATGTAGTACTTACTGAATCAACCCTGAAATATTTTGGGAGGTTAGTTTCATTTAACATTGTACGAGCCAGTTCTGCTAAAGACTTATTCTTTCTTTCTATAACACCATTTTGTTGTGGTGTTCTAGGAGCATAAAAATTGTGATTGATACCAAGATCATCACAAACTTATTCAAATGAAGAGTTTTGAAATTCTCTCCATTGGTCACTTCTTATAGCAGCGATTTTTAATGATTTTTCATTCTGAACTCTTTTAGCATAAATGCTAAAGGTTTTGAATGCCTCATTCTTATGAACTAAGAATAGTGTCCAAGTATATCTCGA
>NC_032017.1:16277790-16279800 GCF_001865875.1 Lupinus angustifolius | reverse complement strand
AGCACTACATAGTTTGTCTTTAACAAACTTCATTTTGGGTAAACCAACAACTAAATCTTTCTTAATGAGTTTATTCAAATGGTCCATATGTATATGAGCAATTCTCCTATGCCAAAGCCATGCATCATGATTATCATCAGCAACTAAACATGTCATTGGTAAAGAGAAGTCTATCATATATATATTATTTATCCTCTTACCAATGACTTTAGAGTTTTGAGAATTCTTACTTTCAAGGATGCACTTATCTGGGTAGAATGCCACATGGAAGCCTTTGTCGCATAATTGACTTATGCTTAGAAGATTGCGCTTGAGTCCTTCAACATATAATACACCTTCTATGGTTGTTGAGGCTGGTTTGCCAATTCTACCAACTCCAAGTATTTTTCCCTTGTTGTTATCACCATATGTGACATAGCCTTTGTCCCTTGGAGTGAGGACAGAGAACTTGTTTCTATCGCCCGTCATGTGTTTTGAGCAGCCGCTATTCAAGTACTATAAGTTGCAGGCGGTTCTCAAATTATCCTGCAAAACAGTTTAAGTTTTATTAGGTATCAAATATTCTTTGGGTCCTACATAGTTAGTACCTTTCTCAACCCATCTAAAATGACCTAGGGGTACACCATATTTTCTAATTATGCAAGTATTTGGTGTATGTCCATGGTTTTTATAATATGTACACGTAGATTGATGTTTATGTATCTTAGATTTAATATTTCTATTTTCAAATGCCTAGATACTTTGTTTTTCAAAGTTTATTTTAGTTGAGACACTTTATTTCTTAGAAACATGACTTTTTGAATAGCCGAGACTTCTTCGGTCTGTTGAGTGTTTTTTATCATTAATGATATTTTCTAAAATTTTACTACTCTGTTCATCTTATTAAGTTCAAGACTTAAAGTTGAAACTTTATTTTCAAGAATAATGCAGTTTTGACATGAAGATTGTGAGAGTTTATTTCTAAAAGCGTCTAACTCAGTTTTTTGTTTTAGAAACATTTTTGTGAGTTTAACATATTCATCATGCAAGTAATTAAATGCAGTTTGTAATTCAGAAGAATATAGTTGAGTATTATTTACCTCTTCATCATTAGAATGATGAGATGCCATTAAGGAAAGATTTGCTTGTTCTTCATTTTTCTTGTTCAGAAGCGGAACTGATATCATTGTCCTCCCAAGCATTGTAGGCTCTCCGTCCAGTCCTCATTTCATTCTTCCATTTGAAGGAGTTCTTTTTTAGGTTTGGACAATCCATCTTCATATGGCTAGGCTTGCCACATTCGAAGCATGTGAAATTTTGGTTTGAAGTGAAGGCGTCATTATTTTTGGTGAATTTCCTCATTTGTCCAGTTTTACCACTCTTGTTCTTTTTAAGGAACTTGCTGAATTTATTTACAAGAAGACTCATGTCTTCCATTTCTTCCTTCTCAAATTCATCTTCTGATGATTCATATTTGTCTACTTTCGCCTTGAGAGAAATATTCTTCTTTTTCTTTTCTTGCTCTTCATGTTGGTGAAGTTGGCTGAGTTCTATAGATCATTTTATATATCAGACTAAATATTCATAATAATAAATAATATTGAGAAATCTTTATCTAAAATGAGTATGCATTATATTTAATCGGGTCTAGGGTCAGGTCGGGTTTAAAGGCTAACCTGATCGCCATTTAGGGTCGGGTTAGCTTCGGGTCTAGGTCCGGGTTCAAAAAGTGACCCGACCAATATTTAGGGTAGGGTAAGGATAATTCTTAACCTGTCTCAACCCGACTCATGCTCACCCCTACTTTAAAGTAATAACTTATGGTCTTACCTCTTTTTTTGGAGTTAAACTCTTCTTCATTAATGAAAAGGGAAGTGTTGTGTAAAAATAAAGAAAAAATAACACACATTGACATTTATATCTTTTTTATTTAAAATGATATTGTACTTTTATCCTTAAAATATAAAGAAAAAATTATTTATCTTTTCATTACTTGAGAAAAGTCTCACTCTTTTTTTTTTTTTTTTTTGT
>NC_032017.1:16246367-16277690 GCF_001865875.1 Lupinus angustifolius | reverse complement strand
CTCTCTTTTTTTTTTTTTTTTTGTTGAATGTAGGTGCAACTCCACATCAACTTTCATTGATTAAATAAAAGAAAAAGGTATAAAGAGAGCCAAGTTGCAACAAAAATGAAGATAATTTTTTTCGCTCAGTGGAACATAGTCGTTGAGCGAGGGAGGGGCCTTTGTTGAGCATATGCTGAGCGCGACCACCCAACGAAGAAATCAGAAAATTCAAAATCACTAAGCGACAAATCTGCCGCTTAATGAAAAGCCTGCTATTGTTCAAATGCAATTAATTGGTCTACCCAACCTTTTGTACAATCAAAGCATCTGTAGGTAAAATAATGAAAAAAATGGTAGTAATATCAATCAAGGTAATTCTTTTGTAAGAACTTTTAGCATTTAATGATTTTTATTAAGTTTGTTTAACTAGTTAGTTTGCTAAATCTGGGTTGATGAGCATGACAGTATATGTCAAGTTGTCAACACTCTTATTAGCTTAAATAAGGTTGTGATTTTTATTAAAATTTATTATATACAGTATATCTCAAAACTTTTCTAATTATATTAAATTAAATATTATATATTGCATCTATATCTATTTTTCAGTATTGATTATTATTGTTAGTGATTATATGTAGAATATAATCAAAACAATAAGAATTAATGTATATTTCTTTAGTAAAAACAATTAGTGTTGAGGATTCATAGTAGAATATATTTCTATTAATATGTGGGAACTTTTACATATACATTATATAAAAGGTTTTAAAAGAATATAGTATTAATTGTTGTTTCCATGGTATAGCTTTTTTGTTTTTATCAAGAGGTAGAACAACATACTTTAAATTCAACATACAAGTATCAATTCTTGACAATTTTGTTTGTAATAATTAGCAGAGTCTGAACATGCAAAACTATTGAACAAAAAGGTTAATTATATGAGATGAATCTCTAATGACACATAAATATTATTTTGAGGCACTTGATAAGAGTCTCGAAGATATAATGGATACTAAAAGAAATGATTTAATTAATTTTGGAGGTAATGTTGTAGTTTTTTTAGGAGATTTCCGACATATTGTCACCCATTCCAAGATGATGTCGTCGAGATATTATACATGCAACAATCAATACATTATATTTTTGGCACTATTGCACAATATTAACTCAGAACATATATTTACAAAATAATTCCAATGCAATGTAAATCACAAAATTCTAAATTTTGATACCCAGTTGATATCATAGTTCAAAGCATCTATCCAATTCTACAAAATCACCGTTAGAGTAAGGAGTTTTTGCAATAAAAAATAATCCTCGCATCAACTACTAATATTAAAATTGGTTATCAAATCAAGAATTTATTCTAAGCCTTATTCAAGGTAAAAAAAGTACAATTACATTCAATCACTTATTATGTCCATACAAGTATATTTGTAATTCATAATAATATACGTCCTTATGTAAAACTGAAGGTGACGAAAGGAATATTGCAACTCAAATTATATTGACATGTTTGATGCTAATGACAATCAAGTATTTAACATATTAACTCCAAATTTTTAAACTTATTTAAAATTTTCGGTCTTTTGAATCATAAAATCAAATTAAAAGTTAACACTCCAATAATATTGTTAAGAAAGTTAGATCAATTTGAAGAATTGTGTAATGGTACAAGATTGATTATTACTACATTAAGAAATCATATACTCGAAACAAAAATTATGTGTGGAAAGAACATTGGAGATGTCATATATATTAATCGAATGCTAATCTCTCCATCCCAATGTTTATGACGTTTTAAGCTAATAAGGAGAAAATTTCATATAATTGTTTCATATGCTATGACAATCGTTAAATTTCAAAGTTAATCACCGGAAAGTATTGAATTATACTTGTCTACACTAGTCTTTAGTCACAATCAATTATATGTTGCAATTTCAAGAGTACAAGGCAATAAATGATTGAAAATATTAATGCACGATAAGGATGGTCAAGTCCTAACGACAATAACAAATGTTGTTTATAAGGAGGTTTTTCAAGACCAGTGACATATATTTTACTTCTTATTTCAATTCAGTTATGACTATAATCTACATTAATATTTTTTACACACTGTAATGTGTTATTTATTTCAACTTTATCAGGTCAAAGACAACCTCACAACATTTCTACAAAAACAAAAACTAAATTTTAAACACATCATTAGCTAAAGTTGACTCCACCACATTTATCATAAACAACTTCATTTATTTATATCAATTTACATCATTACAAAATATTATGTCTTTCTTACTATACAACTTTGTAATATATTTCTTTCAAATTTGACCACCAGTAAATTGCAGCGACCCTTGCAAATGCATTAGTATCCTACTAGTTCTTTAGTAAAAACAATTAACACATCAAATATATTTTTCATCAATATCTTCTATTATTTCAGAAAACTAATTTAAAAAAAAATGGATTAGATACAAAGTTAAATTTCCTCTAAGACTTATATCAGAGAAACGACCATTTTGTTTATTAAATTTATGGGGTTAAGTTGCTTTTAAAGCCAATATAGTAATTTTAATGAATGTTTATTTCTCATTAGTGACAAAAAGAAGCAAACAATAGAACGTGTACAAAAGATTTCTTTCCTTTTTTTATCGGCAAAAGAAGATTTCATTCCATTGACACAATATGTTGTCATGTTAACATTATTACGTCATTTTGAAATAAAATAAAAATAATAATTATAAGTCTTCACAGATTTAGCATGACTAACTAGTTAGAACTTTACTTATCTAATATCTTAAAGTATTCTTTGTACTTACATTTCTGTTTTAAATCTGTAGGTAAGTTTACCTTAATTTTGCGGTCCAAATGCCATAATCTATTTTAAAGGCGTCTTTATTGTGGGATCCGGTTGGTAAGGCACATACATGCTGAATGAGTGTCTGAATGTGAAATAGTAAGAAGAGTCAAATTAATTTATTGATGATTAATATATTAATTTTAATAAAATCTTACATTAATAATCATATAAGGTTGTTTCCTGAGAGACATACGGGGGCTAAAATATTCGAGGAATGAAGACTAGTGAAGTGACTTTTATATCCACAAATAAAGTCTTTTTTTGTAAACATTGTAGAAATATTATGCTTATTCCGTATTGATATAGAATAATTGTAAAAAAGAAAAGAATATATAGAAAAAACCATAATGCTACTTTTATATTCATTTTCATATTTTTTTAGAACTTGTTTTAGTTTTATTAATCAGATTATGACCTTTATCAAAGAAAATGATAGTAGAATAATAATTATTATAAATAAATGTCCAAAGAGCATGTAAAAATTTGAATAAAGTAATATAAATACATATGAGTAAAATAATATTACCTATATTAATAAAACAATATCACATACAACAGACAATATCACATTTAAATTATGATGGAGAAGACTCCGTGCTTGGAGATGATGAATCCTGAGTTCTACCTACTAGTCACTTGCTTCATGCAATCAAGAAGAGCTCCCAAAATAGAAACTAGAAAGTGCAACATCCAAAAATATTTGTATTCTACTTTATTTTTTATAATTACTATCATGATTTATTTCTTAAAGAATATAAAATTTCATATTGTAATTTTATTGTATAATTAAATAACTACAATGATACAACCAATTTACTTTAAGAATATCATAATGTTAAGATAAGGAGAAAAATAGAACTTTATTGTTATTATAGTCTTGTTATTAACATTATTATTACTATATACATTATATTAAAATATTACTTTATTTTTCAAGATATTTTGATTTTTGTATATAGTGTACTTGTTTTATCCCTTGTCATCTTATATGTTTGTTTCCTTATACAATGCATATCACTTCCTTAAGTTTATAAAATAGTAGTAATTGATATTTATCACTATATGATTGATTCAAATATTTGGTTGCTAATAAAATTTAAAAGTTAACGCTTATTATTAAAAGTTAATATTATTTAGAGTAAAATATATTATCATCTTTACTAAAAATAAGAATCAATATTAATGATAGTCGTGTTAAATATTAATGATATTTGTGTTAGTATAAGATGATAAGAGATAAAAAAATAGTTTTAAATTTTAGTCTTCAAACTATAAAAACCTAGCTACTAGAGAAGATGGAAGAGGAGAAAAGGAGAGGAAATAATAACAACCAAATTGAAAAAGTCCATCCATCACTTAAAGGGTACATTATAACGGAAAATTTACCCATGTGGTGCACCTTGACCAAAAAATTACGGTTTTGGTGCACCTTTTAGAAAAATTACAGAACTAGTGTAGTTTTACATAAATCGGCAATGGAATTGCCGATTTCTGTATTTTTTTCTCTCTCCTCCCCCAAAATCGGCACTGGGGAGGGAGTTTTATTATAATATATTTTTTTTCAAACTCCCCCCTAAATCGTCAATAGGGGGGAGTTTTATACCTTTCATTTTTTTTTTCTATCCCCTAAATCGACAACCGGAGAGTTTTTGATTTTTTTTTAACTTGTGGGAGTTATATTATTAGTTTTAGGGTTTAATTTTTTAAACACAAATCCTAACAACACACAACATAATAAATTTTGTCAACCCTAACCATAATAACATATCACAATAATGAAAAACACACATAATATTCACATAATATTTTATGTTTTTCATTATTGTGTTTTTTCATTATTGTGTTCTGTTATTATGGTTAGGGTTGACAAAATTTATTATGTTGTGTGTTGTTAGGATTTGTGTTTAAAAAATTAAATCCTAAAACTAATAATATAACTCCCACAAGTTAAAAAAAAATCAAAAACTCTTCGGTTGCCGATTTAGGGGATAGAAAAAAAAATTAAAAAAAAATGAAAGGTATAAAACTCCCCCTATTGACGATTTAGGGGGGAGTTTGAAAAAAAAATTATTACCTCCCCAGTGCCGATTTTGGGGGAGGAGAGAGAAAAAAATACAGAAATCGGCAATTCCATTGCCGATTTATGTAAAACTACACCAGTTCTGTAATTTTTTTAAAAGGTGCACCAAAATCGTAATTTTTCGGTCAAGGTGCACCACATGGGTAAATTTTCCACATTATAACCCTCAAATGTTAGAGTACCTATGTAGGAACACCAATCTTTTCAATTGATTTGACTATAAGTCTTTGTATATTTTATAACTTTTCTTTGCTAAAAAAGGAAGGGTCTACGTTTAAAATATCTCTTTAAAAGATAATCATGTGCACTCGGTTCAATGATTTAATATTAGGATTATGTTATACATATATACATATATAAATTTACAATAGAAGTTAGCAAGATGTATAAATTATATATATTGTTAAGCTTTTATATTCACTAATCATGAGTATGCATTAAAATTATTGACCAAACACTAGTAGTGACTTCCTAATTGTAATATATCATCTTTCAAATTTATAATTTTAATGGTTGGCAAATAGAAAGTGTAAGTCTTTACTCTTTAACAGTACTAATAGCATGTATAAAGTTTATTAATAAATCTGAATACAAATAGAGTGTTGTTGAATAATATTGAATTCATATAATTAAATGCTATATATAAATTACTCTGAAACCATTTCTTTTTCTTCAATTCCTCTATAAAATTCAATTTTTAAACATATTATGAGGATTTATGATCTAATTATGTTAATCGTTGTTGTTGGTTGATGAGATTTTAGAATTCTTTGAGTTCAAGTGCTTAACGTTTTGCTGACTAACAATAGTGATTATCAATATATATTGATAAGTGCCAAAATTACATATGTGAATTATCATTTTTATGACACTTTAGCTCATGATTTAGTCCAATTATAGGCAAAGTGATCTTAAAATTTAACATATTATGCAAATTGTCAGATTTTACCTTTTAGAGTGTCTGTGAAAGCCAAAATCGGAGGAATCATTGCAAAAAGTCAAGTTAGTGGACAAGAACAACCCAGAGCAAAATCAGAGGAAGCCACACCCAATGAATTTGTCAAAGACCAGGAAGCCACACTCAATGCAATCCATGTGTTGAGAGAAAATAGTAGATATCAGAAATTGCACTCAATGTAATCCCTGCAATAAGTGAAATTTAGAGATAATTTGGCGTAACTATTATTCTACATTCGCTCAGCGAATCGCATGTACCAAGCAAAGTTGGACAATTTTGCCTAGCACAACTAGCTAGGCGAATGGTCGAGGTTCGACCAGACGAATGGTCGCACCCAACGAATTTCTTGCGATGAGTGAATCATGTAAAAATATGACTCATTAAAGGGGATCAAGTTGGACATTTTAGATGGACAATTGGGGCAAACACATTACTACTCAAAATGTCTTAGTTAGTAGTTAGTTTTAGCTCGAATTGAGGTGAAAATGCAAGATAAAAAGGTTAGAAGAGCTAATTTATGGTCATTGAGGAGATAATCTCTTCTCTTGTGAGTTTTATTTGGCTTTTTGTATCTTTGTGTTTAGTTACCATGAAATGAAAATTACATAACTCTAAATTTTGAATATAAGAACTCCTCATATTGCTATAATTGCTAGACATAGATTTATATCAAGTTGTAGCAGTTTGCATGTTGTTGTTATAGTTACAAGACATAAAGTTATTTCAGTAATTTATAAGTGTCAAATTTCTTAACATAGTTGCTAGGCATAGATGTGTGTTATCGGTTCATAAATCTTCATTTTGTTAGAATAGTTGTTAGACATAGAATATGACCAAGACATTGACAATTAGTATATTTGAGGTGTTGCATTAAAATCATAATTTCATAAGCATAATTGATAGACATAGATGTATATTTTGTGGATCATGTTTTCATCATGTGAGTAGAGTTGTTAGACATAGAGTTTTATTCATAAGCTACTAAATTGACTAAGACATTAGCTTTTAGTACCGTTGAGGTTCCATTATTTGTGAAAGAATCATAACTAGATGAATAAGTGTTGTTGAATCAAGTGTGTATGGATAGTAAATAATAAAGTCCAACCCAAACATCTTATTCCAATTATTTAGTTAGTTCGTAGCATAATCAAACCAATCAAGCTCACTTTCAAATCAACTTAGAATATTCATTTTTTACTGAATGCTAGTATTAAGTAAGTCCTTGTGGATTCGACAATCTTTTATATTTGCTTGCAATAACCATACTTAGTAATTTAATTGACTAATTTGTCAGTAACTAATCCCCAACGCGCATTGTTCAAGTTTCAATACTTAAGCGCCCAATAACTATTGTTCTGCTTTAGTTTGGATGCTCAACACTTTAAGTTGTAGCGTGCTTCGATGACCATTATGACAACAAAACCTTCTATTTCCTTTAATTATCAAGCTTTTAGGGGTGAGCATGACTCAATCCTATCCACTCAACGTACATGTTTGACCTGATCATGATCAACCCCAAATATGGTTGGTTTCATTGGATCTAGGGCTAAGGTCGAGTTGAAAAAATAAGACCAGACAATATTTAGGGTTGGGTAAGGGATAAGCATGACTTAGCCCGATCCATACTGATTCGTCTCATGGTCACACATTCGTCAAATTTGTATATGACTATTCAATTATGTACAAAGTAATAACATATATTTTGCCTAAAGAATCATTAATTCTATAATTTTTCATCATATATACATAAATATAAATAATTAACAAAATATCTACATATATAATTTTATATGTCAAATTTTATATCCATAATAATAAGTAATATTGAGAATATAATTTTAAACTAAAACTTTACTTTAGCCTTTGAAACATGTTCACTTCATCAATTTAATCTTTTATGAAGATAATTTATCAAATTAATCCTTAATATTTCAAATCCGTAATCTTTTTAGTCCTTTATAAAAACTAATGATTTGATTTTCAACAAAATAAACTATTAAATTCACTTAACTATCCTTTTTATCCTTCAATCGTTTGCTCGTTTGTTCTCTCTAGCAAAAGTAATATTATTAGAGATGTATCAAAGAACAAGAATAATACAATATCTGAAGCGGAAGAGATAAGGTTCTAGATCGAGGTGCTTGTTATTGTGATAGAAAAAAATAATCAAATCCTAGTGGTTGCATCGACTTGAACATTTTGTGTTGTGTTTTCATTCTCTACTTGATTCTTTGGTTTGAACCTAGATTATCCTTATAGGAACAGCTGGATTTCTTGGTGATTACCCACTCGTACTCACTACCAAGCTAGGTCAGAAATGGCATTGATTTGGTAACTGATGACATATTATTCTTTAATAGTCTCAAAATGGAGAGATCATTTATTTTCAATGGTATCTCATTTCATATTTCGGATTAAATAAATATTATCAAATAAATAAAAAGGAAAACTTTTAAAAACAAAAGTAACATTTTTATATTAAAATTTGATTAATCAGAAATAGAGATATGAGACTCTTAATATGTGATCTTTGTGTGTGTATAGGAGCAGCCTATACGAACGTTAATTAAGAGATCACGTTGGAAATTTCTAAAACTAAATGAGTAAATTGATAAATTATATTTATTAACAATTAAATTCATAAGGATGTCATTTTAAATCAACTATATATTAGAAAGAGATGGTTTTGCAATCAATAATTTGTTAATGGGTCCTCTAAGAAAGACACTGAAGTCCATAACTTTTTACTTTGACAAGTGTTTCAATGTAGGACAAGTTTTGGATTTTAGTAAAAAAACAAACACTACAGTGTTTCAGACATTAGGTTAAAGGATCTCAATCCAAATAATTTGTCCAACCTGTTAGTAACTTAGTAAGCAAATTGGATTACAATAAAATTAATTTATGTAACTCGTAGGGTGCTATAGAACTAGGGTAATAGGTTTGTATATAAGATAACTGATGAAAGTTGAGACTTAGTTGGCAATTGGTGCTTAAGATGGTGACCATTTTAATACCATGGCCACGTGATTGTGCAACACGATATAAAAAAGAGTTGAGGGATAAAATAGTATGGCTAAGATGCTAAAATGATCATTATCACATTAATAAGTTTATGTAGTACTATACACACTATTTTTATAGAAAAAAGAATTATATTAATAAAATTCAGGAGTACTCAACCTAAATATAATTAATAAATTGGAAAGCGAGAAACATATAATTGACAGTATAAAAGTTTTATACATTATTACTGTATCGTTTATTATTTATATTTAATCAGTGACTCTTCAAAAATATCTAAATGATGTAATAACTATATATAAATTTTTACACTAATAGTATATATATATTACACGAAAACATAACATTAGAGTACCGCTCTCCAAAATTTATATAACCAAACCCTAACTAGAACCAATATCCACTTCCATTACCTTATTTGTATCATGTCCATGATATACCTATAGTTGATTTCCAGGTGTGAATTTTTCCTCAACCAAATAGAAATTTTTCCTCAACCAAATAGACCAAACCATAGAGTTCCGAAAATATCTCCATTCAATTATTAGGAAAATATACATGTCCATATGATACTACATACTTTTCTTCTCTACTTATGAATGAGAAGAAAAGAATTACATCTCTTATATAAAAAAAAAAATGAATTACATAAAATAGAGGATAGACAAATGCATTTACTTACCCACATGCCTGCGAACCAATAAATTATGCACGTACAATATAAACAAATATTGTGGTTCCAATCTGAATACGCCAATCACGTCTCGTTTTTTTACAGATCTAAAAATATAATTTCTTAGTTTTTTCTTTTGTTTTTTATCAGCAAATATAATTTCTTAGTTTAACTATTAAATATTTAAACCAAATCAATTGAAGAATAAAAAAGAATAACACATCACATAAAAAAGTCAATAAATGTTACCTCAAGGGCCGAGATAATTTGGTGAAGAGTCAGCCTCTCTAGGTGTTTGGTACGAGGTAACCACTAGAAATGTCTTATCCCTAACCCCTAATTGTATAATGCTAATTCAAATCATAGAAATGTCCTTATTTTTCATTGTATATAAGTAATATGATTGATGCAGATTATTCTGAATCATGAATCTCTTTTTTATATTAAAAATAAATAACATTAATTCACAAAATAGGAATCTCCTGCTCTAAATATAACAAAAGCGGGAATGGGAAATATAATATAACTCGCATCACTGAGATTATACACCTTCATTGGTGCAAGACAGAATTTCTTGTTAACTTTTGAATAGCTTGACCATGCTCATGACCCATTGGTTTGTGCAATCACTGCCATGTGAAACCAACCACTCCTCTAGCTGGTTAACTGTTTGATGTTTATGGTTTAGGAACATCCGAACATGTTTAAATTGTTAATTAATTGATATCTTAAGAGAATCTCTCTTTCACACATTTCAACTCGCTACTAATCTAAAATAATTCTGTATTGATTTAAAAAATGCTACCTAGTCTAGTTTGTTGGGTGAGATTAACGAGGCCGTTTCCTTATTATAAAAACAAGGTCATCCCAAGGTTCTCGTCGGTAGAGAAATTTATAATATTTGTGGGGTATAATAAATGTATACTTGGAAAAGGATAAAAATCACTATCAAATTTAAACAACATGCATAAATATAGAAATCATTATAGATATCTATCTATTTCATTTAATACTTTTCTAATATTATAAATAACTATCCCATGACACTCTTTTTTTTATGCTTTTATGTTTTATTAATGTGATTGCATTTTATGAAGAAAAACAACAATAAATGAGTTTTGTGATGTATATATGGCTATGAAGTAAAACAAAAATGATAAATAAAGGGAAATGGATGAAATAAAGGGTATGCCACGCTTCACGGGAGTGATAAACTTTTAAAACATCATAAGAGAAGGATGGATCCTTTGATAAGTTTAGTCTTGAAACGCTACAAGAAGATTCATTAATAAGTTCCTACGTTCTTTCACCAAGAATCCAAGCAAGCTTTCTCCCAAATGGCAACGAAGGAGTTTAACCAAACATCTAGATTTTAGCATGAACTTTATTATAAAAATGTTCCAAATGCCATCAATCTAACAATACATTGTTTCAGTCATAAATCGAGTTCACATCTTCATAAATCGTAGAGCCGGTCTTCCAACCGAAAATTGAGTCGCGACAGCTTCCACATTGTTTCAGTCATAATATTATGGTAGTAATGACTATTGTAGCTGTATAATCTTAGAATTGAGGTATGACACTGAATCACAATAACATGAGTAACCATACTGGACCGCATTAGATCATACCAAACCACCTTAAATTTAAAATTATGTTTTTATCATGCAAAACATTTTGCTACAACGATTGCAATTCACATCTCAACGACCATGATAATTAATCACAATAAGAGTAACTATAATTGTGATAGCAACTCCAATTTCAAACATTGTTTCAACCTCTCTACATCCTTCTACATCCTTCTTATTGTTATTTTTATGATTATTATTATTATTACTCAATTATATTAGTCAAGATATTATTTAATTTTGCACGATACTATTTATATATAAGTTACTTCGTTTTATCCTTATTATTATATATGTTTGTTTCCTTATATAATTTATATTATCCTCTTAAATTTATAAAACAGTAGAAATTGATATATTCTCATTATTATTCTTATGATATGATTGATTGAAATATTTGATTTTTGATAAGATTTAAAAATTGACAATAGTTAAAGGTTAATAAATATTCAAACTAAAATACTTCATCTTTATTGTAAATAAGAATTAAGATTAATGAAAATTTAGGTGAGCATTAAAGGTTAAAGGATAAGAGAGAGTTTTAGATTTTATTATTCAAAACACACAAAAATGTGGTAGTGAGAAGATGAAAAAAAGGAGAAAAAGCAAAAAAGATAGAAGATGAAAGCAAGGAAATAATAAATCATTAAACTTCATGTGAAATAATAAATATAATTATACCATCTGTTGGGTTTATTTAAGTATGAAGTCTCATATTGAATATGCGGTAAGGAGTGAAAGACTTTACAAGTAGGAAAGGCTCATGAAACTAATGCCTTAAGGTTTTGGTTCAAGACGTGGTGTCTCACTTGTGACTCTTCACTCTTCCCATACCCATGTAACAATGGAACTCCCCGGTGGTTGGAGGCTCCCCGGTCGCAGTCTGGTCCAACAAGTGGTATCAGAGCCGATGGTTCGGCTGGGACATGGTGGACTCAAGGGGGAGCAGACCGGAAAGTGTGTGGTACCCACACTTGAGGGGAGATTGTTGGGTTTATTCAAGTGTGAAGTCCCACATTGGATATGCGGGGAGGAGTGAAAGACTTTATAAGTAGGAAAGGTCCATGAAACTAATGCCTTAAAGTTTTGGTTCAAGACGTGGTGTCTCACTTGTGACTCTTCACTCTTTCCATACTCATGTAACAATGGAACTCCCCGGTGGTTGGAGGCTCCCCGGTCGCAGCCTGGTCCAACACCCTCAAAAGTCAATAATTAATATAATTAAATCATGGATCTCTTAGACAATCAAAATATAATACATATTTTAAAGTATATTGTTATATAATGATTAGCCAAAATATTATTTATATCTGCATGATATTTTTGAATGTTTTCTCTCATTATTGAACACACCTAATTTCAACACATGCAAAAATAAATTCAAGTGATTTTCTTAAGACAAAAGGTATATTTACAATTTTCAATTGATGAGTAGTGTAATTATTCTTAATGAGACCTAAGTTGTATCTCTCTTCTTATGCTCATATACAAAACAATTATTGGTCATAAATCCATATAAATTTCAAAGATATCTAATGGATTTCGATCTCTAAGGTAGAACTTATCGTTAATCTTTTCCTACACTAAAGGAATTTATATTCATATTTTGGATCCAAAAAGCACCCATTTATAGTTAATCCAAGCAAGACGTCAAGTTTAAATATAGGAATCCAGAATAAACTTCCTATAATAACCATTACACTAAGATCCACATTAATATTACTTGGTCCATATGATTCCTAGTGTGAAAACACATGTTAAACTATTTTTTGTACCTTGCTCCTAACTAATTTCATGGCACTATATATTACTAAATGCAAGAACTCATTGTATTTTTATTATAGAGAGAAAAGTAACTAATTTTAACTAACTTTATAGCTGATTTAACTAACTTTATAAACAAACAATTAATCGATTATCGTTTTTGACTTAATCGATTATGGTATATATCAATATAATCGATTATCATTTTTGACTTAATTGATTATGGTATATATCAATATCCCCCCTCAAGCTGGAGAATAAAAATTGATTATTCCCAGCTTGGAAAGAAGATAATGAAAGGGAGATGAGTCTAGAGGCTTTGTGAGAATGTCAGCCAACCGTTCAGTAGAAGGAATAGGTAGAAGATGAAAAAGTTTGGCTTGCAATCTTTCTCTGACCACATGATAATCAATGTCAATGTACTTGGTTCTTTCATGGAACACTGAGTTAGTAGCAATGTGCCTTGCAGAGTCATTGTCACAATACAAAAGAGTAGGGGCAATGAAGGAAGTATGGTAGTTTTCAAGGAGATAAGTGAGCCATTGGATCTCATAAGCAGTAGCAGCCAAGGTCATGTACTTTGCTTCTGAGGAAGATCTAGCAATAGTTGTTTGTTTCTTAGTTCTCCATGAAACTAGAGAATTACCAAGGAAGACATAATAGCCTGAAATAGACCTTCTGAATCAATGCAAGCACCCCAATCAAAATCACTAAAAGTCTTGAGTTGAAGGAGGATTTGGAAGAGTAGAAGAGTCATTGACCAGGGAATCCTTTGATGTACCTCAGAACTCTTGTAAGAGCTTGATGATGAAGAGTAGTGGGATTAGCCAAAAATTGGCTTAATTGTTGCACTGAGTAAGAAAGATCTGGCCTTGTGTTGGTTAAGTAGAGTAGTCTACCAACTAATCTTTTGTACGAAGTTGGATCAGTAATGACATTGGAATGACCTTGATGGAGCTTTGTAGTTTTAACCATGAGAGTAGAAACTAGTTTGGAGGCAAGAAAACCAGTATCTGATAATATGTCAAGAACATATTTTCTTTGGCAAATGGTAATGCCATCATGAGATCTAGCAACCTCTAATCCAAGAAAGTACCTCAAAGCTCCTAAATCTTTTATTTTGAATAGAGAATCCAGATGTTTTTTTATAAATGTGATTCTTGTTTGGCCATTGCCTCCTAATATCAAATCACCAACATAAACAAGTAAAGCAGTAAACTTGAATTTATTATGCTTGGTGAATAAGGAGTGATCATGAGTGGATTGCTTATATCCAATGGAAATCAGAGAAGAGGATAATTTTGTGTACCGTTACATGCTAGCTTGCTTGAGATCATAAAGAGATTTACGCAGTTTGCAAACTTGGTTGGGTTTGGCAGAGGTAACACCATCATGAATCTCCATATAAACATCTTCATCTAAGTCACCACGCAAAAATGTATTATTAACATCAAGTTGATGGAGCAACCAGTTCTGAGATGCTGCTATAGCCAATAATAACCTCATAGTTGTAAGTTTAACAACTGGAGCAAATGTGTCAAAAAATTAATGCCCATTGTTAGATTATAACCTTTAGCTACAAGTTTGGCCTTGTACCTCTCTATACGACCATCTGACTTGTATTTGATTCTATAAATCCATTTGGAACCAATGGGAACCATGTCACTAGGTAGATCAACTAAACTCCAAGTATTGTTTAACTCTAGTGCATTTAATTCATTTTGCATAGCCTTGACCCAATGAGAATATTTGACAGCTTGACTATAGTGTTTAGGCTCAATATTTGTGGTTATGGACAAAACATGACTAAGATATGGTTGTTTAATAGAAGAGTATGACAAAAATGAAGACAGAGGATGTAAAATACCTTTTGGTGATGATGGATGAGATGAAGTGCGAATGTTGCAGTGAAAATCCCCAAGGTAAGTAGGTGGTTGTCTTATTCTATCGGATTTTCTATATTTAGAAGTTGGTTGATGCAGATTGGGAATAATATCCTCATTTGTTGGCAAATGTGTATTGTTGGTATTAGGTGTGGATTGATATGGTGTAGGAGTTGATGAAATGTAGTTTGGTGGGAAAAGCTCAGTTGATGATAAACTTGTGGTAGGTGTGTGCATTTTGTGTGGATTGGTTTGGTGTGTTATAGTTGTGTGATTGGTTGGGAGAATATCAAGGAAGAATATATCAATAGTATCATAAGTAAGGCTATCATGAATGGATGCATTACGAATGGATACAATATGCAATGATAATAGGAAAAGATTTTCATGAAATAAGATATTTCTTGATATGAAAATTTGCCTAAATGCAAGTCTAGAAGAATAAAACCTTTTGTTCCCATTTTGTATCCTAGAAAAACACATTTCCAAGACCTTGCTTCTATTTTTGATTTGCTATGAGGACTTGTAGTGACAAAGGCTTGACAACCAAAAACTTTGACATCAAATAAGCTAGGGAAAGTGTGATGCAAAAGTTCATAAGAACTTTTATTTTTAAGAATTTTACTTGGCAGTCTGTTGATAAGAAAGGTTGCATGTTGTAAACCATAAGACCGGTAATATTGAGACAAGTTAGACTGAAATAGCAGATCCCTAATGATATTAAGATGATGTTTATGCTTTCTTTCAATCACTGAATTCTGTTGTGGAGTTTCAGTGCATGAAGTTTGATGTATGATGCCAAAAGCAATAAAACATTGTAGATCATTAAACTCAATTCCATCATCAGTTCTTAAAGTTTTAACAGTTTTGTCAAATTGATTTTTAACAAAAGTTACAAAAAATTTCATTAACGGTCTTGTTTCAGCCTTTGATTTCATTAAAAAAAGTCCATGTATTCCTGCTGTGATCATCGACAACAATGAGAAAATATTTGTGACCATTTATTGAACTAATGGAAAGGGGACCCCATATATCCATAGGAACAATTGCAAAGAGGCTATAACTCCTATGCTTTTGACTCAAGAAATGTAATCTAGATTACTTTGCCAAGTAGTAGTGATCACAAACAATTTTACTATCAAATTTTACGTACGGAAAGTTCCTACAAACATTATGCAAAACAGAAAAAGATGAATGCCCTAATCTAAAATGCCATAGATCAAATTGAGTCTTATTGTGATTGGCTTGAAAGGTGGAGTTCACATACTGTTTTCTTGGTTAGGCTTGGACTAAAAAGTAGTGGTGTTAATCACATACAGAACATTTCTCACTTCAGCAGTTCCAATCACCTTCAATATAATCATATCCTGGATTATATATTTTGAAGCATGAAAAATTAGTTGACAACTCAAAGACTTTGTTAACTTGCTGATTGATATGAGATTGAATTTGAAATTAGGAATGAACAAGACATCATACAAAATGAAGGAATCAGCAAATTTTACAATACCAGATAGATGTGTATGTATGATAGTTCCATCAGGCAATTTAACATGAATAGGTCTAATTGAATGATAAGACATGAACAATGAAAGATTATGACATATGTGATCTGTAGCTCCAGAATCTAAAATCCAGAATTGAGTTTTACGTGAACAATCACCTTTAGAGTTATGGATTTGTAATTCATTATCAGAGGCATGACTTATTTGGTTAACATTGTGACTGGAAGAGCTAGACACATTGGAACTCTTAAGCAAGGCCGCAAGTTGGTCACATTGTTCAACACTAAAGTTAATAATAGATGAAAGTTTAGGATTACCAAGTGGCAATGAATCCATGACATCTTCTGGTTCTGAATCAATCTTAACAGCACTATCCACATCACCAGTGTCTTGTCTTCCTCTATTACTTTGAAAGTGTGGTGAAAAACCATGTTTCAGATAATATGTTTCAATTGTATGCCTCTCTTTCCACAATAACTGCATACTTTTGTTGAAATTCCTCCTTTTCCATAACTTCTGCCATTGTACCTTCCTTTGTTTTATGCAAAACCTCTTCTAAAACCACCTCTATTTGCTGATCTGGAGTTAGATCTTTCAGCAGCATTAACCATTGTCTTTGAAGCAATAAGATTCATTCCAATCAATTGTCTCTTCTGTTAAACTAACAAAGAAAATGTCTTGTTTATCAAAGGCATAGGTTCCATCAACAGTATATGTGCTTTGGTAGCATTCAATTCATCATTTAACCCTTTCAAAAAGCTTACCACATACTTAATTTCTCTATGATGTTTTACAGTTCTCATCATTTCACATTTACACTTAACAATGCAAACACATGAAGGTAATGGTCTTAATGATTCCAATTCTTCCCATACAATTTCAAGATCCGTGAAATAATTGGATATATTCCTATCACCTTGCTTAATTGAATGTAGTTCTTGAAGAACATTAGACATTCTAATATAATCTCTCTTAGAAAACCTCTCTTTCAAATCCAGTCATAAATCCTCAGCATTCTATATCTATACTATACTTTGTGCTATGTTTGAAGATAAACAACGTGTAATCCATGAAACTACCATAGTATTACATCGTTCTCACACATCAAATTCAGGATCAATTGAATTAGGCACAAGAGTTGATCCATCAACGAATTTATACTTATTTTTAGATAGCAAAGCACGTTTCATACCTCTGCTCCAAGCATGGTAATTGTATCTATCAAGTGGAGGTGTAACCAAAATTGCTCCTGGATTCTCACCAGGATGCAAGTAAAAGGGACTTTGAACATCACTATTATTGTGGAATGATGAGGTTTCATGATCTGATTCAAAGCTCATCTGATTAGCCTTGATTGAACTACAGAAGAATTTTAGGAGATTTTGTAGGAGTCAGGAGATGATCGAAAGATGTGCGCAACTTTGGTAATCAGAGACAAACTCTGATACTATATTGCAAAATGCAAGAGAAGAAACTCATTGTATTTTTATTATCAAATCTCCAAAAGTTACAGAAAAATAGTGATGAAGAAGTACTTATACAAAGAGAGAAAAATAACTAACTTTAACTAACTTTGTAACTGATTTAACTAACTCTGTAAACAAACAATTAATCGATTATCATTTTTGACTTAATCGATTATGATATAAACCAATATAATCGATTATCATTTTTGACTTAATCAATTATTATATATATCAATTCTATATATTAATAAATCTCCTATAATATATACAATAGGGGATAATGGAGTATATATAAACATTATCTAAATAAGTCTAATTTCCCGGATGGTAGTAATGTAGTATTTTCTCTGAAAACATTTGAAAACTCACATTCTATACAAATCCAATATGATTTAATAATAAACTTAAACACACAATGCAATAAAACGAAAACATATACTCATATCTCTAAAAATAATAAAATATAACACTCATACTTGAAATATATATATGTATAATTTATGTGCAATAAAGACATAACATACCAACAAGCACATATGGTAATTTTCTTATAATATATACATTCATAAAAATTGTCATCTTTCATACCTAAATATTTACATATTACAAAGGACACACGCCTTACTAAAAACATAACATAAAATACATAACATGTAAGATATTAACAGCAAAGCATAAAAGACGCATAATACTTATGAACCTAAATTTTAATGTCAAATAAAGCAATTTTAAACTATTTCAAGTAGTTTCTTTAGTAATTAAATTTCTTGATAATAATTAATAATCCAAATTAAGAATTAACCACATTTGAATTTCAAAATTGTTGAAGTAGTGTAAAGTTTATAGTTTAAAATTCAATTAAGTTTTCTAGTCATCTCCTACATTCATTTATGTTATCTTGGTTAATTAATAGTATCTACCATGTATGGGATGAGAGAAATATAGGATTATTTCATAACCAAAACTTTGAGAATATGACCTTGGTTGAGAGAAAATCAAAATTTGAAGTTTAAAAAAAAAGAAGGAAACTTCAAGGTGCATTAATAAGGAATTTCTTCAAAGCAATAAGATTATAAATAAATAAAAATTGATTTACAATTATTATATTCTAGTTTTAGAAAATTATTGCAAGTTAGAAACTATTTTTGTTGGGTGTCAGCAGCAAAAAACACAACTTTGACTTATGTATCTAAGTTTTTTTAGAGGTAATAATACTTACCAAGAAAAAAGAATATGAAAACTTGTATGAATCTAACATTAAAGTCAAACAAATAAGTTTCAAAATAATAATAATAATTAAACTAAGAGTATTAAAAAATAAAAGGATTATTATTTTATAATGGTAAGAATAAATATAAACATGTTTGAAATCAAACGTAAATGTATAAAGGAATTTTGAAACATTTACCGCAGTACAAATAATTGATTTCACAATGATTCAGAAAAATACATATACATTAAAGATTTTAATATTCCATAAAATAACAAAGACATTAATTATAATATTAAGAATCAATTAATTAAGACTTTAATATTTCTTAAAATAGTACAAATATATTTCAAAACGATAATATTTTCCCTAAACATATAACTATAAGAAGACACAAATATATTTAAAAACGACAATATTTCTTGAAAATATAACTAACATCTTTCTTAGAGGGACTAACACAATTTTACTATAAGAATAAAACATTTTTTTAAAATAACACAAGAAGACACCACCTAACATATATTTAAAAACGACAATATTTTCCCTAAAACAAATCATTGCTCAAATTTTTATCATATTTAATAAATTCAATACAATTAATTAAAATAAAAGCAATTCATAGTTCATTTTTTCTTCATATTTTCATCATAGTTAATGAAATCAATGCAATTAACAATAACTACAATAATACCAATTGAAGAGAGTGCTATCAAAATTTTGATAATCACAAATAAAACAAAAAAATATATAATATATTTAATAAATAGCTAAAATATGACTATCATTACAACTTAATCCATTATCATTTGTGCCATTAAATGCATTGAACTCCTAATCCAAAATGAAAAGTTTTACACGTAATGGCATTAAATGTATTGAACTCCAGAAATAAAGTTGATTTTTTTTAAGGCAAGGGTGTCAAGGCGCCCACTCATATATTTTAAACAAGATGATCAAAACAAAGATATTCTTTCCAGATTTTTGAACCTATAATTAGGTAATAAATTCCTATTTCTATTAAACTTATTGGAAAGAATTGGAGGAACTAAATTCCATCAAGAGTTGGTTCTTGATCTAACTCCAAAAGATACTAGCTTATCAACACAAGTATTCCCCTCTCTAAAAATATGAGAGATTTTAAACCTCAAGGATTGAATTATCCTTCTATAGTGCTCCCAATAATTCCTAAGCTTCCAAGGAGGATCCATGTTACCCTTGACAATTTCCACCACCATACTGGAATTAATTCAGCATAAAGAGAGTCTTGGATGTTAAGATAAGTAACAAAACACCCCAGCATGTCCCACTTGTTGTCTCTAAAAATATCACCACCTCCTACATGACCAAGAAAGCCATGAGCAGCATCATCTGAATTAACTTTAATCCACCCCGGAGGAGGGGGAGCCACCTAACTTCAGCTATAACAGGAGCAGAGTTGTAGTGAGGGGTGACCTGGAATCTTCTAATTATGCCAAACTCAAAAAGAGAAGGTTTTGCAGCCAATCTAGAGTGGTTTCCAGTGAGAGTTGTGTCTCTTTTTATCTTGTCACAAGCTTGCATGAACCTGATGGTGGTATCTTCAATCCTTCTCTAGTTTCTATAGTGTCATATAGTTGATATTGTATTGATGATGCTTGCATTAACCACCACTTTCAATTGGGGACTCCAACTGGTATGGCACACCATCAAAAGATTATGAATAGAATAACTGTCCAGAGGAGAGCCAATGAAAGTACCAAGCTAAATCCATAGAGATATAGCAAAACTGCACTCAAAGAATAAGTGATTGGATGATTCCTCTACAACATGACAAAGAGAGCAAGCAGATGCTAGTTGAATGCCTCTTTTTTGAAGATTGTCATTAGTAGGCATTTTGTTATTATATAACCTCCAAATTGTAAAAGATTTAGTGGGAGGAAAAGAGATGGACCAAATGGACTTGCACCAGTTAATATGATTAACACCAGGCTTGAAGAAGTTGTAGGCATCCTTCATACTAAGGCCACCATCAGTAGAATGTATCCAAACTATCTGATCATTTTGATTATAATTGGAAACTTGAATTTTGATAATTGAATCCAGGACAGTAGGATACAAACTAGCCATCCAAGAAGGGATAGTCCACTGTTGATCATGGATGAAATCTACTACCTTGGCAATCAAGGAGGAGTGAAGTTGATGAGGAATGTTTAGAGTCTAAACTATAGGACTTCCTAGCCAATTATCTAACCAGTAGTTGATTTTAGAACCATTGTCAACAATCCAAATTGAGTTATCAGTGATCACATTCCAAACTCTTTTGATACTAGGCCATATAGAAGACTTAACATAGCTAGCCTACATATTCTCAGCTTTATAGAATCTAATTCTATAAAAAGAGGCCCACTCCTGAGAAGAAGATTTCATTTCCCATGCTAGCTTGAGCAAAGCAGCTTGATTCATGTCAGCAATGGACCTCAGACCCAGACCTCCTTCCTTAGTGGGAGTGCAAAGCTTGTGCCAAGCCACTGTTACCAACTTTTTGGTGTTTATATCACCCTACCAAATGAATTTTCTTATGCTCTTGTCAACAGACTTCAACATAGAGACGGGCCAGGAATAGACATGGAAGCTAAAAGTCAACATGGTATGAATAATAGACTTAACAAGTTCTACCCTGCCCATGATAGAAAGATAGACTCATTTCCACTTTGTCAGCTTGTTCACAATTCTACCAACAATTGGTTGAAGATGAATAGCCCTACGCTTGCCTCTAAATATAGGAACTCCCAGATAGGAAAATGGGAGACTTCCCACAGAGAAACCCAACCAAGTAGAGAGCCTAGAAATTTTTGTTGGAGTAGCTTAAGTAGCGTAGAATTTGCACTTACTTAGGTTGATGTGTTGACCAGAGGCTTGAGCATAGCTTAAAATGAGCTTATTTAAAGCCAAAATTTCCATCTTGATCCATTTGTAGAAGATGAGAATGTCATCAGCATAGAGAACATGAGTAGGAGTAGAGATCTGACTAGGACCAGAAATGGAATGAATTTTACTCTCAGCATGCAACTTAGATATGCCTCTGCTGAAAACATCCTCAGCTAGACATAAAATAAGGGGGGAAAGGGGGTCTCTTTGTCTAACACCTCTCTTACAACTAAAGTAGCCACTATTTTGACCATTAACAACAATTGAGAGCTTAGCAGAGTGCAAGATTGTATTAATCCAGCCAATGAATTTGTCATCAAAACCAAAAGCCTGAAGCGTATTACTCAAGAATCCCCAATCAATAGTATCAAAGGCTTTCCTAATGTTCAACTTAACAGCAAGATTCCCCCCAAAAGCCTTATGATCCAATAGATTAATGGCCTCAGAGGCAATGCATATGCAATCTTGAATATGCCTTCCTTTGATGAAGCCTCTTTGCTGAGTTGAGATAATATTATGAGCAATAGAAGCCAACCTATTAGCTAAGACCTTGGTAATCACTTTGAATTGGAAATTGTCAAGGGAAATGGGTCTAAAATCTTCAATCTTATCTCCTATAGGGAACTTAGGAATCAGAACCACAGAGTTGGAGTTCATATTAGATAAAATCCACCCCTGCTTAAAGAATTGAGAAACTGAGTTGCACACATAAGGACCAACTATATCCTAAAATTCTTGAAAGAAACAGCCACCAAACTCATCAGGGCTAGGAGCCCCATCTCCATTCATACAAAAAAAAAAGCATCTGTAATTTCTTCAGGCAAAGGGAGATTAGTAAGCATGCAGTTTTGTTCCTCAGAAACCAGCTTGGGCACCACAGAACTGATTAGGTCATTTTGCCTTGAGGGTTATCATCTGAAGCATACAACTCAGAGAAGTAAGACAGAGCATGATTAGCTATATCATTATGCTCTAACAGGATTGTGTCCCCCTCCCTAAGCATGGTCATGGCCTTAGTTGAATGCCTTATTTTGGATAACTTGTGAAAATAGGAAGTAGTCTGATCACCATTAGAATGCCAATTAATCCTAGATTTTTCTTTCCAGAATTCTTCTTCAATTTTTAGAGCACACAAGAGCTCCTTCTGAGCAAGATTTTCCTGCTCCATAAGAGCATGATCATTACCCCTGAGATTTGAACATTGTTGAATTTCATTCACCTGATCCAAAGAAGTCTTCACCCTTAGAGGAATGTTGCCAAACACCTCCTTATTCCAAGTTTTCAAAACCAGTTTTAAGTTCTTTAGCTTCCTTGAGAGAACAAACATAGGGCAACCAACCACCATGATATCCCAACTGTCCTTAATCAATTTTCTTAGGCCATGATGGAGCAGCCATATCTTATGAAACTTAAAAGAGGCATGCTTGATATTTATAGCACTAGAAGCACTAAGGAACAGAGGGTGGTGATCTGAGTTGCCTCTAGGCAAAGTA
Organism: Lupinus angustifolius; assembly: GCF_001865875.1. Lineage (NCBI taxonomy): Eukaryota > Viridiplantae > Streptophyta > Magnoliopsida > Fabales > Fabaceae > Lupinus > Lupinus angustifolius. The sequence continues at coordinate 16,254,251 of NC_032017.1, read as the reverse complement.
CAACAAATGATGTTAGACCACTCAATCAACCAAGAATCATTACAAATTACTCTATCTAGCCTCTTCTCAGTACGAGCAGAACCTCTTCGTTTATTAGACTAGGTGAACTCAGCCCCTCTAGTTACAATATGAGTTAAGTTGGCAGAATCATAAAAATCTCTAAACTCATCAGATGAAGTTTTATTGGGCAAATGAACTCCTCTACACTCATTAGCTCCCAGGACTGTATTGAAGTCTCCAATACAACACCAGGGACCAGGAAAGTTGATTAAAAGAGAGTAAATCTCCTTCTAGAGCTCTCTTCTATGCAAAAATTGAGTGTGAGCATAGACTTCACAAAGAAAGAACTTTTTATTATCTACCTCCATATTAATTGATATTTGTTGCCTGGACTTAGCTATAACAATGGGTTGAATATCCACCTTACAAATACCCCAAATTGAAGAAAGCAGAGAGTCTCTATCATTGGTTATGAAGAGTTTCATACCCATTCTAGACCAAAATAAAGGCTTAATTTTGTTGGCATGGATCATTGACTCTGAAATGAAAACAATATCAGGATTGTGTGTAGTACAGAAATCCTTTAACAATAACTTGGTACCCAAGTTACCTAATCCTCTGCAATTCCAGTAGAGGACTTTCATTGGGAAACATTTAGGTAACCAGCCCTATGGGTAAAGTGAACTCTATCAAGGCTTTGTTTTTGCCTCAACTTCTTCTTGTGAGATTTGGTTAGCACTTTGGTGTAAGTGCTATTCTCCATCATATTTGTTTCAATTTCTGAGTCATCTGCCCAGAGTCTTCCCACAATCCTAGAGTCTTTGGTAGCAGTTGGATTGGCTATGTCCTCTGAAGGGTTCACCACAAAATTTTCGTTTTGCAAATTAAGAACCATATCTTGATCATTAATGGAATTAGCCTCTCCATCTCTATGCACTAAGACATTTTCCTGAACAGACAACCCTGTCACCTCCTCCTATATTTCAGGAACAAGTTCAGTATATTCAGCAATTCGTTCTATGTTATCCAGCTTAGAGCCTTTCATGTGATCAATTTCAAGATTAAATAACTAGGTCAACAATAGGCTTATCCTTAAGTTTCCCCCTGGCTATTTGTTTTCCTAACTACAGGTTTCAAAATCTCTCATTCCACTTCTGTTTTGTTTTTTCTGCATCTTGAGGCTAGATGTTCTATGGAAATACACCCCGAGCAAAAATATGGAGGATTCTCAAACTCTATAGACACAAAGAAAGCAAAGCCTTCTCTCTCAATAAGGATTTGGTTTGGCATAGAACTTTTCAAGTCAATATCCACTAAGATTCTAGCAAAATGCCCAAATGATCGATTGGATGTTGCATCATCCAATGAGATTGGAGTTCCTAATCCTCCAACAATAGAAAATAGAATCTTTTCACTCCAATATTCCTGAGGCAAACCCAAAATCTTCACCCAACATTGAGATTTTGAAGGTTAGGATTAAAGTCTAGTGTCCAAAGAGAAAGCCTCAAACCTCCAGGCTTGAGGTTCCAAGAACCTACCGCACACACAGAGCGCATATCTTCAATCGAGGAGAAAGTGAAATAAAAAACCTCTCTCTAGAGATATCATACTCCATTTACCTATCATGCTCTACAAAGAGGAAAGCTTTGATTTAAGATCCAAGAACTTTATGGGGGAATCACCTTTTGACAAAATGACTCTTCCATGAAGATATGATTGACACCTTATGAGGCCAACTTGATACTCCTCTTCAGGGATCTTTATGGCTATAGCATCACCTTTGATGCAAGGTTGGGGAAGTTGAGATAGAGCTATATCATAAGTATTTTTTAGAGCCTGAGCAAAAGACTTCTTCCCCGGAACTTGAGTTGCCTTCGGAGGAAGAGGTTGAGCAAAGAATGAGTTATCTAGATTGGTGCCAAGATTAGCAAGGAATCCCCAAGGGACGAATGATTTTTGATTGATGAGATTCATGCTTACCGTTCCAAGAAGAGAGGAAAATATTAACAAACCCTAGCAGAGAGTTTTCGCCACGTCATTTGACAAAAAAGTTAATAAAGTTGTTTCATGTGACTGATAATTATAATTTGTTTGCTTGTTCTTAGTGCATTCAATGGATCTTCAACAAATAATATAATTAATTCATAGGTTCCCTCAATGATAAAAAAAAATGGATCATAAAATCCTTCAACAATCATCATAATTGTATCATATACCCCTCATTATAGCACAATTAGGTCATTATCTCATCAACAGTCAAAATAATTCATTACAATTCTTCCTAACAAAAAAACGTGATCATACAAATAAATTTAACTATATTAGAATTAGATTGTGTATACATTATTAAGATTAATTATTAAATGACCATAAAAAATAATTATGTAACTTTGCTTTAAAGAATTTGTAAATAAATTTAAACTAACTACTAGTTTAATATAATATTAAATCAAAACACCAAAATATATTTCAACAAGCCTTTGTAACTATATTCCATATAACTGAAAAATAACTCATATTATCCCTTAGATTTTATTTTCTAATATGTGGGTCCTTATTTTGAGTATCCTAATTGGACATAACAAAAAAAAAGAAAAATATGTTTGAGAATCCGTCATATCAGCTTGCATTATTATGTATCACTATTGATGATGGAAGACAATCATAAAGGTGGAGATTCTTCAGCAATAACTGTCTAAATTTTCGTGTTCAGTATCAAAGAATAGTTGAAACATTTTTTTCCATTCCAAATGTTTTTTTTCCACAGCAAATGTTTTTTTTCCATACTTCATATCTTAACTATTCGTTCTATGAAAATGTAATGATTCAAATCTACTGACTAATTTAAATCACGGTAAACCATTATATTTTCATATAAAACGGATGACTTAGATGTGGAGTGGAGTTTTTTAACTTAATTGTGGAATAAGTAGATTCTCTCCCTTTTTCCCTATATCTTATTTTTGCTAGTTATAATAGTTTTTTTTTTGGTAAAAAAAGTTTTAGGTGAAATGATCCCAATACCTAAACATAGATAGATATGAGAGTCTTCATGATTTTATAAACATGTATATACTTAGGAATTATCTATCAAGCAAGTGCTTATATCAACAACAGAATTTAAATTTATAATCTTATATACCGCGTCCAATCATTATAGACTAACTTTCATTTGCATCAACTATAAGAGTGATAGTTGGATAATAAATATTTTTATCTCAAGGGCAAGAGAAGTCATGATGGTCCTACAACTAGGGTCAAGGCCAAGGCAGGGATCCTTAAAGTCTCAAAGGACATAATTGACCAGGAGAAGGTATGTGAGAAGGACATTTATGTCCTTAGGTCACTTTCTAGTTAGGTTTATTTTATTTGCATTTGATTCAAATAAATGAGATTGCATTCTCATATAGTCTTAGGTTTATTTAAGTATTTTCATTTCAATAAATCATGGGAGGGTTAGAGAATTATTTCATTTCCTTGTAGCATGTTAAAGCTTAGTAGTTGGCACGTGAAGCAAGGAAAGCAAGGCCAAATGAGTCACGGCCAAGACAAATGAAATTAAGACATAATCATTTTTACAAAGCATGATCCTTTTCTTACAAGGCATGATTCAAGAGAGTATGCACAGTTAGGAATTTGAATTCAAGGATACATGGCACACGTTTTCAAACATGGAGATAAAGAGAAGATTATATGAAGATTAAAGATAGATTAATCAAACTACCAAATATGCACACGGCTAGAAACAAGGAAAGAAGATAGAAAGCTCGATCTTTTAAGGTGCACAAGACTATAAAATAGGGAATCTTAATCTAATCTCCAACCGACAAGAAATCAGATTGGATTCAAATTAAATATGATTAGTTCCTCAATATGAAGCCAAATTGATCAAGCCTCTTCCCTCTCCTCAACAAACTCGGCCAACCATCTACCAAACTCCAACCGAATTACACTCAAGGCTAAGTCAAACAAGCAATTCAGCTCAACCAATTGACTCAACCAATTGATATTACTTAGGATTTTATTTCTATGTTTATTAGAAGATAATTAGATTTCTATCTTCATCTTTTATCTATTCAGCCAAGGCAACTTTGCCTATTTATATTTTGATCAAATCATTAATAAAGTTAAGTTGAATTTGAATTAAAATTGAGTTGTTTTAGTTGAGAGCATTTCTCCTAAATCCTACCACTTTGGTCGTGGTCATTGATGAGCTTTTATCAAGCTTCTTAAGCTTGTGGCAAGCAACACTTGACTTATCAAGCTTCCATGCTTGTGGCGTCTTCCATCACATTCCTTTTCCGCCTCCACCTTCATCCTACAAATCATACATTTCATCAATCATCTTCATCATTCAAATCTGCCCAAAACACTCCCTCCAACCCCCAACCGATAACATTAACCTTAAATCTCCATCCTATCTTGACCTAAACCTTATACACATTACCTCACCAAAACAGCCCCAATATGCATTCTAAACCCTACAAACTGTGGCCTACCCTAAATACAAAACCCTAACCTAATTACACAACACTAAACCAAACCTAAATAGCCCTAAAAGACTCTATTTTCTTCCCAAATTGAATTCACACATTCACAAACCTAAGATCAAACTAAAACGACCCTTAAATCAAAGGCAACCCCTAGAGGTTGTCATCATATTATATAGTTGATATATAATTGAAATAAGAGTCTCGCCTAAAATAAGAAAAGTATAAGATCATTTAACATTTATTAGCATATAACCTCATAAAAATATATTTTGGACTCATCAACTGGTCCCAATAAGTAATATAATTAAGTTCAAAATGAAAGTATATCTTGCAATCTCAGCTCAAAATTGTGTGAGACATCTTTTGTTCAAAATTGTGTGAAACATCTTTTGTTCAAAATTCATAGTAAAAATATTACATAATTAAATTATTGATATTTAGACTTTGTATATTTAAATTAAAGGCTCAAAAAAATTTCTAGAGTATGGCCTACAAAATGTGAGGACTGATATTGTCTGGAACAACTGAAGTTAGGGCTAAGTATGGGTTGCGTAAGGCATTCCTTACCTAACCTTAAATGTTGATCGAGTTATTTTTTGAACCTGGCCTTAGACCCGAAGTTAACCTGACGTCAAATGTCGATGAGGGCAACATTTGAATCCAACCTTAGACTTGACTTAATTAAATATAATGCATATCCCTTTTAAATAAAGTATTCTCAATATTACTTATTATTTTTTATATGTAACTTGACATATGAAATAATATGTATATATTTTGTTAATCATGTATATATGATGGAAAAAATTAGAAAATTAATAATACTTTCGACCAAAGAAATGTCATTAGTTGTACATATTTGAATTGAATAGACACACATACAAAAATGTTGATCAGATCTAATTTTTGAATTCGAACACAATCTTAAACCAGATGAAACTCGAACATATTTGGATACAATCACGGTCAGACCAAACTAGGTGAGCGGATATGGTCGGGTCATGTTCACCTTATCTGAAGTGTTAAAGAAACTAAATATTTAATTATAAAATAAATAAAACAATTTGTGAAACTAGTAGTTAAAAACTAGTTTCATAAATATCTAAAACATCGGTAAAACTTAATAAGATTTTAGTAAAAAAATGACGAGAGTGAATTGTTTTTCATTTCTATGTATCAGAAGGATCATTAGTGGATACTTGAAGGCCATTTCTTTTCATAAACCAGACATCACTAAAGTATTCTTTTCTTTATTAAAACCCAACATTTTTCATAGACATGGTAGGGTTATCCTTCCACATATAAATTTGCTGCGAGTAATATTCCTTTTTCCTTCTTTTCAGAACATAAAACATGTTCATTATTTTTTGTATATGGTTCTATTGTTCCACTGTCCATGATACTCCAATGTGAACATATGAGCCGCAAAGTGGAGGAAAGGTCAAGAAAACTGAGTGAGATGGGTAACTCATTGGCCTCTACTGCTACATCATCACTATTCTGACATCATCACTGAATCATGCAAGCCCACATGAACCCACCATGTTCACGCATGTGATCCAAAAACCCATTATTCTCATTTGAAAAAATGCTGCATTTTAACTTCAAAATTAAAATACCTTTATTATCCCATTATCTCTTGTGTCTTGTCAATTCACCGGCCAAAATAGCTTCATGTTGTGTCCCAAAGATTTTCTATTATTTTGTAGTTTTTGAAAGTTTCCCAAAGATTTAAGGTAAGAAAAGAAAAAATCATCTTTTAGTTATATGGGAGTGTGGATTTTAGATTTATACTGATTGTGTGTGTTTGTGTTTTAATTTCCCACCCTTCAAATTTTACAGTGAATGTGTGTCATTTTTTGTTAAACTTCCAACTATATTTTTATTGTAAGAACTAACCCACTCATATCTACATTGTTTAGCCTTTTCTTGAAAGCAATGCGTGATAACTAATAAGAATAATTAGTTTTTAAATGTGACTTGGTAATATTATATAAAAACAAAAAAAGCTCATACAGTAACATATTAGTAAAACTATATTTTTAACCTAATAGTCATTGATTGGTTATCGGTAAAATCCATTTTGAATTGGATAAATCAAATGACTTATGAAATAAATGCTTGTGTCTTATAGATCTACCCAATGCTAATTGAAAACCAATATTTTGAAATAAACAATTGCTAAATTTAGTGTTCAATTAGGATCTGTATATTGTACTAATATTTATGTGAGTATTGTCCAAGAAATTGGTTATGGAAGAATATCAATATGTATAAGAGGAAAATTAAACGTTGGAATTTTAATATTGAACTCAATAATTAGATTTCTATACATGGAAACATGTGCTTTAATTCTATTTTAGTCTCATTTCGTCCCCTAGTTCCTACTCATTGTCATGAACTCTAATTTAGTTCGTTTAGTTGGTTTGTACCAAATGTCTTTTATAGTTGGAGTTATCTTAAGAAATATAAAATATTGAAGTGGGTTTTGCATCTTAATTACATTAAAATATCTCTATACACATGATAATAATGAAAATCGAATCCCTGATATAATATTAAGAAGCTTAACTAGCCTTTTAACAAATTATCCAATATCTGAAGTGTGTTTTAGTTCTTTTATTCCTTTGGGCCATGGCCTTTCCCTTGTAATAAAATAAAATCAGAATGTGAGACCGTTTTTTTATGAGTGAGTTTTTTAAATGGATTTTCCTAAAAAATTTACTTTTAGAGTAAGTACCCTCCAGAAAAAAAATACAAAACTTTTGCTTCAGTCTAGTTTGGGAAGTGTAGTCCCTATTTATTGTTTATATTTTTATAATGAAGGTTATACACATAATTAAATAGTATAAAAAGCAGCAATGTTCTACCCACTTATCAATCCTTGTGAATATCTTCAAAATCTTTCCTATATTCCTTTTAATCACACCCCCTATATTTATTTTGTCAAATCCTCTTTTTTATCTGTCTTTTATAATTTTTGTACATTCAAGTACAACTTAGTAAAATTATTTTTTTTGCCTATAAAAAAGATTAATATGAGAATTTAGTATAATATGAATAAAATAGTCTATACAATTCTTATTTACATCATATTCTTAGTTTCTTAGCAACCATGCAAGAAAGAAAAGAAGGAATTAAAAGAGCAAAAAGAGAAGAAAATATTGAACTTTCATTATTGGAATTGTATCTAACAAAGACAAAGTGTAGAGACTTTATACAATGGAAAAATTGGTAGTTGCTTGAAACTCAAGCTACCATTTAAAGTAAAACTAATCCTAACTACCATAACCGAAAACTATCTAATAATGAGTCATCTTCATCTTTAACGCCCCCCTCAAGCTGGAGAGTTGATACCATTAACTCTCAGCTTGGATATAAGGTAGCAAAC
>NC_032017.1:16241330-16246267 GCF_001865875.1 Lupinus angustifolius | reverse complement strand
GAATAAGAAGAGAAAAGTGAGATGAAATATGAACATTTTTGCCCAAGAATAACAAGAGAAAATTGAGATGAAATATGAGAAATTTTGCTCAAGAATAACAAGAGAATAATATGGGCAATATTTGCCTCGAGAATATTGAGAAAAATTAAGAGAAATATTGGCAAAATTTGCTCAAAAATATCAAGAAGAATATAGAGAAATAGAGAATATGAAGATCGTAAAAGATTATGATACAGATAATCATATTGATGAGAAGAAAAAAAGAACATAAATTGGTGAAAGAGAATCATGACCATGCTTGAAGCTTGTTAAAGATTGGTCACCATTGGATCTTGAAAGCTTGTTGCATTGCATTTTTCTTTAATCTTGATGCTACCATTGAAAAATAAAAATAGAGAAAGCCCAACACCAACAATCTAGAAGGCTTTATTAAAGAGCATGATGTATTGTGAAGATGGTGAGAAAAGAAGTGGTGATGGAAACATGAAGAGGAAGAACTTCTTCTTGTCATAAAGGCGTCTGTGCGGAATTGATACATTACTCTGATACCATCTTAGTTTCTTAGCAATCATGCAAGAAAGAAAAGAAGGAATTAAAAGAGCAAAAAGAGAAGAAAATATTGAACTTTCATTATTGGAATTGTATCAAACAAAGACAAAGTGTAGAGACTTTATACAATGGAAAAATTGGTAGTTGCTTAAAACTCAAGCTACCATTTAAAGTAAAACTAATCCTAACTACCATAACCGAAAACTATCTAATAATGAGTCATCTTCATCTTTAAGACATATAATTAAGAAAGAGCAAAAATATGATGTGAAAAATATCTCATCTCATAACCATTTTTTGTAGTTTGGTGCGAATTAAGAAAGTGGTTATTATTATTTATTTTCTCCAAGATTAAATATTTTCAAAGTTAGATTTCATTAATAGAACTAATTCATATCTCCAACTAATTAATGTGAGGATATTTTGGTAACAACCGCAATAAATGTGCACTTTGAAAATGACCCCCAAAAAATTTATCAAAACTGAAATTTAAAAGAGTCTTAAGATATGTTAATAAATAATAATATAACTCAAAAAATATAAAAGAAGAGTGTAATATCGATATAATATTAATGTAAAGATTTATGTACGATCAAAATGTTATCTACCATTTACTTGTATTATTTTTTTGAAGAGTTAATGATGATTAAACATAAATGGTGGATGATATAATGATAATTTATAAAATTCATACAAGTAAATACATTTTTTCTCATAAAAGAAAAGTCAACAAAATTTAAACAAAATCAAAGGTCAAAACATTAAAACTTAATAGAGGGAGTAGTATTTATTAGGATTAATATTGTACACATACTCGGAAATATAAAAAAAACTAAAGGATAGGAGGATACAGTGTTTCTATATAGTAGACTGTTCATTTGCCTATTTGTTCTGTTATGGATTTGCCCTAAAATAATTAAACTATTTTCATGATGATAGCGTTTGATTAAATTTTGGGCCCAATATAATTTCTGTTTATACTATAGTAGATCACCCAAATGAAACCTGGTGGGCTATATTTCAAGTCCATGAATCATCAGCGTTTACATTTTCCCATATACAAAAGGAGAATGAATTTATTGAAAAATAAATACATGAAATCTTAGTTTTTAACGATATATGTTGGTTTTTTGAATTCTCATTATTAATTTTAACTATATTACCTTATTTTTATAATATTTCCTACTTGCACATATAAAAGTTCATTGTTTTCTATGTAAACATTTGAAATCAAAAAATAAATAGAAACAGGTGTTAATAAAATAGGAAACCAAAATGGAAAATATTTCTGCAAAATAAATAGACTTAACATCGTAAATATATCATTTCTTAAAAAAATGTGGGTGAATATCACTTTCAACAACAAAAAATGTTTTTATTATAGCAAAAGATGTATTCATTAATAAGTCCCCAATATTAGCATGTGGATATCCACCTCGTTCTTTATTTTAAACAAATTAGAAGATTATGAGAAAGATTTGTGTGAATATATATATACATATATATATATATATACACATATATATATATATACATATATATATATATATAACTAATAAAATATTAAAAATTTAATTACCTAATATGTTGTAAATGTTTCCATTATTCCATATAAGTTTTTCTTCGTATCTATATCAATAAGTTATTCTGATAGTTAAAGTAATTGAACAACATCATGTCATGATAATGATCCAACTATGGAAAGATGTGAAAGGTCACAGTCTAATGCCAATATTTTATTGACATGATAATCTGCAAGGCTATTCCCCTCATGATTGTTATGCATGCGCTGAACCTTCAATCCTTCTTCCAAAGTGCAACAATTCTTGCAATCAAGACCATTACTGTTTCCAGCATTAGTCATCATAAGAGTTTCGTTTGTAAGTGTGGAGATGATGGAGAAAGAATTACTCTCAACAACAATCTTTCTTAAACCTTTCTCCCATCTTGTTCTTTAATCTTGACCTGGTCATGAGTAATGACAAGTAAGGTTAACTTTGGGAGTTAAGGGAAATGAAAGGAGATGGGGTCAAAGGGAGGAAGAGAATCAGAAATAAAGATAAATTAAGTTAAACAACTCATTTTGTTTAGGAGTATGATGTTAGAATTTCTCACAATTTATGAGTCAAAATATTATAAGTGTAGATATCATTATTTAATTAGCCAAAATATAAAATGATCCTCAAGAATTAATTTGGTGGCTAAGGGCACATGTGGCACGAAATATTATAAGTGTAGATACCTTCAGGCAATTTCTGATTTGATGAAGGGACTGAATCAGAATTAATGCATCTCAAGTAGTAACCGCTTCAGTTACTTTTATGGGTTATGATCCTCATTTGTAGAGCAACAGGTTTTGTTGAGTGGCTCATGAAAATAAAGGTGTGTTAAAAGGGATTAGTCCATAAGGTAACACATCCATCACATCATCAAGTCAATACACTCTCTTTGGCTTTCTCATTCCCCTCTAGAGAAGCAAAGGAAAACCATCAGGCGCTCTTACATCCGGAAGATCATCACACCCACATACCTTCGAGATTCCAAATGGCTAATCAATGTATGTTCTTCTTCTTCACCATGAAATCAGTTGGGGTTTCTTCGGTCTGGATCATGGTTGTTCCATTTGGGTTTATGTATGGGCATAAACATTGGGTTATGGGAACGAAGCCATGATCATAAGGATTTCCGCATTCAATCTAAGGATTATAGATGGAAAATTTCTATCAAGTGGTATCAGAGCCACCCTAATTTGATTCATGTGTGAAATTAGGTTTTTTTGTTGTTCTTCCCCAAATTTGGATTAATTTAGGGTTTGATCATTTATCTATGCAATTGAATTTATCATGATACAAATTCATGTTTTTCAAATATGTATATATAGATTCGAAATGAATCAATATCTTTTCTGGTGTTTTTTCTTGAATTTTTGGGGTGATTTTCCGGAGAAGAACGATGCAGAAATCACCATGTTCGTTTTCTGTCGCAGAGCTCTCGCTCAAGCGAGAGTGCCTCGCCCAAGCGTGAGCTAAAAAGAAGCATTGGCTTCTATTGCGCTCAAGCGAGAGTACCTTGCTCGAGCGAGGGTTCCTTGCCCAAGCGAGAACTGAACAAAAGCTTTGTGTTCTATTGAGCCCAAGCGAGAGTACCTCGCACAAGCGAGAGTACAATAAGATTTATGGGGCTTTGAGATCTTTGTACATTGACTTTAATTGTTATTTGGTTGTCCATTAAGTTGTCTGTTATTTCAAAGTGAGCCAATTGAAGTAGTGAGCCAATTGAAGTGAAATGTCGCCAAAGTGACCTCTCTCATGGATATAACTCATAAGGAATATTAGATATAGGTGTGTATGATTATTCATGCGAGTATTAGTTGGCCCAAAGGAAAGTTTATATTTGGCCGAAGATCATACACACATGTGATGATAAACATGTTATAATTCTAAATTTTTATGCATGTGACTGATGAATCAATCTAAAGAGGGATTCGTGAGTTGACATGCCTTATTATGAGTGTTTGATCATTAGAACAAGAGTACCACTTGCAGTTAATATCACTGTCCAAAGACTTGATATTAAAGGTGCACTGGGTATCTTGATTTGGACATACCATCGTTTAAGCACATTGATAATTTTAAGTTGTGAGCATATTTTAATATTTTGTCTTTTGTCTGACTCAGCTACATCAATTGCTTCTATATCTGCAAATTTGAATTCGGTTCTGGTCCTTAATGGTGAAAATTTTAAGGACTGGAAAGAGAACATGGAAATTGTTCTTGGCTGCATGGATCTAGACTATGCATTAAGGGTAGAGCAACCCCCTTCTCCTTCGAAATTCAATGCCTCTAAAGAGAGGAAGGATTATGAGAAGTGGGATCGCTCTAATCGCATGAGTCTAATGGTTATTAAGTGCAGCATTCCAGAGGTCTTTAGGGGTACTATCTCAGATGAGATAAACAGTGCAAAAGTTTTCCTTGCTGAAATTGAAAAACGCTTTGCAAAGAGTGATAAGGTGGAAACAAGTACTCTGTTACAGAACTTGATTTCCATGAGGTATCAAGGCAAGTGAAACATAAGGGAATACATTATGGGAATGTCCAACATTGCTTCAAAACTTAAGGCCCTTAAACTTGAGATGTCGGAAGACTTACTCATACATTTGGTCTTGCTTTTCCTTCTTACACAATTCAGTCAGTTTAAGATCTCTTATAACTGTCAAAGGGAGAAATAGATTCTGAATGAGCTCATTTCATTTTGTGTGCAAGAAGAGGAAAGGCTGAAGCGAGAAAGGACTGAAAGTGCCCATTATGTTAGTACCTCTAAGGACAAGGGCAAAAGGAAAAACACTTCAGAGCCCAAGAATGAAGCTGCTAAGGGTTCATTGCAAAAGA
>NC_032017.1:16241007-16241324 GCF_001865875.1 Lupinus angustifolius | reverse complement strand
AACTGGACATCAAAAGAAGAAATGTGTAAAGTATCACGCCTGGCGTGCTAAGAAAGGTACATTTCTTACTTTGGTCTATTCTGAGGTCAATTTAACTTCAGAACCTAGAAACACCTGGTGGTTAGACTCCGGTTCAACTTCTAACATCAGTGTTTCAATGCAAGATTGTCTAAGCTACTGAAAGCCTAATTATGTTGAAAGATACATTTATGTTGGCGATGAAAAATCGGTAGAAGTGGAAGCTATAGGGCATTTTAGATTTTTATTATGTATTGGTTTCTATTTGGATTTGAAAGACACTTTTGTTGTACCGTCTT
>NC_032017.1:16240301-16240907 GCF_001865875.1 Lupinus angustifolius | reverse complement strand
GGTTCAGGTGAACAACGTCCATGGCCTTTTGCCAAATACCTAGAGGAATGTGGTATAGTCCCACATTACACCATGCCAAGATCGCCTAGCATTAATGGTGTATCTGAAAGACGAAACCAGACTCTTAAGGATATGGTAAGGAGTATGATATGTCACTCTACCTTACCGGAGTCACTCTGGGGAGAGACACTTAAGACTGCAGCTTATATTCTTAATAGGGTGCAAACTAAGGCAACTGCCAAAACAACTTATGAGCATTGGACTGGGCGAAAGCCTAGTCTAAAGCATTTTCATGTGTGTGGATGTCCAGCTGAGACAAGGCCTTATAGGCTTCATGAAAAGAAATTGGACTCTCGTACAGTGAGCAGTTACTTTATTGGTTACTCTGAAAAATCAAAGGGCTATAAATTTTATGACCCAAATTTAAAATCCATATTTGAGATGGATACAACCACGTTCTTTGAGGATATTGAGTTTGAAGGGGAATATATGGTTAGAAACTTTGTCTTAGAGGAAGAATCCATATCTATTCCAGATGCGATTCATATGGTTGCTTTTGATGAAGCAAATTTGGAACCTCTTCAAGACATAGATGATGATCTTTTC
>NC_032017.1:16239649-16240201 GCF_001865875.1 Lupinus angustifolius | reverse complement strand
AGATACACCGAGACAGATCTCGGGGTATTCTTGGATTATCACAAAAGAGCTATATAGAAAATATACTTAAAAGATATGGTATGTATGACTGTAAAGCAATGGATACTCCAGTTGCTAAGGGAGACAAATTTAGCCTCAATCAGTGCCCTAAAGGAAATCTGGAAATTCAGGAAATTCAAAAGATCCGTTATGCATCAGTTGTAGGGAGTCTTATGTATGCTCAAGTTTGTACACGTCCGAATATAGCGTTCATAGTTGGGGTTTTAGGCAGATATATGAGTAATCCAGGAATGGATCATTGGAAATCAGCCAAAAGGGTCATGAGGTACTTAAAGGGAACAAAAGATTATATGCTCACATATAGGATATCAGAACAATTAGAGATCATTGGGTACTCGAACTCTAATTTTGCGGGATGCCAAGATAGTAGACGATCTACTTCGGGCTATGTTTATCTGTTGGCTGGTGGTGCAATTTCTTGGCGCTCTGCCAAGCAAACACTTGTGGCATCATCCACCATGGCAGCTGAATACATAGCATGTTATGAGGCAT
>NC_032017.1:16177003-16239549 GCF_001865875.1 Lupinus angustifolius | reverse complement strand
TGGAAAGAATTGAAAGACCACTAAAGTTATATTGTGACAATAGATCAGCCGTGTTGTTCTCCAACAACAATAGGAGTTCAGCAAAGTCGAAACACATCGACATTAAGTTCCTAGTTGTTAAGGAGAAAGTACAAAGTGGACAGCTTTCCATAGAACATTTAGGCACTAACTCCATGATTGTCGATCATCTTACAAAAGCTATCACACCCAAGGTCTTTCATGGGCATACTGCTCATATGGGTGTTCTACAATGTGAGGATTTTTTGGTTTAGTGGGAGTTAGATTGTGCACGCCTTTATTATGTTCTATGTAATTTTAGTATTATGTATGGATACTTTGTATTCAAACTTCAGTTGATTAATCATTCAGTTTGGTATTCTGTCTTTATGCTTTGTACAATAAGGTTTTATATTATTGTTAAGGATCTCACTAAAGTTAAGTAGGACCAGTTAAAAATTGACATGTACAGATCATACTCATGTGATTTTCATGCTACACATTTCATGTTGGATCTATGTCATTTAGTTGTGTCAATGTTGGTGATCACTATTGAATTAGTCATGATTAATATAGCGAAATTCACTGTGATTCGATATGGAGACAGGACTAATGGATGGGATAATTTGGGTATGCTTGAGTCATAATGATAATATTTAAGCGCGCAATAAGGATAACACGTATGGTGAATCATATATGTGACCAGTGGGAGATTGTTAGAATTTCTGACAATTTATGGGTCACAAATATAATTCTATAATTGTGTTATGACCATTATTTAATTAGCCAAAATATAAAATGATCCTCAAGAATTAATTTGGTGGCTAAGGTCACATGTGGCATGAAATATTATAAGTGTAGATACCTTCAGGTAATTTCTGATTTGATGAAGGGACTGAATCAGAATTATTGCATCTCAAGTAGTAACCGCTTCAGTTACTTTTATGGGTTATGGTCCCCATTTGTAGAGCAACAGGTTTTGTTGAGTGGCTCATGAAAATAAAGGTGTGTTAAAAGGGATTAGTCCATAAGGTAACACATCCATCACATCATCAGGTCAATACACTCTCTTTGGCTTTCTCATTCCCCTCTAGAGAAGCAAAGGAAAACCATCAGGCGCTCTTACATCCGGAAGATCATCACACCCTCATACCTTCGAGATTCCAAATGGCTAATCAATGTATGTTCTTCTTCTTCACCATGAAATCAGTTGGGGTTTCTTCGGTCTGGATCATGGTTGTTCCATTTGGGTTTATATATGGGCATAAACATTGGGTTATGGGAACGAAGTCATGATCATAAGGATTTTCGCGTTCAATCTAAGGATTATAGATGGAAAAATTCTATCATATGAAATTTAGATAAGAGAAAAATAAATTAATGATAATATAAGATTTTTTACTTAAAAATATAATTAACAATAAAAAATGAACAATAACGTAATTATATAATTTTAGGTATGATGATATTTTGCCTATAGAAAACTCTCAAATGGGAGGAACTATGAAAATATGTATTTAGATGATTTTAGAGAATTATAAAAATCCTTCAAACATTCACCATCTCTTTTATCTAACTCCCAAATAAAAGAGAGACTTTCTATAATCATTTATTTCATTCTCATCCCCTCCAAAATCAAACTCTCAAACATAACCTTAATATTTTATTTCTTACGTAATCCTTATCATAAGATATATTTAGAAGAATGTTATTGTTATTTTATTAAATGAGTTTATATTTTCTATTCATCATTAATTATTTTTTACATTTGTCTTTTTGTTAATGTTATTCAGACCAACAAATAACTAAAATCTCTTACAATAAGAATCAGATATTGTTATTCAGATCAAACAATTTACTTGATCATTTGTGTTGTATTACGTAAAATGTTTGATTATAATGAGTAATACTTATTGATCCTAGAGATACTTGAGGGTTTAAGGCAAGGGATATTAGTGAGTCACCACATATGACGCAGTCAAATCTTCCTAGGTTTCCGATCACGCTAGACGCTACCTACTAGTGTAGGGATAGCAATGGATACAAGGATCCGTGGGTACCCGCATAAAATACTAACAACGGGTCGGGTCTAAGTCCGTGTTTTTGAACCCGTAGGTAATGAGACCCTGAAGACCTACTGTTGGATGAGTCCGAGTCTGGGTAATGAGGTATCCACATTCGTTGAAGATATGGACCCGTGAGTAATTTGTAAATATAATTGATATGTTGTTAAAAACTGACGTTACATTGTTAAGTAGTGATATTATATTATAATGTTAATTGATATATGTAATATAATATTATGTTTATTGAACGATTCTTATTAAATCAATTTTATGTTATAATGTTGAAATAGTCAATTTAAAATGTGTTTAAAACTTTAAATTATTTTTTATAGTTTTTTCTCTTGTTGATTACCTCAGTAACATATAAGATTGTAGTAAACAAATACACAATTACATAAATTACTAGAAATTAATTTTAATGTTTTTTGATTTGCGGGTACTCGCAGATCCATTGGGTACCCAATGACTCATGGGTAGCAGACCCAGCGGGTATCAACATGAGTCTAGGGCGGATCTGAGTCCAAAATGAAACAAAAAGGTGGGTCTGGGTCCAAAAATAAAGCAACAAGGCAGATCTAAATATTGCATTACCTAAACTCAACCAGACTCATTGTGCGGCAACAACTCAACTTTATTTCCGTAGTTTTTTAAGTAAATATTAAAAAAAATTACTTTATTACTTGTAAAATTTCTTACATATACAATATAAAAATTCAGTCTAATACAGATCACAAATATGAGGTAAATTAGTTTTTGATGGGATTAACATACCATAAAAATATTAAAGACTACTTTAATTAACCTACTATTGATATTTTTAATAACTATTTTGAATGTTCTAGTTTTTGATAGACAACTGATAAAATTAAAAAAATTGAGAACCAAATCTTTCAATTCGTGGGATGTTAACACTCATCAAACATCCACTGTCACCATGCCATTCATGGATCTTTTGGTGATAATGTAATATGCCTTCAAAATTAGATGGTTTTTTAGTGTAATAAGGATTCGCTAAATCAAAATTTGATTGGAAGAGCGAGATACTTAAGATTTAAGAAGTATATTATTAATGAATTCTTTACATGCGTCTTAAGGGATATAGCAGAAAAATCCATTTTAGATGAAACATTTATATATCATCCTAATAATTTACATCAATACTCAATAGACACGAAATTACTCAAGTTTTCGTAAGTTGGACAAGTGAAAGTGTTGCAAACGTTTTAATGTCGCTTTACAAGTGATTGATTTAATTTCTGACAAGACTTATTAGGAATTAGGTTATTTAAAAGATTTAATAGTAGGTTTGATGTTAAGATATTACCAATTTAGTCGTTTGAAAGAAATGTTTGTCATAAAGTGAGTTGAATTAAATTGGTAGTCTCTTCTTTAAAATCATCTTAGCAATTAGACTAACTTAATGATATATTTGATTTTTTAGGCTATTAAATTGGTGACAAATTTAATATTTGAAGAAGAGTGTAAAATATATACATTGACAGTGTAAAGATTTATACACTACATTTCATCATCCACCGTTCATTTGGATTACCTTTTCTGAAAAGTCAACAATAATAAAAAATCGATGGTAATGATACAATGACAGTGTATAAAACTCATACATTGTCAGTACATACATCTTTTTCTTTCTCAAGAATTGATATGATGACAATTTTTTAAAGGATTAAGTGATAACTTGATATTTGAATGATCAATTTGACTAATAATTCTTTAAAAATTATTTATTAATAAATGTAAATTTATCTCTTTTAGATTTAAATTTATCTTTTGGTTAAATTGTGTACTCAAACACACATCTAAAAGACCCATGATAAAAACAAGTGTTTGACAAGAGCTAGTCTCTTAATTTTTAAGGACAAGTTTTTGCATAAGTTCACCACCATAGCAAATCTATGCTATTATTTTGTAGATAACAATTTTGTAATAAATGGGTAGTGGTCCATAAAATGAGAAAAATCATGTTTTTTAAGCTTTAAGCAAATGATTGAGTGAAATTTCAATGGTGTAGTTGCTACTTCACCATTGTGGATGCTTTAACATTATGAAAGAATTTATAAGTTTGTCAATTAATTTATTTAACCAAAAGTAAGATATTTGTTGGTATCAATTAATTGGACTTATTTCACTAACTAACAAAATTATATGATAAATTTTCTCAGATAACTTATGAATTTATAAAGTATAAGCTTATTTCATTTTATTAAACATTTCTTATTTATTCAAGAACCAAACTATGTACTAGATTCTAAGTTTATTTCAATTACTTATCAATCACTACCAATATTTAGTAAGAGTAATGATATATACTTTTACAAAATTTTATTACATCATACCATAAGTAAGTGATACGTATCTTATGTATATCAATCATTAATGTACTACTTTTTCATATATGTTACTTTTCTTAAGATATATGAGAATTTATAAGATAATATATCATTTTATATATAACAATACATATTATTTTTCTCAACCGATATCCATAATATTTATATATTTCTTTTCAATCAATTTTGTATTTTAATAATATTTTTATAGTAAAGTAAATGTTGATTAATCTGAAATGTTGCATTGCTATGTTTAAGAGTCTGATTCTATTAGTTTATTGTTGGTCTATTATTAATTTCAATGTATAGATCAACTACACCAGCCAATAAAAAGAAAAAATACTTTATAATAATACTTATCAATGTATAAATTTTTTTTTAGTATAATTAAGGGTATTCTCTTACTTTATAGTTAATAAACTAAACTAATAGCTAACTTTTAGTGTGTGAATATACCTTTTAATATATGTTGCTCACATGAATTGATTTTTTAACCTTTTTATTCTATATGGATATTCAATAAGATATTATACTACTAGATATTTATAGTTTAGATAGTAGGCTTTAGGCATAAAAATTAATTTCCAACATTAGACATATAAATAGTATAAGCTGAGTTATACGCCGTCACTCGGTTACAGTTGTTGTTTGTGTTGTAAGCTCACTCACTACTCTCTAACTGGTAGTTCGTGGCAGCCACCATTTCCAGAGCCGGCGAGTGAGTGAGAAACGATCGCTTCTCTTCTCTAACCACCGCACGAATTCGCCGTCCTTTTTTTCAGATAAATAAATCTCCGACTTACTTTATCACTATCTCTTCTTCCTAAAACCTCAAATTAGGGTTTATATATTCTTAATTATAACTATATATGGCTTCGGAGGATGTGAAGAGCGGCGAATCTGCTGTTACGACGATTGTGAATCTGGCGGAGGAAGCGAAGCTCGCGAGAGAAGGTGTTGTCAATAAGGCTCCTAGCTATGCCGTCGCCACCATATGCAAGTCTCTAGTCGCCGGTGGAGTCGCAGGAGGAGTGTCAGTTCCGTTTCTAGTTTCGTTTTTATTCGCTCTGTCATTTTTTTAATTATGATGAATTCGATTTAAATAGTGATTGATTGAAAGTGATTAGTGTTTTGATTCTGATTTCCTCACAGGGTTCAATTTTTTGATTGATGATTAGAGATTTATAGTTTGATGTTTCTTTGTGTTTTAATGCTGAAATGAAGCATCTTATCCTGTCATTTACAATCAATACCTTTTTTCTTGTTTTTATTTTTTATTTTTTATATTTCGTAGTACGATTAATATGGGAAATTAATGATTTTCCTGTTGTATTTGATTGGAATTGTGTAGTGTTTTGATCCGATCAACAAAAATGTTGCTTTTCATTTTGGAATTTGTTGTGTCCATATTATCACCTTCACTTGGATTAGATCACTTGTGAATGACCACTCCAATTTTGGGGTTTCTGAACAAGATTCGGTTTTTTGTGTGCATCTCTGTCCTTTAGTGACCTGCTGTTGTTTGCATCTCTGTCCAACAAAAGAATATGTACTTGCTTTCAATATCATTTTCATTTCAATAAGTTTACATGCTATTATGATAACCTGATCCTCTTTTCCTGGAAACTATTTCATACTAATGATTTCTAATTTTTTTTTTTATTTGAGTTTTAACTGAATTAAAACCTTTTGTATCTTCGCAGATCACGAACAGCAGTTGCTCCACTGGAACGCTTGAAAATTTTGCTTCAGGTTAGTTTATTTAATTGTTTCTAAATGGGTTAAGCTGTTATTTCTTGTCATTTGTGTATGCTGGGACAAAATATATACTGTATCCTAATTCCTACACGCGGCATGTCTGTGGGTCTTACCTTTTGCAGGTCCAGAATCCTCATAACATAAAATACAATGGAACAATCCAAGGCCTTAAATATATATGGAGAACTGAAGGCTTCCGTGGACTGTTCAAAGGGAATGGTACTAATTGTGCTCGCATTGTCCCAAATTCTGCAGTGAAGTTCTTCAGTTATGAGCAAGCTTCTAAGTAAGTTTTACTTTTGGTACAAGGCAATGCATGGTTGCTTTATACTCTAGCATTCTTTTCTGTTGGCTGTTGGCCTGTCATTCAGGTGCAGTGTTATGCCCTAAAATTGGCCTCTGCAAGTCTGCAATCATCTTTTAACACTTATCTTTTACTGCACAATTTTATTTAAAATTTTGAAGAGTTGCTCTGGTGGCAAATTTTCCTCAATTGCTTCAATGCATCCCACTTCATATACTTTTAACTTTGTCTCCTGCTTTCTTTTATTTTCCTGAATGTTCCATCCTATTTTTTCCAGAGGTATACTGTATCTGTATCAACAGCAAACTGGAAATGGTATGTTCATTTTTACCTTATGTTTATGGCTCTATCCATATGCTATTAGATTCCTCCTTTATACACATGTTAATTCAGTGTTGTGTTAGGACTTAGGAACATATTACATATTAAATATTGTATGTAAAATAAAAAATTATATATTTAATTGTCACCGGTTCGTCCTGTGGTTCGATCGCAGTTGAACCACTGATTCATGAACCAAAGCCTTCACCAGTCCAGTGACTGTTCACAGTTGAATCACTGGATCATGACCCAACGCCTTCGCCAGTTCAATGTCCAGTCCGGTTTTTAAAACATTTTTTATTTTACCTGCATTTATTTTTTAGATGCTTAATTCCTATAGTCTTCTTCAATACCAAATTCAGCACTTGATTGAAAATAGTTTCAAACAATACAAAGTCAGTGCTTAGGTTTTCACCACTATTTTTTTCCTCAAATAATATAAGTTCAGTGCTTATGTTTTGATCACTAAAAATAATCTCCTTGAATAGCTCACTGACTTATATCAACACTGGCTGAAATTAATTTAAACATTTTTTAGAATTATCAAAAGCTTCGCTAGTGTTAAAATCCTTCTGGTTGTCTAAGCATATTCTCTTGTACATTTGCAGAGGATGCTCAGCTGACTCCTGTTTTACGTCTTGGAGCTGGAGCATGTGCAGGAATAATTGCTATGTCTGCAACTTATCCAATGGATATGGTTCGAGGAAGGATAACTGTACAGGTATTTTTTTCTCTTCAATTTTTTTATGCTGCTTTGCTTGTTGGGGTTTGAAAATGCATAAAGATAATACCTTCTCTAATAGCTGTAATATTATTGGAGAAAAGATTATTTCAAGTCTATCCATGTTTTTTATGGCCTTAATATTTGACCGAATGTTCTTTGCCTTGTATTTGCAGACTGAGAATTCCCCTTATCAGTACAGAGGAATGTTCCATGCTCTGTCTACTGTGCTTAGGGAAGAAGGACCCCGTGCTCTATATAAGGGCTGGCTTCCTTCAGTAATTGGAGTTGTGAGTAACGTTTCCAGAATATCTCTTCTTTTTATGAAGTTGATGGTTATGGCCATCATCCTGAAGACATATATAGAAAATGCCAACATGTTTTGCCTACAATCTTTATGGAAAGTTCTTTTTGTATTTCAAAGCAATGTAGAAACTGCACTTAGAATTTTATCCTCAGTAATAAAAAAGAGTTCCAGAATAAGAAACTGAGTTTCTGCACAGATTGCTTGGAAGTGCACATCTATCCATCTTATGTTCCTCCCTTTAATATTTTATTGCAAAAAATCATATGCTTGTCTATAGTTGACTGAGTTATATTGTAATTTTGCATAAAATAGAAGTTTCCTTTTGGGTGCTTCTATTATAATTGATATTCTGTTACTCTTAACCATCCTCTTCCAGGTTCCATATGTGGGTCTCAACTTTGCTGTCTACGAGTCTTTAAAAGATTGGTTAGTTAAATCCAAACCATTTGGTCTAGTTAATGATTCTTCTGAGTTGAGCGTGACAACTCGCCTAGCTTGTGGTGCTGCTGCTGGAACTGTTGGACAAACTATTGCTTATCCTCTTGATGTCATTCGTCGAAGAATGCAGATGGGGGGTTGGAACAATGCTGCTTCTGTTCTAACTGGTGATGGAAGAGGCAAAGTCCCACTTGAATACACTGGAATGATTGATGCATTTAGGAAAACTGTTCGGCATGAAGGATTTGGTGCATTGTACAAGGGTCTGGTTCCCAATTCTGTTAAGGTTAGTCATGAGTCTTCATCTAATACTCACAAACTGTTCTTCGAAAAATGTGTTGTGGACTATTTCTTGTCTCACTGGATCTGTAATCTTATAAGCTTGCTTGATCAGCAAAAAGCCTACATTACAACTGAGCCAAACATTGATACGGTGGCCTTGAATTATTTACTGTTCAAAGCTCAGTACCCCATCAATTTATAAGACTGTTTATGACCTTGAATTATTTACTGTTCAAAGCTCAGTACCCTATCAATTTATAAGACTGTTTATGAAGTGAACTCATACCTGCACACTGTATAGAGTTCATCATTTTTTACGAATCGTTGATCTGATTAGCCAAAAGCCATCACTATAGCAACATATGTTGCCCTTGGCTTGAGCCAAATATTTATATGTCGGCCTTGAATTATGTTCTGCTCAAAGCTCAGTTCCTGATCAACTTATAAATTATATTTTAATCTCCAGACTCATACATGTAAACTAAATTGGACTCATTAGATTGTTTATGAATCTTACTTTATGCATTGGTCTAAAAAAATTTGGGTTGCTGTTAGAATTTTGCTAGCTGTGGTCAAGCACCACGTAATCCTCTTTGCAATGCAATCAGCTCCTGCTCCAACTTCTATGGATTGACTCAAGATGTTATTTTGATAACCCCATTGTTCACTGGAATATCTTTTGAAGCGTGATATTTAGAATTTTTCTCAATTCTGTCTTACTATAGTAACTTTATTTGAAAACATATTCACCTTAAACTATATTGTTTAATTGTCTCATTCTTCCTTTAATTATAACATTCTTTAACTCAATGTTTTGCAGGTGGTCCCATCCATAGCACTTGCATTTGTAACATACGAGGTGGTGAAGGACATTTTAGGAGTGGAGATCAGAATATCAGACTAAAGTTCAATAACTACATGATCTATTTACCTGGTGTGGTTTTTTGGGTAGGCAAGGGGATGCAGAGATGATAGATTACAATCAATTTCCTGTTTTTCATCTCCAAGATTGAATTTGGAAACTCTAGAGCCATGTCTATAAATTTGTTCCCTTGTTTCCTATTTTATTTTCCTTGTGAACATGCTGTAGCTTTCAGATTATTTTTCATCTTGTATGTCAATAAGTATTGTGGAAAAACAATACAAGGACATATCTGTCTAGCTTTCTGAACCAACAATGAAAGCATTTTTCTTAGTGGAATTTGCAAATGGCTTATTATTGAGTTCCCTTTCTTACCTTATCCCTGCACTCGTTATGATTTTAATGTTTTGCGAGTTGCAACATTTGCAATGCTTTGTGAATGTTACTAAGCATTTGCCATGAGAAAATTGTACCTATTACCTGATAATTTTGTTATTGAAATATGATTGATGACATAAAGATAATGTTTCAATTCCTAGGATGGGAGGCATACCTACCTTATTACTCTTTTGTTAGCTATTCAAATGTATAAATTTTATGCTTAGGGGTGATACAAAGGTAAAGCAAGTAAAGCCATTACTTTAGGTCGTCAAATTTTCCTCGTATATATAAAAGTTGATGCTCACAATTTTTAATAATTCTTCTTAAGTTTTGTAGTCATATTTTGGCAAAACCAGTGGGTTGGTCTTATAAGTTTTGTTTTAAATAACATATACAATGTTAGTCATCATCATCGTTATAGTCTTATAGCGTTAATAGTTAATAGTATATATTTTAAAACCCATTTAAATATTAATTACCTCTTTCATCTCTCTTCTCACCATTTGTTCTTCTTAGAAACTTCTTTTTCGACAATCATTGCTCTGGGTTCCAATTTCCTCACACTTCCAACCCTCTCTTATTCTCATAACATTCATGTCTCTTCTTCTACCTTCAAATCACACCCTAAGTTTGGAAAATGATGGTTCTATATGGCGGAAAAAAATATTTTCAAAATTAAAACTAGCTAAGATCAACCATATCTAAAAGAATGTCTGACTTCATCCTCAACTGAAAAAAAGAAATATGACACAAAATTAGTTATATAATTTAATACGTAATTTGTATACTCAAAAGCCCATAGGACTTTCAAATTAATTTACAACAATTTTCATTAGTTATTTTTATAGATCAAAATGTACGGAAAGGATAACAAAACGTTTATAATGACCTTAGTCACAAATCCCTCAAGATAAACAAAAACCAAATTACAACGAACTAGCTTTCTTAGTGGAGTTTGATTCGGTATTGGTTCGCAGCAACATGCATGTCTTTTCGATTTCCACTGGTACGTAATCCTTGTCAGGAGAGGAGCACTTTTTCATAAAATTTGAACCAAAACAAGCTGAAAAAATGCATAAAGCATGAACAAAATATAGGCTTTTGAACTGAAGCACTAGTGAAGCCGGAGCCTGCATGTCTCTTGAGGATATCACTTGTGACTAGAGGTCTCCTCTGATCCATTAATGCTTTGTATATAGCAAACTCTCCAAAGTGCAATGCAGACGCTTCTCCTTCAAGAACTTATCACGCGCCATCCAGCTCGGGCTAGGGTGGCATCACATGGACCTGAAAGTTTGGTTGAACTTGAAACTAAGTCGAATTTGTTGCTTTACGGTCGGCATAGGTCCTTGCTCCGACACGCCCAAGCAGCTGATTCTGAAATCTGTTGAGGAAGTGAGGGACAAGTTACTAAATGAGATCTGGAATCACCCCAAAAATGTTTATTAGCCTAACTTCCAATTGACTTGTATCAATGAATCATAGGATATCATATTATCATCTATTGTTTACATTTACTTGCAAAAACTAACTGTAGTTTGATGTAATGATTAAAATATTATTTGCAAACTACCATTCAAAATTATGCAGAAGTTGCATTCTTATTATCATTGATAGTGACACTATGAAGACTCCTGGTTCTCTGTTGTCATTTTTCGCTTGCACGTAACTTTGTTATCGGTTACCTGAAAAATAATTTCTTATCGAAGATTGATCAAGAATGGCATCTTAGGTGGAATTACTGAAACCTTTTCTATTTTTCATTCTGCTTGAAAGATTTGTTCAGTAGCATAGTTTAGAATTCTCAAGTTTCTACTTCCACTTAATCAGTAATGAAAGGAAAAGTTTGGAGTAAAAAATTTAAACATTAAGGATACTAGCTGTGGCATGAATACAAGGATCAGTCACAGTAGGCTATACTATTCATATCCTAATTCACAAACTACTCATTTCAAGCCATACTTTAAACTACTTAAGTAAACTATATACCAAAAAACTACTTAAGTAAACTGTGTGAATCTTTACTTGCAAAAAGAGAAGATTCTCAGTTTTATATTGAGAATCTGATGATGGTATGTTTTGATTAAGAAAGCTCGGAATCTGAGACATGACCGGAAGATGTTCGTCTAATCATTCTTGGACTTGATATTAGTCGATTCTCGGAGTTAGCCCTCAAGGTTCTCCCAGAAGGGGACATTTGTGGAGGTCTATCTGATCTCCCTCTTGGTGTACCTGCATGGAAAACACATGAAGATGTCAAGAAACAGCTAGCATTCATTCAAATATTAACCTTGATGTACCTTTTGACCTTAAAAGTATGGAACAAGTAGAAAGGAAAGCTATGCTACTTCAAATTAATGCCCCTAACACTGAATTATTGTATTCATTCTATAATTTATGGTATTTAACAATTCTTAGGATACAAAAGTTTGAAGGGAACCTGGTTGTTTTGTGAGCTTCAAACTTAAAGATTTCCTAGTCATAAGCTTTCTGTTCATACTATCAGCATCAGGTACTATTAAAGGCTTCCTTTCAATTATGATTGGAAATGGCTCATCACCAGAAGTAACAAGTTCATCACCATAGGCTGAAGCATCACTTCCGGATTCAGAGTATTCCTTAGGACTTGTAATAATTTTTTCACACTCTATGACTCGGTATGCGAACATTTGAAATGGAATTTGTGATATTGGTGATGATTCAGAACTTGCCCAAGAAGGAAACTTCCTCAAAAGTGCTGACTCTATATCACAGTAATCTACTGGAGGCAATGGTAGTTCTGGCTGGCTATTGTAACCAGGATTCATTGCGAGAAACCTTTTTATGTAACGAAGAATTCTACATATCGACGAGAAGCTTGGACGTTGATTCGGGTCGGTATGCCAACATCTCTTTGTCAAGCTGATAACATATTTTGGTGAATTGAGTGGGAAAAGTGGTCTCTCCCCTGCTCTGATATTTCTGCTCATTTTCTCTCCTTGAAGGTGACTATCTTCAAAAGGGACTTTACCCGTTAGAAGCTCGAAGCATAACATTCCAAAACTGTACACATCGGATTTCTCTGTGTACTTGGAGTTTGATTCGCCTCCTCCTGATTGTTCTTGCTCTTCAAGTACATCCGGAGAATACCATATGAATGGGAGAGTTCCATTCTGATTATTTGTATTCAATTTCTGGTTCAAGTCCTTCACGGACGATAGGCCAAACCCTGATACCTTGGCATGCAAGTAACCTTCTGGTGAAGTACCTCTTGGCTTAACAAGAATGTTTGAAGGGTTTAGTTCTCCATGATACACTTTCCTTGAATGCAAATATTCCATTCCTCTTGCAATCTGAAGCATAATATCAACTGCCACATGAAGCAAGAACGGTATTCGCTTCCTTGGGCCATGAATCTCTTTGATGTGACTGCTGAGGGTTTTGCTCATCAGCTCCATTATCAAAAAACACTCTTTCTTGTCTTCATCAGTAAAACCACAAAGGTAATCCATTATATTAGGATGGGAAAGAGATAAAAGTTCTGTGATCTCAGGTTCTAAAGCTTCGATGTCACCCGAAAATTGTCTCATGACAAAGTTTTCACTTAACCATTGAATCTCCTTGTACTGACTCCCATTTCCCATTCTTCTCCTAACCTGGTAGTCCTTTGAGGTAACCAATATTGAGCTTGGTAGAAGCTTCCCTTCTACTGATTCTGATCTTTCTACATTCCTCAAAAGGAGATCCCTTAATTTCTTCTCATACTTTGTTGCGCATTGCATTTTCTTTTCATGAATCTTGTTGAAAAGAAACCATCTATCCTCCTTCCAAACCGTGTCGTATCGGTTGCACAAGTCCTGAGTAATGAGATACTGCTTACCAAATTTCCACTGGAAAAGTTTCATGTCTCTATATTCTTTCCTGTACTTATTGGAGTTGATAAGCCTCTTCCTTTGCATCTCATCCTGATCCCACCCCGATGTTTCGGCCACGGATTCAATCGCTTCAATTACAATAGGCATACAACAAAGCAAGTTATGTATGTGAAACTCAACACAGTCTGTATTATGGCACAAGGTAATGGCACTAGACCACCATTCCTTGGTTTCCAAGCAATTCCTAATGTAAGCTTCTCCTTCTTTGATAACTCTATGGATATCTCTTAATGGTTGTTCAAGAACCTTCCACTTTTCATTCTTCTCTTCAAATTTAAGGTTATGTCTAATCTCATCTGCAATAGAATCATATGCAAAGCTTAAAACATCATGCAGCAGAAAACACTGCCTCTGATTGATTTCAATGTTCTCCCTGAATACCATCAAAGCCTTCAAACTTCCAAGTGCCTCACCAATCTGTCTAAATTGTTCCATAACTCTCCTTTTGATCTAAAACAACCCTTAAAATTTGTATGAGAAAAGGCGAGGTTGAATATTCATCATTCACAAAGGAAAAACAATGTAATTCACCAATGAGATTGAGATCAAGCTCCTTCTAGTGTACAACTTATGAAGATCAATGCACTTTCAATATAGTAGAAACCTATTATGCAAATTCATTCCTTTGGGCACCATTCAAATCAAAAGGAAAAAAAGGTAAAATAAATTCTGAGTTATCTAAGCAAGATGCAATTGCCACACCACTTTTCCTATGGAACTAAATAATCTTGCATGGGAATGAAAAATGTAAGGAACAAAAAAAAAGAAAAAGAAAATTACAAAATGGGTTTCATTTGGTAAGGAAAAAAAATCCGGAAGTTATGTGAATTTTGACAAGAGATTAGAATGTTTTAGGAAACGTGGTACTCAAACATTGTTGAGCTTAAGTTACGTTTGTGTGGGGTGAGGGGACAGATTTCATGCGAGTTTTATGGTTTGTTTAGTTTGAAATGACCAATGACCAATTCTTTATACCCTCATAACTTCCTAAAGTGAATAATAATACATGTCTCATCATATGTAATCTTTCAATTCTCCAACTAGTAAGTACTTAATGCCATGCCAACAATAAAATCACAATTTGCTCAACAAACAAGAGAAAAAAAATGTGTGCACACAATATATGATTTTTTTAAGGTGTTATTGCATTATTCACTATTCATGTTATATTATAATTGAATTATGAATGATATACTGATTGTTATATAAATTTTTGTACTAATAATGTATAGATATTATATTTAACAATGGAAGAAATTCTGAGGTGTGTACCAAGAGACTTGGATCATTATATTGCATTTCAATTACATTTTTAATAGAGTTTAATGACCCTCATTAACATTGTGAAAAATCCTGCATGGCATAAGAGGAGGATTCACTAGGAGGGCCACAATTATTTTGGACGAAGAACATGACAAATTCTGGAAAGACAGTACAATCAATTATAATCGTTAATATCAGTCCTCATAAAATTTAAAGGAACGAGCAGATTAAGATGTTTTTTATATCCATAAATGGATACAGTATTCTACTATTCTTCGTTTTCTTAGAAAATGTATAAATACCTTAACTCTTTAATACTTGATATCTAAAATATATAATTAAATTTTATTTGAAAAGCTGATGACTATGGGAGGAAGGAAATGAACCGTATCCTTATAAATTAATTATTAATAAGTGAAACTATAAGAAGATTTGTATGTTAATGTTTTAAGATTTATTAAAGCGAATTCTATAAAAATATATTTTAATGCTGTCTGACTGTGGTATATATTCCGGTTCTGTTATATATTCCCGTTCAACATGAGTCCACCTAACCTTTTAAAGTAGTAGATGTTAGATATTTCCTGATGATCGGAAAAATACCAATTCTAGGATCTTGAATATTATGATTCTCATACATAATATAAAAAATGATACAAAGTTATATCTAAATTCATGTTCTCTGATCTACTCCTTTGATATACCTTTTGAGAGAATTTTGGTATGATCACATTCCTCAACCAAATCCTTAATTTCTTTTGGGACTTTCGTTTTATCTCTGATGGGGAGGTGTGAAAACTATAGGTCAACCATTATACCCTATAGGTCAACCATTATACCCTATAGGTCAATCATTTGGGTATCCACTCATTAAGTTCATATCTTTTAAATAAATAGCCGATATGATTGTATTAAATGTATGATGCTAACCTTAATTAGAAATTATGAATTTCTAACAATCTCCACTTGGGCTTCATATTTTTCCAGAAACAATTATATCACATATTCTTTAGGCACGCATCCGTATGCTATTTATATCTAGACTCCTCCTTAATACAATCTGGTTCATCTCATATATCAATTATGGAACCACTGCATCCTTCATC
This sequence comes from Lupinus angustifolius, assembly GCF_001865875.1. Lineage (NCBI taxonomy): Eukaryota > Viridiplantae > Streptophyta > Magnoliopsida > Fabales > Fabaceae > Lupinus > Lupinus angustifolius. Next base: position 16,223,481 of record NC_032017.1, on the reverse strand, counting down.
ATGTTCAAGCGTGACTCGACCACGATGATCACCACACTAATATACTAAATGACATAGATCAAATATGGATGAGTGACATGGAAATTTAATTACAACACAATAGTTACAATATACAAGTTCAAAACAGAACTATAAACCATGCATAAAATTGTATATAACATCCAAAGTAAATCATAAAAATATATAGACTCTCACTGAACTAAGGTATCATAAAGAGCAATAATCATATGAGCAATATGCTCATGAAATACTTTAGGCACCAAACCTTTAGTTATTGGATCAGTAGCATAAAATTTGTCTCAATATGTTCTATAGTCCAATGACAAAATTTCCGCAATCATATGTCGTGGCCTGATGTTTCAAAACAAACCATGAACTCCGCAACCATGGTTGAAGGAGCTATGAGCGTCTGTTTAGAAGACTTCCAAGATATAGCACCTTCAGCCAATATAAACATATATCTGGAGGTGTGTCTACTGTCTAAACATCAAAACATCAGAGTCAGAGTACCTAATGATCTCTAAATTCTCAGACCTCCGATAAGTGAGTATTTACTCCTTTATTCTCTTTAATTTACCCTTTGAATCCCTCTTGTTTTTAAATATTCATTTGCAATCAATAGGTTTCGCACCTTCAAGTAATTCAACAAGATCCCAAACGTCATTATCATGCTTAGACTTCATCTCATTCTTCATGGCATCAATCCACTTTTGAGAGTTAGAACTTTTCATGGCTTGACAGAAGTTCAATGGATCATCTTCTGTTAACTCGATGTTATCCTCATGTTCTTAAAGAAATACAATATAATCATCAACAATTGCACTTCTTCTCTCTTTAGTGGATCTCCTTAATGACACTTCTACTTCTTGAGGTTGTTGAATTTGTTCTATAGGTACTTGTGGGAGAACTCATTGTTGCTTTGTTCAAGAATATTGTCAGAAACAATATTTTAAACATTATCTTCTATTACCGAGGTTGTTCCTTAGTGATAATAGGCACAAGAACTTGTTCACCATTAGTAACAAGTTCTTCCTCAAAGACAACATTCCTTATATTATATTTCTTCCCAAAATCAACCCTCAATAAATCTTGCATATCCCGTCTCAAAAAAGTCTTGAAGTGGGATCATATAATTTATAGTCACGAGAGTGTTCAACATAGCCAACAAAATAGCAGCTAATAGTTCTTGAGTCCAGTTTCCTTTCATGCGGCATATAAGGTCGCACCTCAACTGGAAAACCCCAAATGTGCAAGTGTTTTAAGTTTGGTCTTTTATTAGTCCAAAACTCATATGAGATTTTGTTAACTGTTTTACTTGGTACCCTATTAAGGATTAAACTGTGGTCTTTAAAGCTTCACCTTAATGAGACCCTAGTCAGGAAAAATGACTAAACATACTTCTCATAATATCCTTAAGTGTTCAATTTCATTGTTCAACAACACCCTTCATGCTATATTTTCCTGACATAGTGTATTGCAGAACAATTTCACATTCTCTAAGGAAAAACACAAATAGCCCTTTCACAACATCCATATTGTTTTTTTTGAGAGGTCATAACTAAGTGAACACTTTCAGCCTTATCTCTCTATAGTCTCTCTTCCTCTTGCACGTAGTCCTTCTGAGTGTTATAACTCACTTTGAATTGTCCAAAGTGTGTGGGAAGCGAGATCAAAACCAAGTCCACGAGCAAGTTATCACCAATCTCTAACTTAAGTGACTTAGTTTTGATACGAGATTAGACTTCTCCATAATGTACTTCATTATGTTCCCTTTGCCTTTATACTTAATGGAGATGAGTTTAGCCAAAAAACTACTCGTATCCGCCTTTTCATTTTTGGAAAAGTATGATTCTATTTCTTCAAGGAACTTCCTTGCACTCTGACCCTAAAAAATAGAGCCCCAAAATGCTTATGGAATAGAGCATTTCACAATCATTATTCATATTCGGTTAGAGTGTTCACATTTCTCAATTTTAACCTCATCGAGGATTTTCGAAGTAGAAATGAATTTCTCCACTTGAAGTGCCCATCGAAAACCATATAGCCGAGAATAATTTCTACAGCTTCCTTATCGACCTTAAAGTTTTTCCCATTTAGCAATGGATGTTCTTAATTTGAGCATAAATATTTGCAACACTAGTAAATGAACAAAACAAATTGCAATCATTATTGCAATTAAACTCACATTCAACTTTAATAGTTAAATTCAAATGATGATGGGACACATCACGAGTTACCTATCACAACATTAATATTCAGTCTTTGGACAAACTATTAACTTGTAAGTGATACACTCAATGTAGTAATCAAACATTGATAATCAGTCTTGTCAAACAATAAATCTTTCTTTGGACTGACTTATTATTCACATAGAAAGCCATATGATTATCACATATTTATTCCTACAAATATGTTTGTAATTTGGGCCAAATAGTAATCTTCGTTTGGGCCAATCACTATTCGCATAAAATGCAAACATACATTTGTCTTGATATTTCATATCAATCATTAATGATACTTTTGTTTGTAATGATCAAACATTGATCATAATGCATGTCAAATAATAAACCATTCTTTCGACTGATTTATCATTCACATATGCAACCTTATAATAATCACATGTTTATCATCACATGTGCGTATATAATCCGGCCAAATAATAATCTTCCGCCGATTAATACTCACATGAATACATATACACACTAGCATTTGACATTTATTATGAACAATTCACTGAAAAGATGTCTCTTTGACGACTTCATATTTAATAGGTTCACTTAAAATGTCAAACAACTTTTTCTTCCAAAAGAAAAACCATTTAGTTGAATTTGATTCAACATAACCTTAATCCAAAACATATATTATTTATATACACATATAAATACATATATTCATTATAACATATTGGTAGTATTGCATCATTCTCATCACAATGACTGCATTTCGAATTACACTAATGGTCCTTTTTGATTTTTTCATAAAAAAATATATTACCATTTTATACATGATTAAATATGTCAGAGCAAGCTATCCAAACATAATCAATGTTTCCACAATAACAACCACTTAATATTGCAATCAGTCACCAACCAATGCAACAAAAACCGTAGGTGTTATAATCATTTAAACAACCAAGTCAAGTAATATATATATAAAACAAGACATGTTCAAATAATAGACCTATTACAAGATACCTAGCACAACATCAATTTCTAGTATTTGGATAGAGAAATTAATTTGTAAGTGGTACTCTCAATATAATGATCAAATATTAACAATTAGTTCTGTCAAACAATAGTCTTTCTTTGGACCGACTATTATTCACATGAAAAAAATAACTTTATAATTGTTACTTTTTTAAAATCACATGTATATTATTATTTGGTCAACTTGTGTCTTCCTTTGGGCTGAACACAATTCGCATAAATAATCTTATACTCATCTGTGTAATCTTAATCAATTTCCACAATAGAGGTTACTTTGGCAATGTATTGCATCAGTTAATTCAAAAATAATTACCGGATAAAAGGAAAACAATATGGGTCCATTATAACAAAAATTATGATCTTAGAATTAAAACATTCAGATTTGATATCTTTTATGATTAACAAATCTAATCCAATAATATAATTCCAAATCATAAAAGATATATTACATATATATCAACGCATAAAAATGGATGTAATCTTAATCAAATACAAAATAGATCCATAGTGAAAAGCATAAAAAGATATATGCAAACCATTATATAAAAAATTCAAATCGAATCACGCATATCTTAAAATATATGTAACACTATATGTATATATATACATTATGAGAGATCTGTTTACACCAAAGTTAAGTTACATTAGTTACACTCAATTTCAGTCATTCATTTTCTAAAATCTAACATACCAAATGGGTAAATGCAAAAAATGATGAGAGAGAAAAATAAAAATCTTAAATAACTTATTGCATTCACCCATTTGGTCAGTTGGATATGAGAAAATGAATGACTGAGATTAAGTATCATTAGTATAAACGAAGTTTAGGTGTAAACGGATCCCTCCTATATATATATATATATATATATATATATATGGAACTAATCACGTGAGAACAATGCACTATTGTGAGAAATGAGAACACTTAGTAGGGACCACTAGATCTTGATTAAATGGTTAAGATTAAAAGATACATGTCCATGATTATCATGTGACCAATAACTAACTTTTAATCCTAACAATCTATGATTGCTTGTAAGGCCCAGATCTATTGTAATCACAATTTTTGTGAGAACTGTTCTCACTTGAGTAGCTCCCCTCATGATTAAAAGAACTGTTCTCACTTGAAAACACAAAATAACCACCCATCATGGTGTAATTTGTGTTTTCCTATTTTGCCCTCAATATCTTTTTATTTCTACCAAAAAACCATATAATATTATTTTCTTATTTTATCTTTATTATCTTCTTATTTTAAAAGTGTATTTAAAAAATTGAATATTAGACCAATTGAATAAATTCAACCGTAAATTTAGCGCAAAAAATTATATTTGAATTTATAAAATACAAACTATACATTACAAACGATAGGAAAGCGGGTTGACAGGCACGACAGTGCATGTCAAAACGCTAGTAATAATAATGGGTAATAATTCATATTATTTCATACAATTTAAAGTTTAATTATTTGGAATTATTTTAGAATCAAATAATAATGTTGTTTATGCTAAAAAAATTCTTATTTTAGAATCAAATAATAAAAAATTATAAATTTATTTTCATAAGGATGACTCCCTAAATAATTGATATATATATATATATATATATATTACATATACTTTAACAAATTGTAAAATCGTAAAGTGACAAAAGTCAATGTCCAATACTAGGCATTAATGCACATATAATATACATATTACATAACAAAATCATAAAAGTTAATGCAATGTTTATGTATAGTTCTGAATATAAACTTCTACACATGTTCAAGTAATTCATAATACAAATTATTCATAATTCAAATAAGCAGAAGCATATAAAAGTTATTCTCATTATTCCTAAATACTCAATTTTCATAACCAATAGCGGAAGCATAAAAATCCACAAATTTAAAAAGTAGGGTTCATAAAAAATTGGGGAAAAACATCTTTAATTGAGAACCATAAAATTTAGAACCTGACTCTGATACCACTTATTAGATATTTCCTGATGACATAATATAAAAAATGATACAAAGTCATACATGAATCCATGTTATCTGATCTACTTCTTTGATATACCTTTTGATAGAGTTTTGGTTTGATAATTTTCCTCAACCAAATACTTAATTCCTTTTGGGACCTTCGTTTCTTCTCTGATGGGGAGAGGTGAAAACTAATTATGATTTGGTGTATCGGAGACCATAACCGTTCTTTATGTGCTAACTTATAGGGTTACTATTATCCCCTATAGGTCAACCATTTGATTATTTACTCATTAAACGCATATCTTTTATCAGTTTCAGAAGTCTTATAGGTTGTTAGTAATTAAATTATTTATTTAGTAACCTAAAATAAATGGCCGATATAATTGTATTAAATATATGATGTCCACCATAATTAGAAATGAATTTGTAAATGTGGATGCATGTAAGATATTGTTGTATTTGCATATAAGTTCTCTTTTATTATCTCTTGGTCTTGGCACTCTCTCCCAGTTCTTACAAATATTAATTGAAGGTGTGTTATCTCTGCAAGCTATGAATTTTATACCTGCCTCTATACCGCAAAACATTGAGTTATGTAGTTTTGTTTGTGGACCACACCTTTGACAGTGACGGGATTTATATGCATATATGTATGCACATTTACCTATACTGTTTTATGTCTCGAGGTGTAAAAATAATGAAAAACAAACAAAGTGTCACTAGTCACTTTGATATTCAAGAAAATAAATAATTATTAAGCATGGTCCATGCTATTGTTCAGATATATACATATATGCTCGAATTCCGAAGTTCAAAGATGAGCTAAAAGTATAACAATTTTAGGATACATGCATGACTTTGAAGGTGCAACATTTGTATACTATTTCTAACATATTCCCACGAAACTGTGTATTAAATTCTGATGTAACAACACTATTTGATGGACTCCATATAGTGCTACACTTTGTGGATATTGTATGTTTCAAACCTGGACTCATTAATTATTATCTATGCAATGTTGTTAAGGCCAAATTTCAATTTATTATTATTTAGAAAATACCGTTGGTTTGTCATTTTATAAGACTGTATTTTAGTTTCTTAGCAACCATGTAAGAAAGAAAAGAAGAGAATTGAAACAGCAAAAATAGAAGAAAATATTGAACTTTTATATTGGAATTTAATTATGCATAAGGGCAAGCGTAAAGAATTTATACAAAGGAAAATTGGTAGTTGCTTGAAACTCAAGCTACCATTTAAAGTAAAACTAATCCTAACTATCATAACCGAAAACTATCTAAGAATGAGTCATTTTCATCTTTAACATCCCCTCAAGCTGGAGAGTGAATACCATTAACTCTGAGCTTGGGTATAAGGTAGCAAACGTGAAAAGTCGGATCTAGAGTTTGGAAGAACCACCAATGAAAGAATGAATCACCAATTAAAGAGAGGCGAATATCAGAACTTGATCTTGGATTAAGAATACTATGAGACAATGTTGTATCTACCTTTGTCACATCCCCATTATGTCAAGATTGGAGAAATTTTGGTGAAGACTCTGAATACTCAAAAACAAAATTACATGTAGCCTTGAACTCATCAGATGTTCAGTGACAATCTTGGAAATGAAAACAAGAAATATCGAGGAAGGAGAGGAAGAAAAAGAAAGTAATGATCTCTAATATGTCACTGGGTCTTAAAGAAATTTCAAGATATATAAGAATTCTTCAAAATATAGCACAAGAAACTAGGAATATTGTGCTAGTAGAATTAATGGAAGAAATATAAGAATTCTTATAAGAGAATGAATTGAAATTGAAATTAGTTATTCATCATGAACTAACATAATAGAAAGAAGATCAAATGAGGTTATCTCAAGAATACCATATTGGTTTCTTAGCTAAAGAATAAGAGAAAACTAGGATGTCATATGAACATTTTTTTTGTTCAATGAATGCTCAAGAAAACCATTTTGATTTCTTGGCAAAAGATTGAGAGAAATATGGGCAATTTTTTTTTGCTCAAGAATATGATAAAGAAAGAATGGAAAGAAACTTATTGAAGAATATTCCAATCCCAATGATAAAGATCATAGGGCAAGTGTACCAATTGATGAACCTTCAAGATAAGATACAACTTGATGAACCGTATGTGCTGGAATTCTTGGTTTTGATTCTTTTGCGCTCACTCACTTTGATGGTTAATGCATGATGATGTTGATGAATATGCCAAGAGAGAATGGAAGAAAGGATCCAACAACTACCAATAGGAGTGCTCTAGGAGAGGTTGTCATATTTTTCGTGTTTGAAGCTATATCATCAAAATGATGAGAGTCCTTTGCACTATAATGCAGATTTCCATCAACTGTTGAACAATATAATTCCTAAATGAAACAACCATCACTCAACAATGCAATCAAGCAGCTCCAAGAAATTGAAAGAATAAATAAAACAAAGTTTGAGAAATAGATGTTTTACTCTGATACCATCTTAGTTTCTTAGCAACCATGCAAGAAAGAAAAGAAGAGAAATGAAAGAGCAAAAAGAGAAGAAAATATTGAACTCTCATTATTGGAATTTAATTATGCATATATAGACAAAGTGCAAAAAATTTATACAAAGGAAAATTGGTAGTTGTTTGAAACTCAAGCTACCATTTAAAGTAAAACTAATCATAACTAGCATAACCGAAAACTATCTAAGAAGAGTCATTTTCATCTTTAACACTGTACTCATTAAATAATTCCATTATGGAATAGGGTTGTAGACTTGTAGCATACCCTTTATCTATAAGTAAACTTAATTTTGTTGGGCCTTTAATTTCTTAGCCTATTTATGACTTAAAGATTAATTAAATCTTCAGTTTGCATGCAACAGCTGAACATTTATTTTATTCAACTTGTTTGACTTCATTGTGTTCTTTCATTATATATGGTAAGTGTGTTAGTGGTGTTCACATGTTCTTAGTAGGCACGTGATAATGTCATAGAGAAGATTAGATACTGCACGTGATAATGTCATAGAGAAGATTAGATACTGCACGTGATAATGTCATAGAGAAGATTAGATACTGCACGTGATAATGTCATAGAGAAGATTAGATACTGCACGTGATAATGTCACATAAACCTCACTGTTCTAAGCCCAGGGCATCACGTGATGGCAAAATGTACGTAACATGGAATATGCCTTCAAACGAAAAAGTGAACAGAATAATAACATTTTATAACCTATATTTTGGTCAGTGTTGTCACAATTTTAGTAAACATTCATTTCCCTTGTATAAACTAAAACACTATAATTACAATGCAAGTTGAATTAATAACTACTTAATCTACTGGTACTGTAAGCATTTATTTAGATTTATATATCGGGAGCCGCACAATATTCTCATTCTCTTCCTGACAAAAAAATTCAACTACAGGAAAAATTTGCTGCCATTGTATAATATCATATGAAAAGTCCTTGATGGGTAGGTATAGTTAGCCACTTGAAGCTGGTGCAACATTTTTCTTTTGCATTTTAATGATATTGACTGCTATAGACCAATTTACACCCAACCCAAAATTTAGAATGGTTTTGTACATTTTTTTAATCTAGGGACTAAACTGCACTTAAATCTTACTTTTAGTTTGTCTCCTAATATTATTATCATTTATAGACAATTGTTTCATAAAATTATTATCATTTATCCCTTGTCTTTTAAACTATTGTCCATGTGTATTATTCCAGTAATAAATATTTATGGCTTATGCTGATTTTAGTCTTTATATATTTTTCCAGTGTGTAACTCCTATTTTGAGTTGGTGTCCATTTTCGTTCTCTACAGCAACTGATGATGGAAAATGTTGGTGTGCCCTAACAGAGGCCACGTCACCGATGCAAAGTTGTACTACATCAGAGACTAAAAACAAAAAATATTTTTATAGGGACAAAAAAACATATTTTTTTATGACCACCCATTGATAGATTTGAAAATCATAAATAATGTTAATATTTCTTTGAGGAATCAGTTTATAACTTTATATCATAGTGAAGTTACAACTCTTACACCAAACTTGGTCCCTTAAATATGAGTCACATCACATGACTCATATTAGTTATTACCCATAGGTCTCCCTTCAACCTTTTCAGCTTTCATCACCTGCATGCTTCCTCCACATTCAATAAACTTTTGATATATATCATTGGAAAAGTTGTTAGGTCCATTCTTTCTTTTTCCATTTTGCATATTGCAATTCTTATTGCTGCATCATCTTCATGCATTGCTCTCCGGAACTACAGACTTAAATAGGATATGTATTATAAGGTTGTTATGTACACGATCAAAACAACCTTATAATACATATCCTCTTTATATAAGGCAACCTTCTTTTTACCAAAGAACATCTACTCTATTATATATAACTCCAATCTTTTACAATGATTTTTACAATTTAACAAGGGAAAAAATATCATTTGGGTCAGACCATACAAGCATGCCAAGACCCTTCAAAATCACCTGGTTCCAGGTTGTTTCTAGCAGAAGATGCATCATCACACTGTCACCAGAGAGAGAGAGAGAGAGAGATCTAAGGAGATGGACTATCATCATCTGAAGAGCTATACTGTCGATTTCCGTATAGCCCAGGAAGGGGTTGCGGGAGCATGGGGTTAAGGGGTTGTGGAAGCAAAGGGTTCACTGGAACCGGGAATCTACTCGCAGAACTAACCATGGTTCTCTCATTTACCATACCAACTTCTTTACATACCTTGTCAAGAACTGTTAAGAAGTCTCTTACTACCATGAAGATTCTAAATGGATGTGCTTCTTCCTTGGACAAGTTACCGTGGAAGTATTCTGTAATCTCCTTCACAACGGATAAAGCAACACTTTCTTGGGCTTGAATTCTTACAATCTCCTCCTCAGCCATTCTCATGAATTTGTGCATTGATTCTGTAAATGTAAACTTCTGTTTGCTTTCATTTGACCCTGCCGTTTCAATTAATTGCACAACCTCTGCGATATGTGCAATTCCGTTGGAAAGTTTAGAGACTTCCTTGCTGAGAACTTCAGAATCCATAGCAGCGGCCATCTTCACATTTCCCAGATCCGAACATAGACTAGAGACTACTTGTAGACCAAGCCTACTACACTTGGCATCATCACTCGATGTTGTGCTTGGAATTTGATTAGTTTCAGAGAGGCGGGCACCTTCAGTTCTAATAATTTCCTGTACCACGAAATGCAGTAGGGTTGTTTTACCGTCTGCACCTTTGACATCAATCAGCTTGAGAAGTGTATCAAGCTTGAAGGCATGTGCATCACCACGGTTTGTCCCCACGTTCATGCGGTTCCCAGTTTTAAGCACAGCCTCTAGAAGCTTCAAGAACATTCTACTGTTTCGCAGCTCTTCACAGGCAACCTGCAAAATCATCAATTAGAAAATGCACAGGAACTAAAACTCATCACACATACGCAAAGCCTCATAGGAAGCAAGTACAGACATATTTATTGGAGTGTGCTTGGCCTCCTATAAAAAACTACGATAAACAAAGAAGCATCACAAGAGAATAAGGAGGAGATGGGAGAGGAAATGAATAAATAAGTGAGACAAAGTGAATGATTACCTCCAGAGTTTGAAAGGATTTTCTAAGATACTCCACTTCTGACTCAAAATTGGCTACATAAAGCATTGCTTCCACCCTTTTAAATGCGAAAGGTACATCAAGCACTGCCTTTAAAAATTTCTCAGCAGGACCAAGCTTGGCTGGCGAGTCATCTTTATGTTCCTTCAATTTACGTTCTTCTTCCTTGTTTGGTGCCATTTTTAGCAAGCTTTCAAGTAGTTCTGCTCCAAGTGTATCAGTAGCACCTGTAGAGCGGTAAAGTGATGTAGTCACATAATCAATATCCAAGTAAAAATGGAAAGGTGGTGAATAGGATTATAACTATTGTTATAGTCAATCAGTGCATTCTTATGAACAAGGGCTACAGCAAACTTTTAACAGACAGCTCTAATAATTCATTTTTTTGCAAAGAATCTCAAGAACCACAAGACCGGTCAATAAACCAGCCAAGTAATAGTATCAATGCATCTTGGAAGTTAGAACACATTATGAAGCAGAAATCTGTGATTTCGATAACTAGAGCACAGAAGAAACTTAAATAAAAACTCTCTTGAAATGAAAGCAGAAGAACAAAATTATCCACTAAAATGATGTGCAAGTGCCAGAAGTCCCATATGATTATGGAGACACAATTGAACAAAAATTGATTAGTTTTCAACCAGCCTGAGTCATTACCATATAACCTAAAGAATAAGCTGCTTAATGTCTGATCAATATCGCCACATGGAAAATACCTTCTAACAGTGCTTCACATACTTCTTCTATAGTCACATTAAGCGCTCTTAGCGAGATAGCAATATTTTGGGACTTCTTAGGATCCAGTACCCTGTCCTCCTGACTTGGAGGGGTAAGAACCGAGTGTGAGGCATTATCCTTAGGTTTTGGGTTTGGTGTGTTCACTACAAACAAAGTTTCAATCATCTCCTCGTTCAACCTGCAGCCGACCAAATCCAATGCACAATTAATTCAATACCACTTAATGCAATTTGATGCATAACACATATAAATTATCAATTGTTACTAAGTGCCATTTCCTAAGTAGTAAGTAGTAACCATTGAAGAAATCTAAAATTAATAAAAGCTATAACAACAGAACAAAACATGACATAGTGAGGATTAAGAATCTTACTTAAAAGAGCTGGACCCCAAGTGATCCCAAACCGTTTCACGACCAGAGCTGGCCCTGACTTTATCCCAATGCAAAGGCTTCAACTTTGGCTTAGATGCCTCATCAGGACTCTCTTCAATCAATCCCAAACTCTGTGGCAACTCAGCAGGAGAAATCTTTGTTGTTGGGGTTTGCAACACAAAAGGCCTCGAAGGTGGCATTAGTTCAGGTGGCCTCGAAATCAGTTGTCCAACAGGTGTCGAGGGAGAAGCAGCAGGCACCTCCCATTGTTTTCGCTGTCGCGACACAGGAAGTGGAGGTGGAGGTGGCAGTGGAGGCGGTGCCGGAGGAGCAGGAGCAGAAACTCTAATAGATGACACAACAAGTGTTGGCAAAACCGGAATCTCCCATTGTTTCCTTGTAGGAACATTTTCAACTGTAACTGATCCAACAATGGGTGGTGTCAATAGGTCTGGAATCTCCCAATGCTTTCTCTGTGATTGATTCAAAGCATGGCTCGGGTTCGGGTTCGGGTTTGGGTTCGAGTTCAGTTCTGTTTCTGGCGATGAAAGCAACGATGGTGATAACGGTAATGATGAAAGTGGAGAATGCCTATAACGATCTGAAACATCTGATATTGTTGGAGAGTGATTCAAAATCTGATTATGATTCTGATTTTCAACTTCCCCCTGTGACGGAATAGAAAAAGCTGAAGATGAAGACACAGATTTTCCACTCCCATTCGATAATCTCGGAGGCGATGAAACGCCGTCGTTTTTGTTCGGCGATACGCAACAAGATTGAACCTTTACATCTGGGTTTTTCTCCAGTACCCTGTTCGGTGACAGAGAAAGCGGTGACAGTAACGGAGATTGAGTTTGACACTCTCGTTCCGGTGTTGAAGACATTGAAGAACAAGATTCTCGCACGTGCTGATTGTAAACTGGGGACATCGCACGTGACTGAACACGTGGCGATGAGAGTGAAGATGAAGACAAAAAACTTCTACCATCGACGGCGAGTGTTTCAGTTGGTGGTAGCGCCGGCGGAGTTTCATTTTCCGGCGACTTTCTAGGGCTTATGCTCACCGGCGGCGAGAGGCTAATCGAATGAGATCGATCCGGCGAAGCAAAAGAGGAAGAAGAGAAGGAACTCGAACTCGAATCGCTACTTCTACCAACGAAATTCTCAGCAGCCATTTCCGATAACACTCTTCTAGAACCCGATCCAGTTCCATTCGAGCTTCCACCGCCACCAATAGACCCTTTCGGCGAGTAGAACTCCTCATCCTCCTCCTCCGCCGTCGAACCAACCTCTTCACACGCTCGTCGAAGCTCCGAACCTTGCCGTGCTAACGGCGGGAGCGGCTGCAGCTCCGGCGAGTCCATTTTCCGAGGGTTTATTAAACCAGCACCGGAACATACATTACCACGAGAATCACTAACATCTTCGATTCCACGCGAATTAACAACAGTGCCAAGGTAGAGAAACTCAGAACTAATAGAAGAACCATGTCGAATCTTACGGTTACCAACACCACCATCTTCAACGTTGTTCTCACAGCGAGGGAAAAGACGAATACTTGAGTCGGATCTAAGAGTCTTGTCATCATTAAAACCATTTCTCCTTCGCCGGCGACAGTAAACAAAGGCAGATATCGCCGCCACGAGGAGAGCAGCGACGACGGAGGTAACGGCGGCAGCAACGAGTTTGGAGGAGGAGGATTTGGATTTGGGTGAGTGGGGAAAGATGATGGAGGAGATGTTGGCTGGGAAGGAAGCAAAGGAAGAAGGAGAGGGTGGGGGAGGGGGAGAAGGGTATATTGGGAAGAATGGTGAAGAGTTTGTTGTTGTGGGTGTGGAGGAGAAGGGGTATTTTGGGTTTTGTGGTTTAAGGGTAGGGGAGGGGGAAGGGGAAGAGGGTGGAGGGTGTGGGGGTTGGGTTGGAGGGAGGGTGTCCTGTGGGAAGAAGGGTTGGTGTAGGATTCTATGGTGATGAGGGAGGGAGTGTGAGGTGATTAGGTGTAAAAGGAAGATGAAGAAGGAGGAGAAGGTGTGCATTGTGGTGTATGGTTGTGAGAGGGAGTGATGAGGGTTGAGATTTTAGAGAGAAAAGAGTGTTTGTTGGAGTGAGAAGTGGACACAGGATGAAGTGGTGCATGGTGTATCCAACTAAGATTCTCCATTTTTCTTTTTTTAGAACATCAACTTCACATTTGTCCCCACATACATCTCAATTCAAATTGTGATACATATTACAAAATTTTGAATATAAAGATTATATGTTTTCAAATTAATTAGAATATTATTTTTTATTTTAAATTTTTATTATTATTTATATGTCAATAATAATTTGTCTAAAATATAGAATAAGACGACATTAACAATAAATGATTATTTTCCATTAATTTGTATTATGTATCAAAATTTTATTAGAATGTAATAGGGTTTGGGAAAATTTTGAGAGGTGATGTCATTCCAACTAAACTACCCACTCAATATATCATATGTTTCCAATACTCAATCATTGTGCTTTTATTTACATTCTAAAAATAATTCAATCATTGTTTTCTTTTTCTAGTGTATTTTTAACTTGCTAATGGAAGAGCTTTTCAAAAAATTTTAAAACCTAATAAGTAAAAAATCACATGTCAAAACCTCTGAACATTACACGGGCTCGCATATGTCAAACATCACAGAATACATGCGGTATTTTTATATTACATCACCTGCATTGCATGGGTCGATTATACCAGTTATTATTAAAACATAAATATAATGAAGTATTTAATAGTTCTATTAAGTTAAGTCAATTGGGATGACCTTAGGAAATTAAATGTAGTACCTAGTGTACACTACAATTACTCTTCAAAAGGAAAGAATAAACGGGAAAATTTTAATTTGACGTACAATTTACAAAAAAAGTGCATTTCAATCATACCATTTGGCTTAAAGTTGGGAGAAAGTTTCAACAAATATACATAAAGATTAAAGATGAGATGGAAAAATGTGTCTCTTTAAGAAGCATTAGCATTGGCCATTATTTTGAGTACATGAGTAATGGGAGAAAATGAAGATTGGAAGTAGCAAAGAGAGGACTCAATTTGAGGACATAAATGCGACAAAAGCTATTGATTATATCTAATATCCTTATGGTGCCATGATTTATTTTATATTTATTTATACTTCTCAATTTAAGAAATTAAATTCAAAATCCACTCCAATAACAAACCTCTATTATTTCTTTACATTTATAAGTTATAAACTCACAAACTTTACCTTCTAAATCATAGGATGATCAAAAGGTCGAAAGTTTGATTCCTATGAGCGACACTTGTTGGGAGGGACAGTCATGCACCACAAAAGAATTAGTTCCTTACCTATATGATGAGAATACTCTTAGTAGTGTTGAAATAGATAATTCAAGTATTCAAGTGTTTGAAGTATAAAAGTAGTGTAGAAATACAAACTTACTATAAGTAGTAGGTAGTTATTGGAAAATTTGTTTTGTTAGTTTGTTGGTTTACTATAAAAGTTAGTATGCATACTTTGATTACTTGATAAATAAAGTGCATTTCATTATCACTTCTTAACATTCTCTTCTCCCTAAATTGAGGGCGTTTTTTATATTTATTTTTTATTCCTTCCCCCTAAATTGTCAAAGGGGGGGGGGGGGAGTTTTTGTTGAGGATGTTTGAAATATGTTATTATATGAAGTCACATTGCTTAGAATTAGAATATAGTAGAATATCTATTTACTCGTATGTCCTTTATTTGATTGCTTGTGGCCAATGCTACACAACGATCGCTTCCGCTGCACTAACAATTTGTATCAGAGCCAATTGGTAGTTGGCTCTTAGCCTATACGTCAGATAATGACTAAAGAGGGTGAAGGCGTGATGGCTAGACAAGGTGCGTCAAAGGTAATGGCAAAGATAGAGTAGATGAGTTGAAGGAGAAGGAAACATGGCGGAATTGTAGTGTGGGCAATGTATGTGTTGATCCAGAACCCCATAAGTTCATGCATTGGGTTAGGATCAAAGTGGAGATAGAGACAGAGATGATGAGTTAGATGTCGGCAATATCTTTTTAGATGTTGAGAGAATGTTCTCATTGGAGATGAGAAAGAGAATATCGTAATGGCGTGTGTGAGACGTCATAGTGAAAGATATTAATTGTTAGCAGATCCACAAAAGCACAAGTGCGATGGCTGACTTTGATGTAGGGTGTGACTTGGCATTGGCTTTGATGCAAGTTGTAACACGAGCATTGGTAGAGATGCAGAGGTGTGACATGGGCATTGGCTTGGATGCAAGGATGTGACACAAACATTAGTTAGCATTGATGCAAGGTGTGTGTTGTGGGTATACTCCTTATGGTGGAGTATGATAGTTCTTTTGAACTAGGATTGTCGGAGTAGACAATGGTGGTAACGGTTGAGGCTTTCCAAGGAAGCTCAAAGATTAGTTTTGACTGAGTATTGAAGAGGACAATTGCATATTTTTTTTCCATCCTCCCCCTAAATCGGCAATGGGGGGAGGTTTATGTTTTTTTTTTTGTTTTTAAAATATTTTAAAACTGTAACCCTAATAACACACAAACCATCAATATTTTATTCAAACAGTAGTATTTAAGAAAAGAATATATTACACTTGAATTGGTTAAATCCCAGAAAAGTTTAATGACGTCTATGTGATGAAGTGCCACATGGAGGTGGTTTTCTCCTTCTTGGCGGTTGAACTCTTAATTGTTGTTCATTCCGTTGCGAGATTCTCACTCTTCCACGTGTCTCCAATTGTGGCTCCTCCTCATCTGAATCATCTTCATCCTCATCAACATCCTCAACCACAACTTCATCATCAATATGTTGTATACCAAAAATATTTGTAGACGACATAGTAGGACGATAATATTGTTGAGAATCATATGCCGAGAATGGTGTACTTAAAGTAGTAGCAAACATTGTTGGTAATGGGTTTTGAGAACTTGATGACAAATAATTGTATGAATAATTATAATTTGCGAACTCATATGATTGTTGTTGTTGTTGAGGAGTAACTGATGAAGTATGTCCTTGAGAATAACTATCCATTGGAGTTCATTGTGGAGAGTCAGTTTCCGGTAATCATAATGATGAGTATGAGAAGCATCATCAATGTGAGTAGAGTATGCATTGAGGTATAGTTCAGCCAATGCTCCCATCATTTCACGTCCCGATGAGAAGACGTCGTATAAAGATTGTGTGTGATTAATAAGTGAAGTTAGAGGACAACTCTGATCACAAATTCTTTTTGCAAATGTGTACTGAAAAAATTAGAATTAAATAATATAATTACAGACAAAGTTTAATTATTATTTTTTACCATTCCATCAGAGTGTGCTCCATCTCTAAATATTATCTTCTAGTCCTTTTTAAATACCACTGCATATACTCAGAGTAGTGGTTCAAAGGCAGTGTATTTGCTGGTAAACCATCGACGACGTAGTTATCCCAATTATTCCATATTTGAATCCAACGACGATGTTTATGTGCCCAGTTACAATCAGTTTTGCCACGTAAGTCAACTTTATGAAGTTTTTCACAATTCATTGGATCTTGTGGAATTGGTTGACCAAAACCAAATTGCCTCATAACTCGATCATTAGGGTGCCATTCCACAATTGTGAAAAAGATTAGTGACACACGTGATCGGCTTTTCTCGGAGATGTTTGACAGGTAAGGCGGTTGAGAATATGATATCCACCGAAACTAGTAAAAATGTTACTTAAAAAGTTAATATAATAAATATTCAAACATAAATATACAAACATAAGAATAAACATTTTTACATAAAATATAGAAATATAAATATACCTAATCAACGCGCATATGATCACGTTGCAGTATGATATTAACAGCATATCCATGGATGTTGGTGGTGATTAAATGTTGTGACCACCTATTTGTAATCTTTGCTAGTTAATAAAAAAAATTGAATCACTTTTGTTAAATAAAAATTTACATATAATGGTAAAATTAATATATATCTTTTCACCAATGGAAAATAAGGTGTTGTTGGGTCGCACAGTCTTGGTGCAAGATTTCCAATGTGATCATATGCCCATGATTGAAGGAGTAGTAGACATCCTCCAATCTCTTTTTGATCACTAATTATTGTTGCACGACATAGTCCTCGATAAAGACATAGTCCTCGATAAAGACAAGTCAATACAGCTGAGCCCCAACTGTATTGGAATGTCTCCGTTAAGTCCTCAAGCAATGGCAGATACATAAGGTGGACTCGGTTACCTGATGTATCTGGCATAAGAAATCCCCCTATCATTCTCAGAATAAATGCTCTTGCGTGTTGTTAAATAATAACATCATTAGCATTCTCAGGGAGATCACGAAATGTCTTCTAAAGTCAAGTG
Organism: Lupinus angustifolius; assembly: GCF_001865875.1. Classification (NCBI taxonomy): domain Eukaryota; kingdom Viridiplantae; phylum Streptophyta; class Magnoliopsida; order Fabales; family Fabaceae; genus Lupinus; species Lupinus angustifolius. The sequence continues at coordinate 16,205,185 of NC_032017.1, read as the reverse complement.
AGTTTCACTCTCTGCCCCATTAATTCGTTACCAACTGGAACAACACCCAACAACTGGATGCAAAGTTCTTCTCAATCCGTACTTGTCACTCCAGTATCAACTTCTCCTTCTATCAGAATGCCAAGTTGCTAAGCCACATCTTGAAGAGTCACGGTGGCCTCTCCACATGGAAAGTGGAAAGTATGTGTTTCCGGCCTCCATCTCTCGATCAATGCTAATAGTATATGGTTGTTGATTTCTACTGCTCCAAGTGTCATCAAGTTACCAAAAGCAGTGTTGCGGATAACTTGTAACACCGACTCAGAAGGTAGTGATTGCCAAAAACAAGATCTAGGCCGTAAAGTACATTCAATGACATTCCATACATTATTTGATATATGATCATTTTTCATTGTAAGGAGTGAAGTGTCTATTGGCCCTAGATTAAGGTACTCCATTTGAAAGTGTGAAGATGAGAAGAAAATGTGAAGAAGGTGTGAATGAAGTTTATAAGCGAGAAGAAGGTATGTTAGAATAAGGTATGTAAGTTTGTAAGTGAGAAGGTTACATGGAAATATTTATAGGATGAAAATATTTATGAATAGTGGATGTGAATAATTTATGGGAAGGTCAATGAATGAAATCATATTTCACCGAAATATTATTTATACCGAACTCGGCAACAATGATGCCGATTTATGTTCAAAATTTTTTGCCCTAACCAAACTCGGCAGTGTTAATGCCAATTTTCCCTAACCAAACTCGGCAATGTAAGTGCCGATTTATGTTGAATTTTTTTGCCAGGCCCAAACTCGGCAACAATGATGCCGATTCCTGTTGGAAATTTATGCTGAACTCGGCAACTATGATGCCGAGTTTTGTTAAAAGTAAATGCCCTAGTAATTGCATTCAACCAATTTTTCAGAGGTTCATTAATAAGTTTTAATAACTTTGACCGGTTAGCATAGTTTTGTTGAAAAATATATGTCTTACAATAAATGCATTGAACCAACTTTCACGAGTTATATTGATAAGTTTGAATAACTTTGAATGATATATCTTTGTTTGAATGAGTTTTAATATATAGTCATTCAATAAGAGAATCTCTGCACCACACTATGTATAGTCATTCAACATTTTCCTTTCCATTGTGTGTATTCAATTCTTCAATCAATGAAGAATCTCTGCACCATACTATGCATTATCATTCAATGTTTTCACTTTCTTTGCATTCAACTCTTCAATCAATTCTTCTATGCATGGTCATTCAATTCTTGAAGTCTCTACACACTTGAAGTCTTTGACCACACTTATGTCCAATTCTTTGTTTGTATTGAACTCTTTAACCAATGAACTATTTCACCACAATTAATGCATAATTATAATGCACACGTATATAGTCATAGTATATTTATAGTACATAGTTATAGTATATATAGTTGTAATATATTTATAGTATATAGTTATAGTATATAATTATAGTATGAGAATAATTTTTCTCCTGGTTTGAGGAGACAACTTTCCCTCCTTAAACCAATTAGATAATGACACGTCTCTCATCACTTTAATTTTTTTTCCCTCATTTTCATGAACAGTGATCTTCTTCTCAAACGTTTCCCATCCCCTTTCCCTCATTTTCAATATCACCCTATCTATTCTCTCAAAAACTCATTCTCACGTTCTCCTCCTAAACAATCTAATTCCTTTAAAGAAAAACCCATTCAAGAATCACAACCATCAAAGAAATGTGGGTAAGGGGTTGTTGAAATGTAATGACCTAAGTCCTTTGCTGAGATCGTTAGGCGGACACAAAAAACAAAACCCTTAATCACAGTTAATCAATGAAACTCAATATTCACTCATATTTAATTGATGTTTTTTCTTCATTCATTACTTATTCATATTTTTTTTGACAAAGAGAAAGATAACCACAATTTTTTTTGAGGAAATACTGTTTGTGATATTGAAAATGAAGGAGAGAATATGGGAAATACTGGTCTTTGGTGGGAGAAGAGAAGAAGATGATTGTTTATGAAAATAAAATATAAAAAATAAGAAAGAAAAAAAAATTAAAGTGAGGAGAGACGTGTCATTATCTAATTGGTTTAAGGAGGGAAAGTTGTCTCCTCGGAGAAACATTATTCCTTTATAGTATATTTATGGTATATATAGTTATAGTATATTTACAGTAAATAGTTATAGTATATTCACTACACATAATTGAGAGAAGAAGTTATAGATCAATAGAAATACATTATAAAGGTAAGGACTAAAATATAAACTACTCTTAGGAATGTTGCCTAGAACTCTCCCCCAATTCTCTAGATCGCAATGGACATGTCTTCTTGTTATGCCATTCGGTTCTACACCATCCATATTTTTTAAGTTGTTCACCTTCAACTTCATCCATCTCATTGTGAATGCGTGAAGTGTTTGGCCTTCCACTTCTTTTCCTACGCATAACAGGATTGGGAATGAATGCCAGACCTGAATAAGGAGGTCAGTATTCTTCATTACCAAGTGGTTGAAACTCATATCCTTAAACCTTCTGAAGATTATCTAGGCGGTAAATTGTTGAGATAAATTGGCTGCCGTCTAAATTCAAAGAAGCGCATGTTGCGATAGCATGATAGCATGGCAATCTTGATGATTGAATTTCTCCACAGTCACACCAAACAACCTCACTTGTCGACCACCAGATCTAGATACAACTTCAACTTCAGAGACTCCAGTTTCTCGTGAAAAATTAAGAACCAGTTGACATGTAGATTTACGTTGATTTTATTTAATCACCTTTGTTAATTCTTCGCAATATACATGCCCTGCCATAATCATGTTAGTGGTTTCATTTTGATGTTCATTGAACTATTCATTTAGCCTGTAATATGTTGCTCTAACAAGGGCACTGATAGGAAGAACACTAAATCCTTTCAAAACACCATTAATACATTCTGCAAGATTAGTAGTCATGTGGCCATATCGTCTCCCTTCATCATATGCCTGACTCAATTTCTCTTTTGGAATCTGATCCAACCATGCTCCAGCCCTTGGATTTTTTTGACGCAAGGAATTCAACATTCGTTCGAACCTGGTCGCATCAACTCATAACCTAGAAAATAAATACAAACATATTAATATCCATAATATAACAATATTTTTAAAATTTAAAAATATAAATAGGACATACCCATTTCTACAACTTTGTCTTTTAAATCAGAATCTCGGAATTCCTTATTGAAATTACTAGCTACATGACGAATACAATAAACTGATTCTACACTAGACCATCCTGCCAACTCACTTCAGAGTGCAGCTAATAAACCTGTCCCCCTATCTGATATGATACATAGGTTTTGTTGAGGGGTAACATACGTCTTAAGATTGTAAAAAAACCACTCCCAAGCTTCTTTCGTCTCTCATTCAACAATGACAAATGCAACTGGAAATACACGTCTGTTTCCATCTTGTGAACTTGCTATTAGCAATGTTCCAATATATTTCCTGTGAACACTCAATTTTGTCCGACCTAGCTATAAAGTTTATAAAAATACAAAAAAAATATTCAAAACAATAAAATTTAAATAATATTATTTTATAATGTTTCAGAACAAAGTTTATCTTCGAATCATCATCAACTTGTTATTTAACGGGTTTATCCTTAGACACCATGATGTCTTTTGGGTTGTTTCTTGCTATTTTGTGAAAACCAAGTTATCCCTGAACGCGTGTTCGGTTACAAATATTGTCCAACGCAAATACTAATTACAATCATTGGAAAGAGTAAGCATGAAAGGAAATACGATGTTCATTCTATAAGGAAAATATTAACACTTGCTGGAAAGTTATCTGTTTTACCGGTCTCTAAAAGTACAAAAAAATAAGAACAAAATTGTTTTCCAATAAGGATAATAAGGCAGTAAAGCACATTCAAATAAAAGGGGTATTCCAACACTTCCAGGTCCCAACTAATCACCGCTTCACACCATATCCTATTATCCTCAATCTCTTCTGTCCATTCCTCAAATAACATTCCCAAAACAAAAAAAGCAAACCCCCCAGCAACCTTGAACACGTATACAACTGAAACAAACTTGTTACGCCATTTTTTTCATTGTTTGGCTCGCTTGGGATACCCTGTACTTCAAATATGTGGCTTTGAAAATTCAAAAGAGTGCTCAACATCAACACTAGCCAATCCAATAAAAGCCAAACCAAGCCAGCTATAGTAAGCCCCACTTTCTGTGCATAAAAAGATATTCGCCTAGACAACTCATTGTGGTGGCTAGGAGCCACTAACCATAGTAATCCTTTTCCACCTACAAATAATATAGCATCCATGTTAGCAATCAAGCGAAAACCGGAGCAAGAATGATTCTGCCGAGATTGTCAGCATACAGGTTTCAAAAGATACAATAAAAAGGATACTCACCAGAAATCCTTATAGGTTAGGATGCCCCGATTTCAGTTACACTTTATCTTTATTAGTAGCACTTAGTGGGAGCCTTAAGAGAATAATCAGGACAAAAATTTGAAAGGGCATAATAAAGGTGGTGGTAAACAACTGTTACAATCAGCCAAAAGGAATTGGTAAAGGCTAACTAAGAATTCTCCCAAAGAAAAAAACAGCAAACAGTTACAGATCAAGCAATCATTAGTAGCATTCACAGGCAATTTATCATATTAAAGTCAGAGAGCAAAAGGCATGGAATTTCTGGTTTCAGTTAGTAATTCAGAAAGGTTTTGTATTAACCCTTACTCAGCTATAAATAGCTGTTCCATTCATATAGGAAGATAACATTGCTACACACATACACTCAGTACAAGCAGAGAGCATTCCATAGAGACTTAGTAAAAGAGAAAAGAGGAGAGAGTATACAGTTATAGTGCAATCAAAAAGCTGTAGAGAGAACATAAAACGCTAGAAAAAGCTTTCAGCAAGACAAAGAGATCATCCAGAATTAGCATACACACATACAAACCACATAGTGATAACAAGGAAACATTAGGAGCATACACATATACGCAGTGACAAGGGACCAGAATATAGGAAATTTAGGAAGAGACCATAACTGAGAAAAGATAACACACATATTTTTTAAGCATCACATATAGTGCAGAAAACCCAGAAACAAGGACAAAAACCGCAATCCAGAATACACACGTGGAGATCCAACCAATAACATACAACATCCGTATTATTGAAGCAACTCCGTAAAAAATCACACGTCATACCAGGTAATATTTCCTTATTCAGCTTCTAAACTGGTTTTCTGTCCTTATACCTATTTTGTACTACCATGTTCGTACAGTTACATAGAAACACACTGGATCAAATAAAACAACATATCACGATAATCTTAAAAACAGTTTTGACTAATTTAGGAATAATCGTTACCCAAACTCATTTGTCATAAGCCTATCTTCAAGCTACATAAGCAGCAAAGAATTAAGACGACATTGCAATACATTGCACTCTAGACCCTGCTAAATGCTAATCCTACAATTATAAATCCCATGTATATGGTTCTGTTGTTATCATTATCACTCATTGTGCTAAGTTACGAATCTGTATTAATCATTGACATCAATATGCATTATATGACGAAATAGAAAACCCTTTTCAGTAATTTTTGTTTCAAGAAAACCTATCAATATTAGTCTTTTTTGCATTATATAATATCGATAATCCTAAAAACGCAAATACAAGAGTCTAAAATAAAACAAATGGAGGATAAAAATAAGGATTAAGGATCTTAACCCCATTCATTATGAAGAAACCATAAACAAAGGATGAACAATGAATCAAAGTAAAAGAAGGTTAGTGAAAAACAAAACAAAGAGATTGAGGAGGATGATTCCTCATTTCGTTACCCGATTCAAAGCCGTCACGGACGAAAATCGAACCACCGCGTCACCACCATCGCAAGCCATAGATGAAAACGGAAGCTTTGGCTGTGCCGCCAACTCCATGGAGGCCGTCGCCGGAGAAGAAAGAGTTAGGGATTTAGAAACCCCATTTGGTGATTGTGGGTTATAGGAAACCCGTACACCTTTCCTTTACTTTTTGTTTCCTAAATCAATTGTTTTAGTTTTGTTGTGTTTACTTTTTTATTTGTTTTTTTACATTAAGTTTATTTTATTCATTTATACTTATTGCTTAAATCAATGCATTGGTAATTAGAAATTAGAAACTATTGTACTAAATAAATTATATGGATTTTTTAGTAAGGTTACGGTTCGAGTTGTCTCTAACTTCTCCGAAAACGAGAAGAAGTCTACAACCAATGCTGTCTCTAAGCTATTAATCTTGTATATAGAAAATAATTCCCCAGCCTATTTTGCTACCTAAATCTAAAAATAACCCAATATTATTTTACCGAATAAATTGGGATTTTTATAGTGAGGTTATGGTTCGAGTCGTCTCTAACTCCCTGGAAATGAGGAGAAGGTCTACGACCAACACTGTTCCTGAACTATTAGTCTCATTGAACCAAAACAATTATATATTAACCAACTCAATAAATTGATATTTCTGAACTTACTAATATTTTCTAAATCACTAACAATTAACCAAAGTAACTAAACAATTTTCGCACTAGAACTACGTAAGCCTTGATCCCCTTAATAGGGGTACGTAGGACCAAAGTCAATATTGTCAGGCTCAATAATAAAAATAAATAATTCTAAATAAATAATTGTTAAGGGTATAAAAGTCCATGTTATTAGCGAGGGTACCGTTTTAATACGGGCGGACGGGATGCTAATATCTTCCCCGATCCGTAATCGACTCCTGAGCTCAGAATCTCTGCTTAAAGACCATATTATCCTAATTGGACTTACTACAGAGTTTTCTACGTTTTAACCGCAAAAAACGTAGTGGCGACTCCAAATCAATTGGGAGAGGTAGAAATCGAGTTCGACTCCTCCCAAGTCGTAGAGCCGGTCTTCCAACCGAAAATCGGGTCGCGACAGTTGGCGACTCCACTGGGGAAAAGCCATAAGAGAGTCAGGCCCCAAAACCGCTAATAATATGGACTTAAATACCCTTTTGTTTTTGTTTGTTTGATTCTTTGTGTTATTTTTTTCATAGAGTTGAATTATTATCTTGAATTACCTTGTTGTATTATATGCAAATTCTTGTGATTGTTTTTTCAGCTTGTTAGGAGGTTGAAATTTCCTAAAAGAGGTTTGTATGCTTCCTTACACACTAACGTTGTACACTTGAGTTTGCAGACACATGTATGCCCTGGACCCGGGTATTAGTGATTAAGATTTGAGATAGAAGGGACATTTGCTTTGCCGGTAAGTGACCTTGAGTCGCATCTGGTATTGGCAGAATGGACCACCCAGATTGTTCCCAGTATCGTGAGTTAGCGGCTTGGAAGGCTCGATCCTTCTCGTTTCTAGCCCATGATATTTGGTTTCCTTTCTTTCAGAATTGGATGCGATCTAGTGACCTAGAAGTCTAAAGATCTTACCGAGTCCACTTTAATCAAGACCTAGTACCCTCACCATAGGATTGTGACCTTTAGACTATCCAGAACCTTATAAGTGTACCTTATTTAGGACACATGAAACATAACCCAAACTTTATCCTTCACCATTTATAAATTGTGACTTTTGTCCCTAAAAAGTCATCGTGGCAGAGTGTTACGAGGATATTATTGCACTTTGATGTCCTTATTCTATAAGGACGGCAAGATAATTGTTCATTCTTTACCATGGGCTAAGCGCCCTAGGGATAATTGTTCATTTCCTTACCATGGGCTAAGCGCCCTAGGGATAATTGTTTTCATTCCTTACCATGGGCTAAGCACCCTATGGATAATTCTTTCGTTCCCTAGCATGGGCTAAGCGCCCTAGGGATAATTTTTTTTACTCTACCATGAGCTCAACGCAGTAGGAACAATTTTCATTCATGTCGATGGGCTCAAAGCCCTATGGATACATTCTCTTCCATCTTAATCGACGGGATGCTAATACCTTCCCCGATCCGTAATCGACTCCCGAGCTCAGAATCTCTGCTTAAAGACCATATTATCCTAATTGGGCTTACTACAGAGTTTTCTACGTTTTAACCGCAAAAAACGTAGTGGCGACTCCAAATCAATTGGGAGAGGTAGAAATCGAGTTCGACTCCTCCCAAGTCGTAGAGCCGGTCTTCCAACCGAAAATCGGGTCGCGACTTTTCCCAGTAAAAAATGTCTCATCCACTTGTAGGATTGGTTTACAATATACAAACCCTTCAATACATGGTTTGAAAGCCCAAAATATTCTATCCAGAATGATTCGACTTGGGTCTTTCATGCCATCTACAACTTGGTGACGTGCTTCATATTTTACAATTGTGGCAGGAGAAAAATATTGTAGAACATTCATCCAATGTGGTAACTCATTATATGATCCTTCCCAATCACCATAAATTTTTGCCATTGCCATTTGTTTTGCAGTCCACGCATTTCTATACGTGTCTGTATAACCAAAACGACTAACAACCTCCTTCACCAGTGCCTTAACTGGTATACTCGAATCTGCAGATACCAAATTAATAATAAGGTCTGAAATGAACGACGAATTTAATTTACTATGATCTTGGGAAACTAACATAGATACACGACTGTGTGTTCCATTAATTTTCCTAATCTCTCAATAATCGCGCCTAACATTATAAGAAGCGCGAATTCGCCACTCACATCCTGAACCAAAATGTTTACATTTGGCAACGTATCTATCTGATCTAGACTCTACAACAATATAGTCGAACGAATTTTTGATATGAAATTCTCTAATTGCATTTATTTTGGCTTCTTTATATTCAAATTGTATACCAATAAACAAATCATTATCAACAACATCCGTTAAACCGGTTTTGTGTCCAATATCACGGCAACCTTCAGAATTTGTGTTCAAGAAAAATGATGAGGGAGTAGTATATGTCATACTACGAGAGGAACTATTATCAAACTGAACCTCTTCCTCATCACTGCATATTTCAATCTCCTCTTCATCGCTAAAATCGCTAACAATATCTCTCACGATGGCCATCTACATTAAACGATTAATAACATTAAAACATATAAACTTATAAAAATGAAATAAAATGTAGTAACTGAATAATATACTAACCTCTACAAAGATGATTACTCAAAGAAAGTTCAAACAAAGTTTACTCTGTTACAGAATGGAGAGAAATTTCTGTGAAAATATAATGTACTTGGGGGTATATATAGGATTACGACTCATGGGTATATATAGGGTGAGGACAAATAAAAAAAAAATATACATAAAACTCTCTCCCCATTGCCGATTTAGGGGAATAAAAAATAAATAAACATACAAAACCCCCCCCCCCCATTGCCGATTTGGGGGGAGTGGAACAGTAAATAGAAAGAATCGACAACTAGGTTGCCGATTTATATAGAATGTACACCATTCATGTAATATTTCAAAAAGGTGCACCAAGACCGTAATTTTTCGGTCAAGGTGCACCATGCAAGTAACTTTTCCAAGAAAGACAACAAGGCTCTATTCCTAATACACCAATATGTAAATGATGTTCACTTTGAAAAAATCCAAAATGCAAGTATTTCAAAAGAAGCCTGGGACATACTAATCAGAAGCCATGCAGGTGGAGACAAAATTAAGAAGGTAAAGCTTCAGACTCTTAGGAAGCAATATGAGCAACTGCATATGGATGAAGGTGATAAGATTGGTGAATATTTCACCAAGATTATAACCATAACCAATCAGATGAAAGGTTATGGAGAATCTATAACATACCTCATGATCATTGAAAAAATCATGAGGTCCCTACCCCAAAAATTTGACTTTATTGTTGTGGCAATAGAGGAATCCAAATACATTACATTGATGAAGATAGAAGAGCTCCAAAGCTCATTAGAAGCTCATGAGATGAGGATATTGGACAGATGTCCAACCAAAAGATTAGAACATGCACTTAAATCAACTCACTACAAAGAAGAAGAAAGAAAGAAAGACAAGAGGTGGAAGGGAAAGCAAGGACATAACAAAATAGGCCAGCTGAACCTTGATAGAACCAAGCCTTTCACGGAGTGGGTTGAGTCCTCTGATGGAAGAAGAAAATCAAGGACAAATCAGAATCTGAAGAGAATAGAAAAAAGAGAGTAGAATGTTTTAATTGCCACAAACTAGGACATTACTTATATGAATGTCTTAGTGATAAAACAAGAAAACCAAGAACTTATGAAGAAGCTCACACAACACAAGAGGAATCTGATACAGAACCTCTAAACCTGATGGTAACAACATCAGCAGAAAACACATCGGCCGAATCTTGGTATCTAGATTCAGGGTGCTCAAACCACATGACTAGGCACAAGGAGTGGTTGATTGACCTTGATCTATCAAAAAGAAGTAGAGTGAAGTTTATTGATAACAGTTCCTTGGCAGTAGAAGGAATAGGCAATGTAGTCATTATGAGACAAAATGGAGCTAATGCCATTATCTCTAATGTACTATATGTCCTTGACATGAAATGTAACATGCTCAGCATATGTCAATTGGTAGAAAGGGGTTCAAGGTGCTAATGAAAGATGGACAGCTTGATCTATTCGACTCAAATTATAAGCTAATCATTAGAAGCAAGATAACAAGAAATAGAACCTTTCAAGTGAACATAAAGGCAACTGAGATACAATGCTTGAGCACCCTTGAAACTAGTGATAACTGTTGGCTATGTCACTCAATGTTTGGGCATCTAAATTTCAAAAGCTTGCATCAGCTAGGATCAAAGCACACGGTCACAGGAATCCCAACCACATATGTACCAGAGAAAGTGTGTGAAGTATGTTTGATTGGTAAGAAAACTAGAAACTCATTCAAAACAGAAGCAAACTTGAGGGCCAAATCAGTATTAGAGGTGGTACACTCTGGTGTATGTGGGCCATTTGAGACACTTTCTTTGGGTGGAAACAAATATTTCATAATATTTGTAGATGAGTTCAGCAGGATGGTTTGGTTGGATGTAATTAAAGCCAAAAGTGATGTGTTTGAATCCTTTCTAGCTTTCAAAGCAGTGGCAGAAAAAGAAAGTGGGAAGCACTTAAAGATCCTCAGAACAGATGGAATTGGGGAGTACACATCAAATGAGTTTGAATCCTACTGCAAAAAGAATGGGGATCAAGAATAAGACAACAATATCCTACACAACACAACATAATGGACTTGCTGAAAGGAGAAATAGAACAATCATGAACGTGGCTAGAAGCTTAATGAAGGAGAAGGGATTACCTCAAAAGTTATGGGCAGAAGCTGTGTCTACTTCTGTCTATATCTTAAAAAGGTGTCCATAAAAGAAACTTGAAGGAAATGTGCCCCTTGAAGTCTGGCCAGGGAAGTAGCCAATGGCCAGTCGCCTCAAGATATTTGGATCACTTGCATTTAGACATGTGTCAGATCAAAAGAGAACCAAACTTCAAGATAAAAGTGAACCAATGGTATTCTTAGGCTACCACTCTATTGGAGCATACATACTATATGACCCAAACAAAGAAAATGTGACAATTAGTATAGATGTGATGATACTAGAACATGAGAAGTGGGACTGAAAACTAAAGCAAACTAGTCTTAAAAAATTAACCACTGAACTCATGTATGATGAATGGATGAGCAATGAACCAATAGAGGAAATATCAACTGAAAGAAGCAGTGGAGAAGATGAAATAATCTCAAGCACAAGTACTTCTACACAAAGATCCCAAAGACCAAGGTCTATGCCTATTAGATTCAATGATTATGAGATCAACCTATACAATCAGATCAATGCAAAAGAGGAACTAATTCACTTAGCATTAATGGCTGAGGAAACACCAATTGATGACATTGAAGCTATAAAGCAAACTGTTTGGAAGGATGCAATGAATGAAGATATTAAATCCATTGAGAAGAATGGAACATGGACTCTGGTTGAACTTCCAAAAGACAAGCATCAAATTGGAGTGAAGTGGATCTTTAAGCAGAAGCTAAATCCAGATGGCTCAGTCTTGAAACACAAGGCAAGATTCGTTGCCAAAGAATTTCTACAAAGACAAGGCCTAGACTACACAGAAGTCTTTGCTCCTGTTGCTAGGATAAAACTATAAGGTTAGTAATTGTCATAGCTTGTGCAAGAAATTGGTCACTCTCACAGCTTGATGTAAAATCAGCCTTTCTCCATGGACCCTTGACAGAAGAAGTATATGTAGTTATTGGAAAATCTATTTTGTTAGTTTGTTGGCTTACTATAAAAGTTAGTATGCATACTTTGGTTACATGATGAATAAAATGCACTTCATTATCACTTCTTAACAATTTCTTATCTCAATTCTCTACTTTCAATATCTCTCTTCTTCATTCTTTCTAAAGTTCTAATAAGTAGTACCAAAAAACTCACAAACTTTAATAGAAATTATAAATAAACAAAATATTGGTCTAGTAGTATAAGATTTTATTAAATTCCTAAATAAATCAAAATGTCAAGATTCAGATCCTACTAGCAACACTCATTAAGGAAATGAAAATAATCACACACCCAAATAGTTTTTTATCAATGGAGTGAAAAGACAACTTTTATTTCAAAAAATTAGAAACCATAACATAAAGGAAAGCTCCCACAATGGTGAAAGGATGGACCAACTTTGTTTTTATTTTTATCAATAAGAACCCAGTTATCTATCCCTGCACAGTTGCACTCCCCCCAATACACGGTCTTTGACCAGCATAGTAGTCATGTTAGTGTTACGAGGTTACTTAGAACATCTCCGATAGCAAACAATTTTATCATTTTTATTTGGGTGTCAGTATTTTATAATTTATTATAACTTCCTATAAAATAAGAACAACATCCATTTTTTTTCACAATGACAAATATCATTCTTATTCTTGTTTGGGTCCCACAACATTTACCTTTTTCTCACAGCATATCTCTCTCCTTACTTTCCTTTGGTTAAGAACAATCAAAAGTTGTTCTTATTTAAAAACAAAAGTCAGGAAATAAGAATAACATAATAGAGAATAAAGTATGAATGTTCTTATCCCTTAAGAACAACCACATGGTTGCTCTTACTTTGCTCCAGCCTTGTTAACTGTTCATCTCCATCAGGTAAAGAATTATTCTACTATTTGCTCTTTATTAATGTTAAGCTGTCAGTTAAAATTATTACTATTTTTAATTCTTATCGTCTGTATGTGTGATGTTTTCAATTAAAATATTCATTACAATTACATTAATTATATTTTCCCACAATTATCATAAATACAATACAATATAACATTTATGACTTCGTTGAGAGAGGCTTAACATATTATCTAGTGCTTAGTTGTAACACATAAGTACAACTTTATATGTGAGACCCTTACTATAGACAATAATAAAGTTTACTATGACGTAGGAAATCTTTCACTTTCTTGCAATATCTTTATATTGCACTACACCAATGTCATTATTGGACATGCCTTTTGTTTTTCACATGCACAGAACGTAATTAGTGGGATGTGTTATATTTTCAATCGTGATATCATTATCGGTTCACTTTATTCATGTTTGAATACCTGAAGTCAATGTCTCAAATTAGGGACTTCATTAACTGATGTGCCGATAATATTGTATTTGTGTGACCTCCTTAATGGCATTATTGTGCAATTGTAGTGAAATAAAATGAGATGTTTCAAAAATATTTTTTAATCACAAAAAAAATCATTACCATATTGTGAATTGCCATGTCCATAATGATTATGAAAAGTGAAAACTATGATGTCATATGTATTATATTAAAGCTATCTAACCTAGACCTTTATTATTGGCAATATGAATAATTGCACAGAATTTGAGCCATAAACAAATAAATTAAATCTATCTTCCTCTTTTCTTCTCATAAAATTTATTTTTTCACATAAAAAATTAAGACTATAATGGTAATTTTGAAGTATTGCTGAATCATAAAGATGGAAGATTTCTTATTTAAAGTATAGACAATCAAACTCAGGGCTTTGCAGATGCTTTAATTTGCTACTTGATGCATGGAATTTATTACCTCTCCGGAAAGAACAAACTTTCTAGGATACCCCAAAAGTGTACAAATTAGAAAAGAGAGAAAAACAAGGAAGGGGGGGAAGGAAAATAGAAAGAAAAGGTAGAAAAATAATTGCTGCTGGTCCTATATATTGCTATGCAAATATTCTGCACAGAAAGTAAGGGATAACTTAATGCAAACACGAAAGTTTATTTGTTTTTGTCTTTAAGTGGAGTATTTTTTATAGATATTGTATAAGAATAAGGCTACTTTTTCATGCATGAAATTAAATTTTATATAATCAATATCTTGGAAATTAAAAGACAGGATAAATTAAAAAGTATATAAGTGGAATGGACTTATTTACATAATACCCAAATGCTTTATATCAAAATATAATATCAAGCTCATTTATTTAATTTTTCTCTTTAATCAATTTGTTGTGGATCTCTAATTGTTTTGGGGTTCTCATGTGTAGTTATTGTACCATGAGACAAATATTAATGAAGAAATTATTTGTGGACCGTAAAATTTTTGATGTACTTGTCTCAAAAATCTTCCTAGTAATATAGAGGTTAGGTGATATTTTCAAGTGTGAGTAAACATTAATAAAAGAAATCTCACATTAAAAATGATTAGATGTCTAAATAAATTGAAATGCATATGATGGAAAACATACCTCTTAAAGCTTTAAAAAATTGAAATGCATATGATGAAATGCATATGTGAAACTAATTTATTTGATTCTCTTATCCTATTATCTTAAAATGTCTCATTAATTTGATTTGAGATTCCTAACACAAAATACTCCAACACTAAAATCGAAATCTACATACTAGTGTTTCTTGTTTTAAGAACATATAAATCACTAAATAAAGCAATATAGTTGAGAAGGATGCATATTTGTTGTTCTACTGTTTTGTATCACTCCATATATTAAGAGATATTATTTGTCAGAAAAATATTTAATAATTATAACTTTAACTTAAATAATTTTTTCAACCAATCAGAGTAATAATACTAAAAGTGGGACAACAGATGTTCTATTTAGAAAGGATAGTTCTTCTTTGTTTTAAGTTTAACATGTTTAGTAAATCCCGTGACAAAATCAGAAGTGTACATATTTAACGTCAATATCATATAGTACTATAATAATAAGATAGAGTGGATACTATAATCCAAATGATTATAGAATGCAAATGTGCTACCTATGGGATCAAAGGATTATCCTAGCACAATATCAACGTAGCCAATACTTTTTGGGAAAGGAGGGAAAAAGCAAAGGGTGGTAGTACAGCATGGAGGCCTCAAACATATATCCGAAAGCTCAAAATCAATTAAATATATCTCATTCAATGTGGCCCCTTGCAAAGGTATTTGCCCACAAAAATCTAAATTCTAAGCGATTTTGTGGGAGCTGAATTTTGGAGGGGAATGAAAGAAAGAGAAGGCCTGAGAATCATTAAATACATTTATGAGATGACTAATAAGCCTTTCATTTCTCTTTCTTTCCCTCCAAAATCCATCTTCTAAACAAACCCAAAAGGTCTGATGATACGTATACAACTATTGTGAGATATATTTAACAATAACAGTCTGATCAACCTCAAGGAGAGTGATGGTAGTGAATTTGTAAGAATGTTTTTTTTTGGAACAATAGAACTTTATTATCAAAACAATAAGTACAACCGATCAACATATCCAAGTAAAGTTAAAACTAGGAGGCTAAACTAATAGCAAGGATCATCTAGGGTCAATGTTAGTATAATATAAATTCAAATTAGCATTGGGAATAGTCCTAGTACAAATGATATCAACATTGTTAGGACCAAGTTGGTCAATAATAAGACGTCCCTCGAAGAATATTTAAGTTGGAGACAAAATATTTCAATTATTATTGTGTTCAAAATTGGCTAATGATACATATACGACTAATGTGTTTTTTCATACTTACACGACCCCAAATATTTTATTAGATATTTGATTCTTAAGAATAACATTTGTTGATATGAATAGTCACATACCCCGAAATAGATTAGTTCTTTATCGATAGATTAAATGATATCCTTATTATACCCAAAAAGAAAACACAATCAAATCTTTACGATCTATCACAGAAAAAACACTACTTCGGGTCACTATTGTATAATAAGAGGCTATGGCAAGTTAGAAGATAGAAGTAGTCATTGATTGTCCCCAAAGCTGTGAAAATAGGTGGGCTGGCCCACCAAAACCTGAAAATTTATAAGATTTGAATATCATTTTAGGTATTTTTTATAGAATTCAGGCTTTTTAACATAGCCCGACCGGACTATTTTAAATCTGGACTTGAGATGAGCTTACCCAAACAGGTTTGGGCTACCCATTTTACTTATTTGTTTTAATCTTTTTTTAGATCTTTGACTCAATAATAAACACTAAATGAAAATTTACAAAACAACTTATAATAAAAAATAGATAGTAAGTATTATGTTATTGTATATTTAATTCTATTTAACTTTTACCACAAAAACATAATAAAGAAAATAATGTTTAAAACAAAACTAAAATCAACATAAATTGTTTATAATAGAAAATTACACACGACCAAATTTAATATAATAGTTCATATTGAAAGTGTTGACAAAAAACATACAAAAATAATATTTTTTTTAGTATCCAAAAGTTTATATATTAAAGTGAAGTTACAATAGAAATGAAAGATTTAATAAAATAGTTATGTTAAAAATCATACACGTAGACTTAACATCACGTCTTAACTCAAACACAATACATTAGATCTGTAAGTTTGGTTGCATTTGATATAACAAATGTGTTAAAATTTTAAAAAGTTATACGTTAATATCAAATGATACATAGTTTTTTAAATAGATTAAATATGTTAAAATTTCTAAAAAATATTTTTTTTGTTTATGCAGGTCGGCCGCCACAACCCACAACCCGCTTAGGACAGGTTTGGACTATAATTTGATATACATAAATTGTATCCGGACTTTTTAATCCAGTCTAGGTAGCCCATTTTTGGCACCTCTAATTATTTGTCCCCTCTCATATCATCCAAACTTTGTAGTGTAAACACAATAGTGGGGTTACTTTAGGCTAAGCCATAAATACAGAAAACATGGGGCATGCTACTGTTAGATACAATATATGGGGGAAAAGCAATCAATCTATATACACAACCGCATACTAATAAATTTCAATTATCCAAAAAAAAAAGAACCTACTTGCTCTAGTTTTGATAAATATTTAACCTACAAAGTATTTTCAAAAACAAAAATCCAAAGTAATGCATACATATCTGACAATATATCCAATGCACCAAAAAACTGGGGAAAATAAGACCAAAGTTTTGCAAAATACTGGCCAAAATATAAGATAATTGTTATTATACAAAAATAAAAGTCTATTTCCGCCAATTATACCCTTTCCCTTCATCAGGTGAATTCACCTTCATAGTATATCCTTTTTGTCAGACAAATCACTAGCTACCCTGCAAAAATATTTATGACATCATATATATCATATATCCTAAGCCATCAAATAACAGCTATCATGAACATAAAATAGATGAAAAGAATGAGCTTTTCAAGCTACAGAAAAACATTGGCACTGTGGGCCATGGATTCCTTTGCTAGAATAGAACTCAAAGTAAATATTTTTGGGTTTATATTTTCCTTTATATATTTAGTTCAAGATTCATAAAATTAGCATACATGAGAAAATCCCAGTGGTTCCAAAAGTGAAACTCTTTTTTGTTGATAATAAAAAATAAAGAAAGGTCTTGGGGAAGCATATTGCTAAAAATTAGGGCCTAAAAAAACTCTTCCCTGACAACTCAAAGCATTAACCTTAAAAAACAAGTTTGTAAAAAAATTACAAATACAACTCAAATCTGAATCACTTCTCATAACTTCCTCAGTTTCTTAATAGTCTAATATGCAGAAAGCTAGAGTCACTATCCAAGATACTTTAAAAGAGTGGTCCGGTGCACGAGGCTCCCACCTAGTGGGGTTTGGGGAATGTAGATGTAAGCAGCCTTACACTCGCAAGCGGAGATGTTGTTTCCAATATACTTTCCAGAGTAAAAAATTTCATAAATGACAAATAATCATTCTCCACATTGCTCTCCCTCTCCTTCCCCAACCAAATAAACTTGAAATTGACAACAAATTTTCTGTGCCTTAAGAAATTTTTTGTTAACTATATGGCACACGATGGCTACCTGACTCTTACCACTAGGAATCGAATGAACAACCTAAAAATCGGAAAATTGAAGGAGTTAAAGATGCGCCGTCAACCATTTTTAAAATAGAAAACTCTGAAAAGAATAAAACAGATTGACAGCGATTTTTAAAAAAAATTATTGTCAGAATAAAATGAAGTACCTCAGAAATCTGATATGTCAAGTAAGAGACCCCTCCAAATTTTAACAAATCATAACAACCAATTTGAGGAAGAAGTAAACTATAGTATGTGAACATTTTAGCCAGCGACTCTAATTGCCCCCATTTCATCAATTTTTGAGCTCTTATGCTGCAATAAAATTAAGAAATTTAAAAGAAAACTTCATTAATGATTGGACACGGTTAACCGAAAAGAAGAGATATACAGCAGAAACATATAGAGAAGAGATAGGAAAGTGGTTGACAACTTATGCAGAGACAAAGCTTCTTCTTTTAATTACCTTACTCTTTTTGTGTTTGTGCACATCATTAAGATCATCATCTCCATCGTGCTTCCTTTTCTGTAATCATCACGTTGTTTAAAATAAACATTAATAAATAGAATTAAATTGCTGAAGCATTTAACAATTGAATTAATTTGCAATGTAATGGCATGATAGGACTTTTAGAACAAAGTTTTGTAATCAATGTGAATTGTGTTGTTGCAGAAAACTAAAACTATCAACCTTATCATGGTGTTTCTTTGAGTGATCAGCACTGGAATCACGATGCCCACTTTTATCTTTCTTTTTGTCCTTGTCCTTGTCTTTGCTTCGGTCTTTATGACGATGTTTGTGCTTCTTATGCTCCTTATCCTTGTCCTTGTCCCTGTCTTTGTGTCTTTTATGCTTCTTCTCCTTGTCCTTAGACTCACTTTTCGATTTTCCAGCAATAGTTGGAATCCCTTTCTCCCCCTATTAGTGAAAAACAATGAATAAGCACATGTAAATCAATGACCTAATATTGTCTTTTGAAAACTAAGAAAGCATGTCATTTAAGAATAGCAAATTAAGTATGACTAAAATCAAAGAAAACTTCTTACCGGGGGCAAATCAATTGGACCTGTTTCTTTTAGTTGAAAAGCCTCCTTCAGAATATCTTGGTCGAAAGGTTGTATACGAGCACTTGTATCTCTAAAGGAAGATGTGTTCTGAATAAGTTGATCCAACTGCATCCCATCTCCTTTTCTTACTTCGGTATCTCCTACCACATATTGGAGATAGTGTGTGTCTGCAATTGACACCGGAAGTGGTTTCTTGCAAAAGAACTCAAAGTGGGGTAGCAATTTGTAATGACTTATAAGATCCACAGCACCTGTCAATTCCCTTGGTCCTAAGGGTTCAAATAACATAACGACCACAATGAGATAATATTACATTAAATAAAAACTGAGCAACTTATAGTAAAAATTTAGAAAGGGACAAATGCAGGGTAGTTTTTTTCTCAGACTCAAATCCTGAACAGGTGCTAACAGCATTTTATATCTCCACTTTCCAAAAAAATATAATCCAGTAAATTCGACACTATACTAGGCTTCTAATGAAGAATCATATTTAAGCACTTACAAAAAATAATGGCAAATTTGAGATCCAGTAAATATAACATGATGTTTTGGAAAGAAAGTTCATGCATTGCATGTCAAATTTGAAAACTAGAGAGAGAACAGAATTTGAGTCTTTGAGATCTTCCTTATCAACAAACATGTAGCAAGTGCACAACAAAGTAAAGCACCAGTATATCAAACTTTTACATACCTCCTCCAAACTTTTTGCCTTCAGAATCCATTTTTCAATCTTTCATGAGGAGTTGGACCATTGTCAACTGCAATTTATAATATGATAAATGAGTTTCATCCATCAACGTGAAATGATGTTTCAATTACACAATATCAATATAAATGTAGATTATGCATGACACAAACAGTGATCAAATAATTGCTTTGCAAATTGCAAATAACTCTATTTTAGTTGCCAAAACTACTTGCGACTTTCAACAGAGATCAGTAGTCATTTTTGTATATGAGGACAAACTTGTTTCGATCTAAAAGACAAAGAAACCATATTAAAGATAATAAAAGGGAAGTACAATGGCGATGGGGATAAGGTGTCCTCAGAAGCATGAGAAAGAAGAGAATAAAATAAATGAAGATGATCAAAAGTAAGAACTCAACAAAGCCGACCAATTTCTATGCAAACAAGGTACACTGAGAAGGTGTTTGGTTTGTTATCTGCTTTAATTTTCAGTTGATATGTTTTCTTTTATAATGGCCAGTTACTGGAAACTCACTCTTCCTCCATCATGACCAAAGTTTTTTATTCATAGCCTCAAAATGGCCTATCGAACTGCCCATTTATCATTCCATGCAGTTCCAAAACAATAACCTCTTTTTGTTTGAAAACAGAACACAATCGACATTATGTATTGACTGCAGAGGTGAGTGCATACATATGCAACAATCCAAAGAAACAACCATAGCTCCTGCTAATGGTATGGAGGCAAAAATTTCATGGATCAAGTTTTATTTAAAATCATATCGGAAGCTCGTAAATGAAAACTTAACCCCCCATTTTTCCCATACCAAACTGATCATAAGTCCTGATTACCAACCTTACCAGTAATCTAAAACAGATTGAAATAAGTGTTGTTGCCACATGTGATAAAGTAAAAGATCCTTCAAAAACTCATTAGGGGCACACAATAAAGCCGAAGATATCATATCCCACCACATCACATCACATGAAAACGAACCAAACTTATATAAATTTAATGTCACATTATCTGCTGTTAAATTACTCTAAAGGAGGTTTCGAAGACATTTAGCCATAGCACACTAACAAATCATCATTTTACCTGTGTAACAAACACTAGAACTACAACAGAACCAACTGAGAGAGCATTCCCAGTATAAGTCTAACAGGAAAGATTATTCAATCTATGTCAACAACCATTAGTGTGTACCACAAACTACGCCTCCAGTATATTTAAGAAACCATAGCATAAGTGCATAACATTCCAACAAAATGGCATTTGACCTGAGTCAACTCTAAAGTAACATCAATTGATAAAAAGCGTTTCCAAAATTCCAGTATATACAGTACAACTGTACAAGTTTAACAGGAAAATTTATTCTATGCCCAGCCAATCTGCAAGTAGAAAATACATCTATAAAACTTGTTTCCTGCATTTTGTTTTGCTTGTGTTTCTGGAATTTTAAGTTTTCAAATACCAGAGGCCAACAAATCAGTGTAGAGAATCTAAATTGCAAATGAAATCAACTTCCGGAACAATAAAAGAAAGGGGCGGCCTAGTGCTCAAGGATCCCAACTGAGTTGGTCTAGGTAGAGTAAATATACGCAACAACCTTACACTCGCATGTGGAGAGGCTATTTTCAGGATTCAAGCCTGTGACCTCTACAGGGCATCAACTTTATGGTTGCGGCAACAAAAAATTGGCATAGAAAGAATCCAGAGAAACACAATAGCATAACTATAAAAGTAAAACTCTTACAAAACCCTAGATGGACTATAAGTAAAACCACATAATTTAGAAAAAACAAAAACTTCAGATTTTCCTGACAGGCCATGCTTGAGTTGCCAAATCATTAGCTGATATTTTCAGATTTGCAGAACTCCTTCTCATAGAAATAACTAAACATAATCGGTTCGAGTCTTAATTACTCTCCATTCGCTTATACAGTTATACTACCTCAATATTCAAACGCAACGTTCAAAAGAATTCCAAAAGTTTTTCAAAAGGTGTCTTTGAGCATAGCTCTCAAAGTTTCCACCAACTACACCCCGAAAACACAAAATTCCTTCACGTGAAAAACTCCATGAATGGGTTGTGCTCAAACACAAGAAATTTCCAACTCTGCGGGAATCAAAACAGAGAAGAAAACCCACATGGAGACTCAAAATTTCTAAGTTCCCAAGCAAAAAAATAAAATCCTTTGAAATTCAAAATCACCAAAGCGACGCAACTTCTGAAAACTTCGACCACCCCAACAAATAATTCCGCAAAGATATACAAAATCGAAAACTTTTCCGCGGAAAAAACCCAAAATCCGCAAAAGGGTACTCAAAATTTGAAAAAAATAATAATTTCTTTAATTTTTTTACAGAAAACCCAGACAGAGCAACAAGAAATTTTTAATTGACCCATGATAAAGTTTGTATTGGAGAATGAAATTGGGGAAAGTGCAGATCCAAAAACAAGAAGAAGAATATTTGGGTGCTTACAAAAGTGTATAAAGGGAAGATCTTTGAGGTGCGTAGGTACAGTTCTGAAACAAAACAAAACTCTTTTCTTCGCTACTGGTATTGTGTTTGTGTTGTTGTGTTCTCTGTCTCTGTTTTTTTCTTCCAAGGATTATGAATAATGCCCCTTTCTCCCTAATTTATATTGAGCCCTAACTTTGTATAAAATTTCTGTCAACCTTTTTCTTATATTGATTTTGGATCAAAAAGTGTCAATATAGTGCAAAATGCAGTCTATGATAGTTCAGACAAAGAATAATAAATGTGGTTATATTTTTATTGAGAGTTTTATAATAATATCATATCTGGTATTTATTATAAGATATTATAAAAGATATTTTGATAACTTTCTTATACGATTTTTATATTTTCTATACAACATTAATTGTTTCTACTTTCTACTTCATTTGTCTATATTAGAAACTTTAATTATTTATACTTTTTTGTTATTGAAAATATTAATTAATGGACAATGTTAAATCATAGTAAGTTTATAATCTTATAAATTTTAGAAGAATCAAGAAAAGTAACTAGTTTTATTAATTAAAACCTCTTATAATAAGCATCATAAGAGAACATGATAAATCATAAATGTTGAGACTTGAGAATTGTGAGCCACAGTTTTGAAACATTGTTTTATATAATATGTTTTTATTCATCTAAACAGTCACCAGATATTTTGCTTTTTAAAGAAACAAAGTAAAAGAAATTATTTGGAGAGGAAATAAAATGATTACAAGGTGGAGATTTTAGAAATTTTTGGTAATGTATAAATGTATTAATGCCATTATTTTATTTGTAAGCTTAAAGATATTTAATTCAGTTCAAATCCTTTCTAGTATTGGAGAGTCTAATACTACATAGATTTCGTGACATACGGCATAAAAGATAATCTAAGTATCCAAGTTTTTATTAATTTTTAAATTATATAATATAAAAAATTAAAAATTCATCTTCCCTCACACAATCGTGAGGTCAACAAGTAAAATTTTATGGCTATAAATGAATATAAATATATTTGTTATAAAATTTACCCTTATTTTTAATATATTCTCTATTATATTAGGTACATTTATATGCTTTTAATGATTTGGCATAAATCAATTTTAGTATTATTTATTTTTAAAGTAAATTGTTCAATCCAATGTAAATTTCCAAACACAACATATCTTCCAAACATGAAACTAAAGAGAGTAATAAGAATAACGAACGAATGATGTAGTGATAGTATATTCATTTTTTCTCAAAACTAAATATATAAAAGAAATAAAGAACACTAAGCATGTAGCTAGGCTGTCCTGTTATCTGCATTCCAAGATTGCAACTCCTTTCAAGCAACCATTAGCAGAACAACATAGAGAATATAATAATGTAAATCTTATCTATCAACTATAACTTTAGATATTTAATTAATATTCTTAAACTGAAAAAAAACGCGTGGTTCATAATATACTCTTTTTTGATGCAATTCTAAGGCCATATTTAGCTAGTTTACGTGTATATGTTAGGCAAAATGACATTAAAAAATCTCAAATGGAGAGATGTTTTTTAACGGGTGAAATATTGTAGTGCTCACAACTACCCCTTATTTCTTACCTTGATTTAGATTTTCAATATAACTAAGGTATTTTCTAGCCTTTCTATACCTAAATAACTAATTTCTTTAGGGATGTATTGTCTATTCTAATAAGTATTACTCCTAAGATCAACACGTTGTTCTAATCCTAAAAAAGATTTAGGATGTGTTTGGTTCTAGTGAAAATGAGAGGAATGAAAAAGGATAGAAGGGAAAATAGAGAAAAAATGACATTTCCCTTAATTGGTTGACAATAGAAAAGAAGAGGAGGGAAATGTATATGCCCATGCTAAAATATTTTCCTCTCAAATGGGAGAGGAAAATACATGGAAAAAATCATTTTGATAAAATGAACACAATATTCTTGTTTTATCTTTAAACTCTAACTTTTCTCATATTTTCTCCTCAAATTCATTTTCTCATCTTTTCTCATCAAACTCACTTTTACATCAAATGAGTTTGTCACTACTACAAAAAATAAATAGAACTTTAACATTCAATTAAGTTTTTTCATTTTCTAATTTCAATAAAATAATGTACTTCCTTTTCTAGTTGTTCTAACTCATGCAACCCCATTTAAATTTTTTATTATTTTTGATTTATTCTTTTTTGTGGTAGAGTATAAATGTTTCACACAATAACAAAATACATTTGTTTTTTATTTTATTTTCAATTTTAATAATTTTTTGGAGAACTTATGGTTTGTTGAGTGATATATTTATATTATTCTTTTTTAGAAGTATTTTTCTTGAATTATTATTTTTATTAGTCACATGATACAAAAATCATTATATTTAGGTTTTTTCTACATAATGTTTCGTCTATAAAAGTATTTGGCATTTATATTTCTTGGAGTTAGTTTGGTTAAAGAGAGCATGGATCTCATGCTAAAAATAAAGTAGTGACAATAGTGATGTAAATGTTACATTTCTTATTTGAGGATGTTTATGCAATTTCACAAATATACTTTTTTTTACTTTCACTTTTTGCACTACTAAGAAAAAATTTATAACTTTCTTTCCTTCATTTTACTTTTAAAACAAATAACTAATTTTTCACCACAGTTTCTACTTCTTTTCATTCATTCTATTTTCCTTTCTGAATCATATAGAGTGTTACTGTAGTAAAATTTTAGACCCCTATCTCTATTTTGATTTTTGATTAGGTGGTGTTGTATGTAACTTTTGAGTGACCATAAATATCTCTCTTTATTTTATGTTAAAATATATATAGTTTGAATGATCATGAATATCTACAGTTTTTTGGGTGCAAAGAATGACCAACTCTTATTTGAGAATGATATCCTTTGTGAGGTTTTCACACAAATCTAATACACAGTAAGATTTATCTCATATCTTATCTTATTGTCAAATAAAGATTAATTGTCTTAAAATGTTATCTCATCCCTTGTCTAACCAATTAGATTGTGCCAAAAAATCAGAAATCATTAATTAGCTATTTTAAAAAATTTTAAGATGTTTTTTTTTTTAAATTACATGACATATTCTAATTGGTTGAAACACTTTTATTCTTTATTGTCGTACCATGCTTGCTCAAATCATACGGACCATGCATTGGGCATTTAATCAGAATCATTTCGTTAGTTTTTTAAAACTCTTCTTATTGTTTCCCAAGGTCTTAGCTGCTAGATTGAGAATTATCATGCATTCCTTGACTGCTCCTTACTAGAGTAGTTTCATTCCAGGAAGACAAAGTAGCGATAATATCATTATCACTCAGGAAGTCATCCACACTATGAGAAACAAGAAAGGTAAAAAGGGTTGGATGACAACTCAGGTCGATTTTGAGAAAGCTTATGATAGATTGGACTGAGATTTGTGAGAGATACCCTTCTGGATGCTACTTTACCAGGTACTTTAGTTCATCTAATTATGGCTTGTGTGTCTAAACTCTCTATGCAGATTCCTTTACCCCCTAGAGAGGCATAAGACAAGGTGATCCTATTTCACCGTACATCTTTGTGCTTTGTATGGAAAGACTCTCCTAGTTAATTGTGGCTACTCGCAACGCAGGTCATTGGAACCAACACCAGTGGAACCACCGAAATAACTACAATTATATTTTGGAAAACGCTAAGCGTGATGAAAAATTCAACATAATAACAATGTAAGCTCTAACAGAGTATATGCAACGAAGAATAGTTTCCCCAACTTGCTAAAATCTATGATGAGCAATATCAAATAATGCAGTAACACACAAGGGACACCAAAATTTTAACGTGGAAAACCTTCCCAAAGTGTGAAGTAAAAACCACGGGCACAAGCCAGTCAATCAAGCTCCACTATAATCAAAATATGAATATAAGAGTATCTCCAAAATACAGCACAAAACATGCTCAACACTACGCCATACAACAGAGCAATAAGCTTGAAAATGAGAACAAGAAAAACCAGAATAAAACCATAAATACAGCTATTGTAACAACTCGATTTCTACCACATCAGACGTGTATCACCGATCCAACCATTCAGAATGAATTACTATAAGTTGTGAACCTTCTATCCAAATTTCAGCCCGATCCAATGGTGAACGAAGACGCAGTCGCGAGTTTCCCACAACTGCTCGGAGTTCCTACGGGTTGATTTTTCTTATCTTCTCTCACACTTTTCAATTGCCTCTTTTTGCATAAATTGTCTTCCCCCTCTTGCCATATTTGACACCTGTGTATTAGATTAAGTGGGACAAGTGGGCATTTTCTCAACTGGGTCTTTCTCCATATAAGAAGGGAGCCCAAACCCAACATATCTCCCCTTCACAACTATGTGGAGAGAATCGCCAAACCGGTGATCTCACAACAAGTTTTAAACTTCCACCTTGATAAGGCCTTAGTCATCATATCAGCACTATTATCATCTGTATGAACCTTAGCCAATTCCAACAACCTAGTATACAAAACATCACGTATCCAATGATACCTCACATCAATATGTTTGGACCTAGAATGAAAAGTTGAATTCTTCCCAAGATGAATGACACTTTGACTATCACAAAATAATAAGTATTTGTCTTGGACAAAAACAAGAAATTTCATCACTCAAAGCAACTCCTTGTATGCTTCTATAATGACAATAAACTCTATCTCAGTAGTGGACAATGTAACACACTTTTGCAACCTAAATTGTTATACCACAACTCCCCCTGCAAACTTAATCAAGTAATCCGGAGTGGACTTTCTGGAATCAATGTCTCCAACCATTTCAGAATCAGTATAACCCACAAGAGTAGGTTTATCACCTCCAAAACAAAGCCCCGGACTAGTAGTACCACAAAGATACCTCAAAACCCATTTCACAACATTCCAATGCTCTATACCTGGATTTGACAGAAATCTACTAACTGTACCAACAACATATGTAATATCTGGTCTTGTACACACTGTTGCATACATCAAACTTCCCACAGAAGATGCATAAGGAACCTGTTGCATATCTAATTTTTCAGCTTCATTTGAAGGACACAATTTAGAATTCAACTTAAAATGAGTAGCAAGAGGAGTTCTTACCGCCTTAGCATTTTCCATCTGGAACTTCTGTAACACTCTCTTAATATAGCGTTCTTGTGACAGCCAAAGTATATTTTCTTGCATATCTCGCATGATTCTTATACCAAGAATCTGCTTAGCAGCTCCTATATCTTTCATGGCAAATGACTTGCCTAGTTGCTTCTTTAACCTATCAATCATGGAAATATTTTCCCCAAAAATAAGCATGTCATCAACATACAATAACAGGATGATAAAATCATCATCACCAAACTTTCTAATGAAGACAAAATGATCAGAAGTAGTCTTCTTGTAGCCTTGCTCACACATAACAGACTCAAACTTCTTGTACCATTGTCGTGGAGCCTGCTTCAAACCATATAGACTCTTTCTCATCCTACACACATAGTCTTCTTTCTCTTCAACAAGAAAATCATCAGGTTGTTTCATATAAATCTCTTCCTTCAAATCACCATGAAGGAAAATAGTTTTTACATCCATTTGCTCTACCTCCAAATCTAGAGTAACAATCAAATTCAATACAATTCTAATGGATGACATCTTCACCACAGGAGAAAAAATCTTACTAAAATCAACACCTTTTCTCTGTCT
>NC_032017.1:16160082-16176903 GCF_001865875.1 Lupinus angustifolius | reverse complement strand
CCTGCATTGCATCCAACCACTTCTTCTTTTCTTCATTCTCCATGGCCTCGTGATAATATTCAGGTTCTCCTCCGCCTGTCACAACAACATAGTCATAAGAAGGGTATCTAGTAGATGGTTTCCTCTACCTATTAGACATCCGAAGTTGAACTTGAGGTGGTTCAGGAGCATCAACAAGATTCTCATATTGTGGCATCTTATGTTCATCTTCACCAATATCAATGGGAAAATCTAAATCATCTTCAAGTTGTTGATCACCAACATAATCGTGTTGCTCACCATTTTGAACGTTATTCTCAACTGTATCCAAATCATGTATAGGCGTCCAAAATGGATCAAGATCAGACAATCTACTATCTTCCTCGGGTGTAGTCTTCTTCATCTTATCAATGTCTTCAATGGTTTGATCTTCCCTGAACTTCACATCACGACTTCTAACAACCTTTTTCTCAATAGGATCATATAACCCGTAGCCAAATTCATCTTCACCATAACCAATAAAGATGCATTGTCGTGTCTTCGCATCCAACTTGGACCTTTCATTCTTTGGAACATGCACAAATATCTTGCAACTGAAGACTCACAAATGATCATACATGACATTCTTGCCAAACCAAATCTTGTCTGGCACCTCAGCATTCAGAGCAACTACAGGACTAAGATTAATAACATGCACTATCGTGTACAAAGCCTCACCCAAGAAATATTTAGGTAATTTTGCTTTAGAAAGCATACACCTAACTCTTTCAACCAAAGTCCTGTTCATCCTCTCCGCTAAGCCATTAAGATGAGGAGTCTTAGGAGGAGTCTTTTCATGTCTAATACATTGTTGTTGTAGTAAATATCAACGGTCTATAATACTCACCATCATTGTCAGTATGAATGCATTTCAACTTCTTGCGAGAATGTCTCTCAACCAAAACATGGAGTTGTTTGAACTTTTCAAGCACTCGGTCCTTTGTCTTCAAAGCATAGACCCAAAGCTTCCTTGAACAACCATCAATAAAAGTAACAAAGTAAAGTGCACCACCAAATGACTTTACCTTCAATGGACTACAAACATTAGAATGCACCAATTCAAGCAGCTCTGACTTCATTGAAGGGGGATGCTTCTTAAAGGATACTCTGGTTTGCTTACCAGCCATGCAATGATAACATTTCTCCAACTTTGCACTCTTCAATCCTGGAAGTACATCCTTTTTGGATAAACAATTCAACCTTTTTTCACTAATATGACTAAGTCTGTGGTGCCACAAAGAAGCCTTCATATCCATAGCATTCACACTTTCTTTAGTAATCAAAGCTTTTATCCAATACAGTTTAGAAATTTTCTCCCCTCCGGCCACAACCAAGTTACCTCTAGTGAGTTTCCATTTTCTAGAACCAAAGTGATTATCATAACCACCATCATCAAGCATATGCACAGAGATCAAATTGAAACGAAATCTGGAGCATGTTTAACTCCTCTTAGCAACAACTACACTCTTATGTTGGTATGCAAACAAATATTACCAATACCAACTACCTTTGACACACCATCATTACCCATCTTCAACACTCCAAAATCACCAGAAGTGTAAGATGTGAAGAACTCATTCTTTGGTGTAACATGCAGTGTAACACCACTATCAATTATCCAGATACTCTCATCTGATACAACATTAATCAAATCACGGTCATGAAGAATAATAAGATCATCACAAGTAGTAGTAGTAACACGATCATCATCACCATGATTCTTATTGTTCTGTTTGCCCTTCTTGTCTTTATGCTCCTTTTTCCATTGAAAAAATTCTTCTGTATGTGACCTACTTTGTGACAGTAGTGACATTCCACATTCTTGTATCTGGACTTGGACTTACTTCTGCCTTTTTCTCTATCACCTTTCGGTTTCTTTTTATGACTTCTCCCCCTGTTTTTAGTGACAAACACCTTAGAATGAGATGAAGTACCATGTGCCTTCCTTCTCATCTCCTCATTAATAGTACTTCCTTGTATACTCTCCAAAGAGACAATACCATCGGGGGCTGAATTTGTAATTGAAACTCGAAATGTTTCACAAGAATCTGGTAGAGTATTCAGTAGCCATAGTCCCGACACTTCATCATCAAACTTGATACCCATTCTTGATAATTGATCAAGGACCCCTTGAAAATCATTCAAATGATCTGAAATAGAAGCTTCATCCTTATACCTCAAATTCATCAAGGAATTCAACAAGTATAATTTATTATTCCCTGATTTAGAAGCATATAAAGATTCAATTTTCTTCCATAAAGATTTTGCATTTTCCTCATTAGCAATGTGATTGTACACATTGTCTTCTACATATTGCTGAATGAGACCACAAATTTATTGATATTGAAAACTCCAATCCTCATCAGACTTGGACTTTGGCTTCTCAGTAGCAAACATAGGAATATGCAAATTCTTCACAAATAATAAATCTTTCATTTTTCATTTCCACAAGTGATAGTTAGTGCCATTCAAACATATCATTCTATGCGTATTTGCCTCCATCATTCAAGCCAGTCAAATAACCTCAAACCCCAAAGAGCTCTGATGCTACTCTGATGGGAAATTCAACACAATAATAATGTAAACTCTAACAGAGTATATAAAACGGATAATAATTTCCCCAACTTGCTAGAATCTATGAGGAACAATATCAAATAATGCAGTAACACACAAGAGACACCAGAATTTTAACATGGAAAATCTTCCCAAAGTGAGAAGTAAAAACCACAGGCACAAGCCAGTCAATCAAGCTCCACTATAATTAAAATAGGAATACAAGAGTGTCTTCAAAATACAGCACAAAACATGCTAAAAAATATGGCATACAACAGAGCAACAAGCTTGAAAGTGAGAACAAGAAAAACCATAAATACAACTGTTGTAACAGCTCGATTTCTACCATCTCGGACATCGTCTCACCGATCCAACCGTTCAGAATGAAGTACTATAAGTTGTGAACCTGCTGTCCAAATTTCAGCCCGATCCAATGGTAAATAAAGACGCAGTCACGAGTTTCCCACGGCTGCTCGGAGTTTCTACCGATTGAGTTTTCTTATCTTTTCTCACACTTTTCAATTACTTCTTTTTGCATAAATTGCCTTCCCCTCTTGCCACATTTGACCCCTATCTATTAGATTAAGTGAGACAAGTGGACTTTGTCCAACTGGGTTTTTCTCCACATAGGAAGGGAGCCCAAAACCAACAAAGCGGCGTTTGAGCAATTGGAAATGTAGTTAGTTATTTTTTGCGGGTAGACTTACCCTCACTAAATCTGTGCTGAAAGCCCTCCCTACTTATGTCATGCAGACGATGCCTTTACCGTTATTTGTTTGTGATGACCTAGATAAATTATGTAGATCTTTTGTGTGGGGTGATACCATTTTGTCTCGGAAGACTCACTGGGCAAACTGGGATACTGTGTGTAGACCAAAGAAGGCGTGTGGGCTAAATATCAGGCATTCTAGGTTGGTTAACAAAAGTCTTATAATGAAATTGTCCTGGAAATTAGTCTCTGATCAGAATGAGCTTTGGGTCAATGTGATGAAGGCAAAGTATAAATGTGGTTCTGATTTAATTCCGAGAATTTCTAAATCCTCTAAGGAGTCTCCCATTTGGAGAGGGATAAGGAAGGTTTGGCCGAGCATTCAAACTAATATGGGTTGGAGAATTGGAAATGGGGGTTCTATCAATTTTTGGCAAGATAAGTGGATTCCCAATGAAATCAAGCTAGAAGACCAGCCGTGGGCTCATCCCACCCAATTCTCTAACGGGATTTTAGTCTTTGATTTCATTACTGAAAGGGGCAATGGAAAGAAAATTCAATTTTTGCTACTGTTCCAGAAGCTATAGCAAAAACAATTATGGCAATCTGTCTGATGTTAAAAGAGAATTCTGAAGATGGTGTGTCATGGGTGGGGTCAAATGATGGTTCCTTCTCTATGGCTTCTACCTACACCCTAATTGCGGGGCACGTGAATATCTCCAATGATCCTCTTATGGATGAAGTATGGAATTGGAAAGGCCCTTATCGGATTTCTGTCTTGCTGTGGAGATTACTTAACAAGTGCCTTCCTACAAATGAACAACGGTGCAAGAGACACATGGTTATCTCAGATGCTTGTCCTCATTGTCCTCTTCCGGAAACCGAATTACACATGGTTCGTGACTGCCCTATAGCCAAATCAGTGTGGATGTTTCTGCTAAAGGTTCATTCTTCCCATCCTTTTTTCGCTAATGGCCTTAGGAGCTGGTGCAGAACTAACTTATCTAATAAAAATCAAGAATAGGGTGATTTAAATTGGGCCTTGCTCTTCGGCATTGCTATTGACACAATCTGGAATTGCATAAATCGCTTCATCTTTGATAATGTTGTTACTGTCCACTCACGGGTCTGCTATGAAATCATAGTTGTTGCATCTGTATTGCAAAGGCCATCAATAATCTGTCTCTTTCTACGGTGAGGTTGTGTGCTCCCAATGCTATGGTAAATAGGTGGTTACCCCCTGATTTCGGGTGATATAAATTAAACACTGATGATTTTTTTTCTTCATCTTCCAATTCTGATGCTTGTGGTGGAGTAGTTAGAGACCATGACGATGCTTTCTTTTTTGCCTATGCTAAGCATCTTGGCCATTGTTCGGTAGTGCAAGCAGAATTATGGGGTATCTTTCTCGGTTTACAGATTCTTCAGTATATGGGTTTTATAAATATTTGCATTGAGACAGATTCCTTGAATAGTGTCCAACTTTTAGGTTCGGGGTGCCATCCATCTCATCCTTGTTTTTTCTCTGGTGTCAAACATTCAATCCATCATGCGAAAGTTGCAGCAGGTTTATTGTATCCACACTTTCAGGGAAGCTAATTCGATGGCGGACGAGATGACCAAGTTTGGATTAAGTTTAGATAGGAGTTCTCGGATTTTTGATGTTCCCCCTAGTTTTTGCTCTGTCAAGCTCATGTTAGATTGTGCAAATTGTAGAGGCTTGTAATTTGGAGCTATTTGCTCCTCCTTTCCCATCGGAAAAAAAAACTTCTAAATAGTTTATAAGTGGCTCATCTAGTATTAGTTTATCCATTATTTATTTTTAATTATCATTGACTTTTCAAAAAATTAATTCAAGTAAATGGTAGATAATATACTGATTGTATATAAATCTTTACATTGTGAATGCATAGATATTACAAGTATGACAACTATTCTTGTGCCATGGCTCATCTAGTATTATTTTATAAGTATTGCAATTAATTTATTCATGCTTAAATATACTTTTGCATCTCATCAAGTTTTTTTTATTTTTTCCCGACAATATCTTTTTTAGCTCATTTAAATGTGCCATTAATTTGATTTTAATCTAATTTTTAGAATCAAATATTATATTTAAAATAATTGTCTAACAAAATCTGTACAAAATTGAAAATCTTATTGACATTTGGCATTATTTTACCAAGCCCGTGTGGTATATATCTTGAGACGTGGAAAGTGCATTTTAAATTTTGAATTTGTTGTTTTTGACTTTTTGTTTAATTATCTATTAATAACCAAATGATCCTTACTAATTAATGGTATACCTTTTAAGGGTAATTAATGGTATATTAGAACTAGGGGTGTTCACTGTCTATTGGATCGGTTTTTAGGTAAAAATGATTTGATCCAAACACGTAATAATATGTAGCCTGGTCCGGACTTACCTATTTATATTAAGATGTCCGATTGAATTCGATCCAAATATTATATGTGGTTTGGATCAATTTTTTTATAAAATATTGAAATTGCACTTACATTCAAAACTCATAAAAATAACGAAATATTAAGCATAAAACAACAATAAAAATAATGTTCAACAACATTAAGATGTGTGCTACAATAGTATAAGTAAACAATATCATAAAATAGTATTTAACAGTAAGACAATAATAGTAAAAGCAAAAAATGACAACATCAACAACAAGATATCAACAATAACATGATAACAAAACAACAAGATATTAACAACAACACTATGAGCACCTGCAACATAATTTTAACAGTTAGAGTGTTCTGCCAATGATTAACAGCAACAATAATTTCACAACAATAAAATTGATAATAAAGCACCTAATCAGAATCAACACTTGAATCATTTTCATTTGGTTGTGGGATTGATTTAAGTTCTAAAAAATGTATCAAATATAATCAATATGATTTAAAACATAGCAACATGTATATATGTGCTATAGAATATAAAAAATAAAATATAGGTACAAATTTGAAGTTGAGATTTAAGATTAAATTTGGAATACAATTAAAATTATTACAAACTTAAACTTTATATACTATTTTGATCTGGTCTGGATCAGTTTGGATCCAAGAGATGAAACCAAAATTGGGACCAGACCAATCAGTCTTTAAAAAATAAGTCCAACACAATCCAAACATATTCATTTTTAATTTCGATCTATTTTAGATTGATTTTCGATTTTATTTTTAGACCAGTCTAGATTTGAACATCCCTAATTAGAACGATACAATAAGTCTTAATTTTATTAAGTAGATCAACTATATTAATTAAATAGTACCCAAAAATACCAAAAAAACTATATTGATTAAATAAGATCACAATGCTCTATTTATCATTATCACATATTCATGAAATCTTCTTTGACTAGTTTCCTTTGGATATTGGTAAGATTTCCCATCTAAATACTATTCTCTTTGGATTACATAAATAAAACATTATTTAATAAATTATCACTTAAGTTATTTTAAAAATAAATAATTGTTTTAAATAACATCTTATTTTAATATACAATATAGCACTCCGATTTTAATTAAACGTTACAATTTTATTTTTTGTCAAAATTAAAATATTAAGTGATTACATTTTAAGTTAAACTAAAAATGATGTACAATGAGTGATAAATTTTTGGACTAGTATGTTTGGAACAGAAAGTAGATTGGATTGCCCAGAATAAAGATATATAATATGGCTTTGTAAGATGCAGCTCTTGTGAATTGAATGTTTAGAAATGTTCTTAGCCTTTTCTATATAGTATCTCATCTTATATGTGTTGTGATTTATTAGGAAAATGTTAAATATTAGAATTTAATTGTTTTTATTTTCTTAACCAATTATAACAAAAGTTACTTGAAATAATACATTTTTATTTTGAAAATTATATTCCTTTCTCCCCTTTTAATGTTGTTTTGCTTTCCTTTCTCACAATTAAATATATTATTATGCTCGTTCTTTCTTCTTTTATGAATTAAAGTTTAGGTTAGTTGAATCTGAGAATTTGTAATGGTAAATAAGCTCATGACTTTATAAATACTTATGTGGCTACTCATAAGTTACACATCAACAAAATTCTTATATTAATAGTGATATTTAAATTTACAGTGACTATAAACTAAATCCTTATTAATGACTAGACCCGCATTCTTTGAACATGCACTTTGCTCTAATTTTTCAAAATCACAAGCATGTGAAAAAACTTGATAGGAAATAAGATAACTTTGCTTAACTATAGTTGCATATTTTCTTTGTTTTTAATTGAAGTATATGAATGTACCATTACAAAATATATATGTGTATATATATTTCAAAATTTAATAAGATTATTATGTAATGAAAAATAATATTTGATTTTCTTAGCAAATGCTATCTTTATAAGAATAATTATCACAATTGGTCTTTGAACATATTTTATTAAGGGATTTCAAGTCTAAACCCATCCATAAATAAAATCGAAAATCAATCTAAAATAAATTAAATCACAAAGATTGAATGTAGTTAGATTGTTTGAATTTATTTTTTAAAATCGTTAAGTTCGGTTTTTGGTTTCAACTCTAGAATCCAGACCGATTCAGCGTAAGATGGAAGTAATTTAACAAAGTTTGAGTATATGTTACTTTGATGCTAGTTTGCTCATGTTGTATTGCTGAATACCGATTTTTACCGATTTTTGTTGTTGATTTGCTGTTTTATTATTGCTGGCACATATTTTGTTGAACATTTTTTATGATGTTTGCTAAACATTTTCTTTTATGAACAATAGAGTTCTAAGAAATAAATTATCTCTCAATTCCACTAAAATTGCAACATCATTTGTTTTATGAGGAAAAGATGTATGTATTAATAATATATGAGGTTTATATATTATTATTGTATCATTTATTTATTATAATTATTTAATTATTATTGTTTCTTCAAAAAAGTAATCTAAATCAATAGTAGATAATATTGTGAATGTGTATAAATCTTTACACTGACAATACATAAATATTACACTCATATTATATTTGTTTTTTCATTAAAGAGAAAATGATTTATATACTAACACTGTAATAGTCTTTTATAGTGTTACTACATCATCCAACATTCATTTTTTATCGTCGTTGACTTTTAAAAAAAGTAATTCAAAGAATATATGATAATATATATAAATATCTACTATCAGTATATAAATATTACATTATTCATTCAAATGTGATTAATATATCAGCTTACCGTATACAGAGAGAACTTGACTTAATTATATGATTATACAAAGAAATAATTCTTGGGTTTTAATAAAGAGTGTAAAATATGTACATTATGTGTGTAAAGATTCATACACATGTATTATATCATCTACCATTTATTTGAATTATTTTGTCTGAAAAGTCAACGATGATTAATTATCAATAATGTATGATGTAATGACAGTGTGTAGAACTCATACACTTTTCATACATATTTTTCTCTTTAATGAAACCTTGTGCCTATAACTTTTTAGAAAAAAATGTATACAATAACAATATAAAAGTTTTTTACATTGTCACTATATCATCTATAATTCATTTTCAATCATATTTGATTTTTTAGAAAAAAAGTAATTCAAATAAATGATAGATGATATTATATATATATATATATATATATATATATATATATATCTTTATATTGTCACTGCATAGATTTAACCATTGTTTTTTATAAACTACTAGGATACTCGTGCATTTGCACGGACAAAGTGTTTTATTGGATACGAATTTAAAGATATAATAATAATGTAAATAAACAAGAGAAATAGAAGATATTTGATTAAGATATGTGAGTTTTAAAAATTATTATAACTTTGTGATTCTTTGATTATTGCATGTGTTAGGATAATAATTATGAATGTATCTATTGATCTGTTATTATAGTGGTTGATAAATTTTGTTACATGACCTTCCCAATGAGTACAACTAATAACATCACTACTGCTTAAATTTTTTAAATTAAGTTAGGAAAATTACAAACATTTATATAAATAAATAAAACAATATCATTGATGACTTTTTTAAGTTTATCTTAGTCTAGAGAATATTAGTTCATCAACAAGTCCAATAACATCTATTTGGGTCAATAAAAAAGTGTTATCAATGTTACAAATAAAAAAGTGTTATCAACATACACGCTTCCAAATACAATACTCGAACGCTCCTTTCTTGGAACCCAAAGAACTTCATCACCCTTGGTTTGACCTTTCCCAAAACCGGCTCCAAGAAAACCTTTCTTACCGCAATTCGGCCCTAGCCAAGGTATCGCTCTTTATCCCAAGACCTCCAAGTCTTTGTGAAGAACACCTTACCTAACCGCAGCTAAGATTTTCCCAATCTTTGAATTACAATGCTATAAGTTACGAATGAATACTTAATACTCAGATATTACAATAAAGATCAAAGACTAAAACCTAAGCAAGAACTCACAAGACTTCCTAGTCTAATATGAATGTACATGTATGAGGTTTCTGAAATTATGCAATCATAAAAGAAACTATCTCTTTTTCTTTTCAAGAAACATAAGAATGATGCAAGAAAGCTTTTCAAAGAAACATGCAATATGAATGTGAAAACTAAAGCCTTAGCATGATCTAATCTTTCTAATAATGCAACACTTCAAATTTTCTAATAAAGCATGTAGTGCATGTGTGACCATGTATACCACAATAGAAACAAGTAGGCATGTTATTATTTGACTTCTTATGCATATGAACTACTGGATTTCTACATGGTCTTTTCTTAAGTTCAGGTTTATATCCAATTCCAGATCGGTTACCAATGTTTCTTGTATTAGCAAGCAATGTGTTAAGGTTTTCTTGACTATATGTTAGCTTTGAAAGTTTTTGTTTCAAAACATAATTTTCTTAAATTCTCACAAGTATCACATATAGAGGGTTGATATAATTTAGAAGTAGAGCAATCACATGAGGCACATGCATAGATAAGATCAAGAGTTTCATTTTCAAGTTTAAGTTCATCTAATTCCTTTTGCATTTCAATTATTTTCTTTTCATGCAAGGAGATAACACTTTTTCTATCTATATTTATTTTTACAATTTTCTTCAATTCCTCATGCATTTCGACATGAGTTGCATATAATTCATCGTATGGAGGATAGTCATTAGAGCATGATAAAGTATAAGAATGTATCTCAATAGAATCATCTTCATCACTAGATGCGTACTTCACATGCACTTGTGCCATAAGGCATACCTTTGAATTTTTCTCCTCATCGGATGAGCTTGAAGTCGAATATTTCTTGGAATCGTCCCAAACAATGTATGCTCCTTTTGACTTGGATATTCGAGAGTTGCTCTTCTTGTTATCGACTTTCTTGAGGTGGCTCGGGCACTGATGCTTCATGTGGCCCGATTTTCCACAGTCATAGCAACTGAAGCCTTCTTTGGGAATCTTGCTTTTCTTGGTTGAGTTCTTGGCTTCTTTCTTTAGATTCTTGTCCCCTCCTTTCTTCTTGAGATACTTCTTGAATTTTTCAAATAGGAGAATCAAGTCTTCATCGGAATTAGAATCTGAACTAGAATCCCCACTTTCTTGATCTTCTTGAAATCTTGTAGCCTTGAGTGTGATTCCGTTCTTGTCTGACTCTTCATTCATTGTCAAGCGCCTTAACTTCATTTCATGTTCTTGGAGTCTCCCAAACAGAGTAGCTAATGGCATGTTGTCTAAGTTCTTTGACTCCATTATCGCAGTTACCTTTGGTTGCCATTTCCTATCAAGACAATGCAAAACTTTGTTAGACAAATCGGCATTAGTAAATTTTTTATCAAGGGCGAGCAAATGATTTAAAACATGAGTAAAACATTTTTGCATATTACATATAGATTCATTAGGAAACATGTGAAATAACTCATACTCATGCGTAAGTGCATTTAGTCTAGCGCGCTTAACTTCACTCGTGCCTTCGTGGGTAACTTGCAAAGTATCTCACATTTCTTTTGCATTAAGGCATCGTGAGACTCTAAAGAATTCGTCATAAGATAAGTCCGAAGTAATAATATTCTTGGCCTTAAGGTCATGTTGGACATTTCTTTTCTCAATATCCGTCCATAAGCCTTTAGGCTTTTCTTTGGCTGGCCATTCACCATATGAAGTGGAATGTATGGACCATTGACAACAGAATCCCAAATGTCCCTGTCTATTGCCTCGATATAGATTCTCATGCGAACCTTCCAATAGGCATAACCATCACCACTGAATATGGGAGGGTGATCAATGGATGCGCCATCACCGCCAAAGGGGTTGGTGGAACCCATTTAAATTCCCTTAGGATCACGCGGATGCGATTGAGCTAGCACGTCACACTAGCTCTGATACCACTTGTTAGGTATCCATGGCAGAATACACCTAGAAGGGGGGGTTGAATAGGTGTGGCGGAGTTCAAGTTCCACTTTTAGATTTTTACACACTTGCTGAAAAATGCCTAGTTAATCAATTAACCAGTGGGCTTAATCGATTAAATCAAAACAGAAACAGAATGATCAGATCAGCAACTTGCACAGTTATTAACCAACACACAAGCAGATATACAACATATATTTTTATGCAATATTAACAAGGACGTAGCAAGGTATAAGCATGCAAAATATCAGCTTCAAACTCGAATTAAAACATCTTGAAATGTAAAAGAGAAAAGGATATAAAAGATTGCGCAATGATTTTATCCTGGTTCGTTTTGCTGTCCACTGCAAAACTACATCCAGTCTTCCCCGCTGATCTGAGAGATTTTCCTTCTTCACTATAGAACACAATGTACGTTACATACACGCTTCCAATTACAAGACTCGAACGCTCCTTTCTTGGAACCCAAAGAAATTCGTCACCCTTGGTTTGACCTTTCCCAAAACCGCCTCCAAGAAAACATTTCTTACCGCAATTCGGTCACAACCAAGATATCGCTCTTTATCCCAAGACCTCCAAGTCTTTGTGAATAACACATTAACTAACCACAGCTAGGATTTTCCCAATCCTTGAATTACAATGCTTTGAGTTATGAATGAGTACTTAATACTCGGATATTACAATAAAGATCAAAGACTAAAACCTAAGTAAGAACTCACAAGACTTCCTAGTCTAATATGAATGTACATGCATGGGGTTTCTGAAATTATGCAATCATAAAAAAACTATCTATTTTTCTTTTCAATAAACACAAGAATGATGCAAGAAAGCTTTTCAAAAAACATGAAATATGAATGTGAAAACTAAAGCCTTAGAATGATCTAATCTTTCTCCTAATGCAACACTCTCTAATATAATGATAATAATGAAATATTTTGAAAATTCGCATTCCTAATATTCTCATATGTTATACTAATATATAATGTAACACCCATAAAATTACTCCAAAAATATTGCTCAAAAATGGGTAAAAAATTTTTGTTGAATAATCGTTAGATATTTTATGGAATGGCAAGCGCATCGTATCGTCCAAGTAGTAAAATCCGGTAAAGTATCGGGATATCGTCCTCAAGGAGCAGAGTGGATTTACACTAATTCCCACAATAATTAGTTGAGCAACTATTTACACGAATTTGTTTGATAATTTGATAATAGTTTTGTAACAAGGTTAAATTAAAATAAAAGGTTAACTGTGAATTTAAAAGAGTTGGGATCGAAATTCATCATCTTTTCATTTTGACATCCATAGATTCAATTCCAAACAACTTGTGAAGTTACTGATTCTGATGCACATTTTTGACAATTTCATTTACATCAATTCCTTGAGTGTAAAATGCTTAGATAATCACTCAATTACCAATTCCTTGGTTAATTGACTGATTAACTAGCATTAAAAACTATGTAAAAGCAATTTATACATTATTATCCATTCCTGAAATAATGATGTATGAAGGAAGATAATCCAAATCAGGTGTCAAATTTAACTTTCCAATTAAACTTGAACTCATGAACATGATTTCAGTAGCTAATTAAACTCATGCATTAAGAATGACATAAACTTCCCAAAATCAAATAACAATTACATTAGAATTGAATCTAGGAGTACAAGGTAAGAACATTACATTTCAAATCCCAATAACGAAGAACTAGCCACTCATCCTTGCCATTACAACCCTCTGATCGTGAGAAATACAAGAAATTCTGGATCTAAAGTCGTTCCCACAACTTCTCTCTTCCTCCCTAGCGTTTTTCTCTCTCTAAAATCGTGTGAAAAAGCTTGGAAAATGGTTGGATCACCTCCCTTTGATTTTCATAACCACCTATATTTGTTCCATATTTTTGGTCTCTCGCTCGAGCAAGAGAGCAAATTTCAGCATTTAGAAAATCTTCTAGCTTGAGCGAGAGAATCAGAGTTTTGAACTTGTCTTTCTCGCTTGAGCGAGGTGCTCTTGCTTGAGTGAGATATACACATAAACTTTGACATCCAGAAGTGGGAATTGTCGCTTGAGCGATAGTCCCCTCGCTTGAGCGATTGACAAGCAGTGATTTAAGCATTTTTCCTTGAATTAACAATTGTCGCTTGGGCTAGGGATCCAAAGCTCATTTTATGCAAATTCCTTCAATTTCCATCTTTTCTACTCCTCACTCTCCTACAATTGACACAAAAACATGTAAGGTCCTTAAACAAGATTAATCACACTAGATTCTTCAGAGATGTGCATGAATTTCATCACAACTACACCATAAATGCCAAAAAATTATATGAATTTCCTTCACAACATGGCACTTAATAACTCCCCCCAAACCTAGAATCTTGCTTGTCCTCAAGCAAAGTAATGGATTCAACTCAACATAGTAGTGAACTTGATTTTTAAACAATCTAATCCAATCATATCAATCATCTAGAAGCATGGTGAAACTTTTTCAAGAAGACTTGTTTCATGCTTGATCATAGTGATCCAAATTCCAAGTGATTACACAATATGTATGCAGTTCAAGTTCAAATAGAATAGCAAGAATAACTACTCAATTTAATCAAATGAACTCTCTTATGCTCTCGGGTGAAGTGTTTCACTCAATTCTTTACTGGAATCATACAATTTAACTTTGTCTTTCATTTCAGTTATGCTATGTACAGATGTTTAATCAAGGATCTCAAGGGCTTGGCGTATGGTTGTAATGAGGCTTGGCTACAACGAAACTTTATTTTTCTAGGATACAAAGAAGGAGGTAGACCATTAGTGCATAATTCAACTTCCTTCACTTGTTCACTTTGAAGTCCACTTTCAACTTTCTTTCACCAAATCATCACTTATGCTACTAACAATTTCGACTCTCCTTCTTAAATTGACTCTTTCTTTTGAGTCTTTACTTATTTTAGCATGATTCACATTTTATTTTATTTTTTTCATTGCCTCATGCTCATCATTCACACATAATTGAAGAAGTTGAATTTCCAATTCACAATCCAACTCAGATACATAAATTACAAACCATATGCACTAATGATCTTTCTCCATGAGTATGGGGATTGATGTATTTCATTGTGGCTTGGGTGCATGATTTTGAAAAAGAAATTTTCAGCTCAAAGGGCTACAAAGAATTGGATTCATGATTTGTAAGGGTTGGCTTTATGGCTATAGCTTAACTCTACTAAACTAGGCCTTAATCATTTCTTTGATATTCCATGCTTAATGACAATTGACACAAAAATCAGGCAAAACTAATTGACAAAATCCAGCAAAGTCACTCATTTGTATTTGGTTATACTCTCTCACCAGTTTGAAGGTTATTTTCCTGTGATTAAATTGTTCATTATTCAACCTATTCAGTCTGTGTCTGATTTATGCATCCACATTACGAAATCAGTCAAACTCATAACATTAATCACTTTGCTATTCACAAGGCCTACACACTTTTTTCTAGCATGAAAACACAATTAGATTTCTTATTGAATTTTCTTCTAAACATGCACATTTTATTGAGTTAAACACATTACTACTCATAGATAGACTAA
This sequence comes from Lupinus angustifolius, assembly GCF_001865875.1. Classification (NCBI taxonomy): domain Eukaryota; kingdom Viridiplantae; phylum Streptophyta; class Magnoliopsida; order Fabales; family Fabaceae; genus Lupinus; species Lupinus angustifolius. The sequence continues at coordinate 16,161,664 of NC_032017.1, read as the reverse complement.
CACATACATGATTGAACATCCTTGAAATCAAAATAGCGATATATAGTCACACACAAGAACTTAAACATAAATGACTTGAAACATTGAAATGAAAGAACCAGTTTGTTGTTTTCCTCATATGCTCATCACCACGTCATTTCATCATCATCATCATCATCATCTGCATGAGAACTAGATGGTCCACCATCTCCTGCCTCCCCTAAAAAAGTAGGCCTGCCCCAGGCCAGGGATGCTGGACATTGAAATCTTCAGGGCTCATCAAAAATTGGTTGTGTGGATATTGAATCTGATATGCTAAATAAAAGACCAGTTGTTGGTGCATCTAACCTTGTATGAGGATATCATTCAAGACTATAACATGATACTGAAGAAAAAAAATACAAAATGCACTTAAAATTGTTGACTCATGATGGATGTAACACCGTGTTTTTCAGAGCACTTTTAATTAAGTAATTATTATTAATAGATTAATTATAGAAATTAATCAGTAATGTTTTAGGCTAACCTCAGTTGAGTTTTAGTCTTGTATTATTATTTTCTTGCTTGCCTATTTTTTTCAAGATTTTTGGAGAATAAAAGTTTTCGAGATGATTTCGGGTCGTTTTATCGAGTTTTCGCCCAGGTTTTGTGTTTCGTAACTCGGAATCGAATTCCTATTTCACTGTTGGCTTCGAAATATTACTTTTAGTCAAAATAGATACCAAGTTTGTCCGTAACTCATCTCTAAATAGTTCTCACCTCGAAATTCAAGTTTCAATGTTTCAGGCAAATGTCCTAAATCGGGAGATTGTATATTTCCGGACGAAATTATCCAAAAATGTTCGGACACGACGTTTATCGGGAAATCACATCATATCAATAAAGTTAGAAGTCATCATTTCGTGAGCCACTTACTTGTTACACAAGTAATGCAAAAGCTTCCAAAAGCCCCTAAATCACTCAACAAATCCTCTCACTCCACCACCATTAGACACATCACCTATGCAAGTCTAAATCTACTTACTTTGCATTAACCTTTATGATTTGATGAGGGTGGGGCTCTCCTATAAATACCTCACCCCATTCTCTCATTTTTACACTAAATTCACTATACAAACTAAGGTAGTCTTTTATTTTGTCTTCTTTATTTTCTTCTCATACTTCATAGAAAGTTATGAGCTTTTGTTATGTTGTTCATAAAGTTGAATTTATATTTATTCTTGAAGTATTTTATGAAGGCATAAGTAAAAAGGATGATAATAAAATCATATGAACCTTTATGTAGTTTTTGACTTTTGTAAATCTTGAAATTTCTTCCTTCTTCTTAGATGGAAAACTATATCTTTGGACAAGGTCAGATGAGTTATTTGTTTGGAAATATTAGAAATTATTGTTACTATTTGAATATGTTTAAAGGTCATGATTTTAACATCAAAGGAACCTTTAATGTGTTTAGGAAAAAGTTTGTATTTTATTCTTGAAAGTTTATGAGTTGATGAGTTGTTGTTGAAAATGTTTCATTTTTAGAAAGTATTATGTTTTAAAAGTGGTTTAGCATATTTTACTCTTTGATTTCCAAGTTAAAATATTGATTTGGGATAAA
>NC_032017.1:16158165-16159982 GCF_001865875.1 Lupinus angustifolius | reverse complement strand
TAACTCTTGAGGTTTTTTCCTAAAAAATTAGGAGGTGTTAAGATGTTCATGAATATTTTTTTTAGTAGTATACTTGAAATAATGAGATGGTAAAATTATTTAAAAATGTTGAATCTTAGTAAAATGATGTAAAACGTTATTTCTTAAGTATAATAATTATCGTCAGTTAACTAATTAACGTTATTTTGGCGTAATGAGGAGTTCGAGAGGAGATCGGATCAAGTAAGCTCACCTGAAAACAGAGAACCGAGCGACCCGACACACTCAGGTGAGGGAGAAAACATTGTGACACAGTGGTGTCCGAATATGCATCAGGACCTCCAAACCCCCTCACAAGTATGGAGTTGTCTTGGGTATTAAGAAAGCTTGTACTTAACCAATTGTATGTTTGTTTGGATTAAGTACAACAATATTTCTTATATCGATTTATGTTATATATGCAAACACCATATTACTCTTGAATTATAATGTTTAAATGATTATTATGGGAATGATAAGTATGTGATAATTGTTAAATTCAAGGTTTAAAAACATGTGATATAAATGAGAAATATTTTTCTTGAGAAAAGTAATTAAAATAATAATCAGGCTCTTCTCGCTTGAGCGTGACAGCTCTCGCTAGAGCTAGAAGTTTATAAGAAAACGAGTATTTTAGCTCGGAGCGAGACAACTCTTGCTTGAGCTAAAATATGCACCAAGAGAACTGATTGCTTTCTCGCTTAAGCGAGACAACTCTCGCTGAAGCCACAAATGCCTCAAAAATGGATGTGCCCTCGCTTTAGCGAGAGGGCTCCATATAAACATGACTTCTTTTTAAGTCGTCTAAACGATAACTCTCATATATACGAGAGCCTAATGGCATGTTTGCTATCAAGAAGTTGTAAAGGTAAATAACTATATGAAATTCTTGAAAGTAATAAAAGTAAGGAATTGCTTTGTTAAAGGTGAGGCCCGAGGGTGTGATATTTTGACCACGTAGCATGATCGTTTGACCATAAGAGGCTTGGCTAGAGGAGTCGTCCAGGATTATCCGATGATGGTCCGCAGTGGTGCTGAGAAGTATTATGTTGTGCCCATGCAGCGAGATCGTCTGACCGTAAGAGGCTTGGCTTGAGAGTCGACAAGGAAAATTCAGCGATGGTTCGTAGTAGTGCCGAAATTATTCTCCTTTTGTTTATATGTTAAGATCGGGACCCACTAAAAGCATTCCCGGTGGGAGATGTCTTAGGATGGACAGACCGCTAGAAAAGATGGATTAAAAGACATAATTTGCTAATTTCGGTTAGGGTGCATATCCATGGTAAAAAATGAAGTAGTGGAGAGAAAATGTACGGGAGACGAATGAGCCCCGAGATATTGAGAGGGATGGTGTTGATGGCGGTGATTTGTCAGCAAAGTCTTGAGGGAGAGTCTAGGTGAGTCGAGTCCCATGTATTCCTGGATGAGGTATTTTGTTGGATCAGACAGTGCTCACAATGCAAACTAGATGATCTCTGACAATCCCTCTTTGCAATCAGGATCGATGAGAGGGATGCCCAGAAAGTGTTTGATACGACACCGTCCTGAAATGGACAATTCCGATGGAACAGATCGATCATATATCCTTGCGAGGAATAATTTTGGTGCGATCAAATGAGCTTGTTATGGGAACTGTACTCTCAATTATTTTCGAATAGTTATTGGGAGGATAAATGAGTAAGGATGGTGGACTCATGCATCACATTGCATACATGATATTCTTCAATATTGATTCTAAATTCTCGAGTTTTATACTTCATTTATCGTTATTATATGCTTGTTTGATCACATGATATATT
>NC_032017.1:16032280-16158065 GCF_001865875.1 Lupinus angustifolius | reverse complement strand
TTTTCATAGATGTTTTACTCCCTCTCTTTTCTTCTGGTGTATTTGTACGCATGTTTAGATGGACCCATCAGCACTGATCCGAGGTTACCGCTTCACTATGTCCCAGGAGGGGACATGTAGTGTTGAGGGTAATCGACACACTTACACAAGTCCTTGCGACCTGGAGCTGGATTGGGTAAGAAATGGCTTAGTTCTGCATCTTCCACCTTACTACGCAATTCGGGAGGCATCATTCACTTTGCCCGACCGAAGACCTGCAACCGCTAGACTTTCTATACCGGCTGAAGCTCGAGGCGTACCAGAAGTTATTAGGACCTGGCCCCAAACAAGATTCTCATCATCAGGATCAGAGCCAAGGGGGGTACACCTCGGACCCCTCGATGGATTGGGGAGCAGATGAAGTGGAGGGGAGGAAGACAACAATGACTGTGTAGAGCTTATCTGCATAGAAGATTCAGTTGAGGTCATTGAGATCTCTTCTGACTCGGAGATGGAGGAAGACCCTAGCGAGGCTTCCAGTGCACCTCTCATTTAGGAGGCTTCTCTTTTATTTTGTTGTGATAGGAACCTGTGTGAGGTAGTTTTTGTAATGTCAATGCCCCGACTTTATTTTCTTTGTATTTTCAGTTTTTTTTATATTAGTGGCGATGATTAGATTTCGCCCCGTAAACAATTCTATATTTATTCAAGAATTTTATGAATGAGAAGTATTTAGAAAATAATTATGTTCATTTAATTATTTTCAATGTATTAAAAATTTTATTTCCACAAGGTTTGAAAATATGACGTCTTGAGAATGGAATAAGGTAAAAATGAAAATGATTTGTAAGTTATAGGTTACATAAGAGAAAGAAGAAAGGAAAGAAAAATTTACCCATTTTTCTAAGAGATTAAATATATTAAATATGAAATGATTTTCAAGGTGTTACGATGGAAAAGTGGAGTACGTGCAAGTCTTTTATGCAATGATTTATATACAACAAAATAACACTACTAACAAAAATAAAATAACATGCAACTAGTAAAAAATGGATTGCCTTCCAGGTAGCGCTTGTTTAACGTCATTAGCTCGACGTTTGTTTCTTTATGTGTTTTCGAGCGAGAGAATTAGAGTTTTGAACCTGTCTTTCTCGCTTGAGCGAGGTGCTCTCGCTTGAGCGAGAAAGACACATAAACTTTTACATCCAAAATTGAAAATTGTCGCTTGAGCAACAGTCCACTCGCTTGAGCGAGGGACAAGCAGTGATTTAAGCATTTTTTCATGAATTACCAATTGTCGCTTGGGCTAGGGATCCAGAGCTCCTGTTATGCAAATTCCTTCAATTTCCATCTTTTCTACTCCTCATTCTCCTACAATTGACACAAAAACATGTAAGGTCCTTAAAGAAGATTAATCACACTAGATTCTTTAGAGTTGTGCATGAATTTCATCATAACTATACCATAAGTGCCTAAAATTTATATGAATTTCCTTCACAACATGACACTTAACAATAATGTAATATAAAATTAGTTTCCTTATATTCGTTTCCTTTTCGGGACATCACTTTAAGTAACATAAATTGCGGAAAATCAAAAATCGTTACATAATGGTAACAAAAAATAACTCAACATATCTTTGAATAACTCTTCATTGAAAGAACGACAAATGTTAGTACGAAATACAATGCAGAATAAAATCTTTGCCTCAACTGAAACTATACAAAATAGGCTGAGCCATTCAACACATCAAAAGTACCCAACACAGATACCCTACTCAAAAAGCAAAACATAAATGGAAATGGCAGCTAACGGCTAGCTCTAGTGTCCGCGGGTGCGCTAGAACACTCGCTCAGATCCTCATCCATCTCGAAATCAGAGGAGATGTCTACTACCTCGATGGAGTCCTCTATGCATATTAACTCCACATAATCTTCCTCTTCAGCTTCCAACTGCCTCAGGTTCAGGCATGGTCCGTCGAGCGACCCTCCTCCACTGTGGAGAACTATTCACATTGTCCCAACTCCGACGCCTCGTAGATGGTCCTACAACAACTGGTATGTGAGGAGTCACAGACTGAGTAGATGACACAGCAGGTGTCGGCCTCCGATCGGGCAAAGTGAAGGAAGTCTCCAAGTCCGTATGATGGGATGTGAAGCGCATCGTGGAGCCCTCAAAAACCATCTTCAAATCCAAGGCAAAAGGGCATGTTTACGTGTATCGATCCCATTAATCCTCCATGCCCCCTCCTAGGACATCTAGAATTGGTACCTCCAAATCCTTGCTGAATGGTCCATCTGAACAAGAACATGTACCGAAGACAAGCAGAAAGAAAAGGGAGTAAGACATCTCCCACCGGCGTGGAATTACGCAGATTATCACATCTCGACATACACACATAATATATACAATATATTTCACAAACATAAATGCAAATGTTGAAAAATGTTGTAACTCAGACCATGAGGATCAATATCCATGAGCTCAATGTATGAATGTTATGTTTATTCCATCCATCCTTATGCCAATATCCTCCCAAAAAACTATTCGGAAATAACCGAGAGTACAGGTCCTATAACAAGCCGATTTGAACGCACCAAATTATTTCTCGCAAGGATATATGATTGATTTGTTATAAAAGAAATGTCCATTTTAGGACAGTGTCATATCAAACACTTTCTGTGCATCCCTCTCATCGATCCTAATTGCAAAGAGGGGCTGCCAGAGATTGTCTAGTTTGCTCTGTGAGAACTGTCTGATCCAACAGAATACATCATCTAGGAATGCAAGGGACTCGTCTCACCTAGAATTTCCCTCAAGACTTTGCTGACGAATCATTGCCATCGTCGTCCCTCTCAATATCGCGGAGCTCGTTCGTCTCCCATACATTTCCTCTCCACTACTCCATTATCCATAATGAGTAAGCACACTAGCCGATGTTAGCAGATTAAATCTTTTAATCATTCTTTTACATGATCGGCCCAACCTAAGACATATCCCAAAGGAATGCTTCTTGTGGGACCCGATCTCACGTCATCACGTAATAGAGGAATAACATCATTATTATTACGAACCATCACTGAATTACCCTAGACGACCACATGGTTGAGCCTCTCACGGTCAGCCAACCTTGTTGCATGGTGTATTGTAATCCTTTTTGGGTATTGCCCTAATCACGACATCATCGTCGGAAACCTTGCCCTAATAAGGCACAAGAACAAGGTATCAATATAAGTTTGTTGATTTGGGCACTAGACTCCTTACTTGAGCCACAATCTCTCCCAAGTTATAAATACATTTCTCACCCAAGCTAGGGCTATAGCCCTTGCAATCAATCAAGAAAAAACAATCAAAATTATTGTATGCCTCTCGCCCTAGCGAGAGACTGTCTCTCAAGCGGCAAATTCATCAAAACATACTCAATTTACTGCCTGGCTCTCGCCCAAGCGAGAGACTATCGCTCAAGCGACAAATCCACCAAAAACTAGCTGAAATCCCTCACCCTTTTGGGCCACTAGATCAAATATCTTCGTTGTTTTCGATCTCCACGCGTTTTAGTTTTTCGAGTGGTGTTCTTTCATGGTTAAGTGTTATCTTACTCGATATTTAATCTATCCTAAGGCATACAACTTAAGAAATTATCTGTACTTAATCCAAGCATGCAAACATTTCATTAAGTATAGGTTTCTTAATACACAAATATAACTCCAAACTTTTGACGTAGTTTAGGAGATCCGGGTCTCACATTCGGACACCACCATTTCACGGTGTATTCTCCTTCACCTTAGATTTTTGTGTGCTTAATTCCCTTTAGGTGTGAGTGGGTTGGTTGTCCGACATCGAAAGCTTCGTAAGCAAACACAAAACAAATTATTGATTTGCGAATTAAATTTTTACATGATAACCCTAAGGTAAAGACATCATTTAATCTATTTATGAACTCAATAACTTTCATCCATCCGGTCCAAGATTCATATTTTTGAACCATCCTTTATCCACGAAAGTCTTATTCCCGATTTCCAACGTTTTCAAAGTAAGTTTTTAATAAAGTTTACACTTTTATCACTACATAGATTTATATTTTTATGGAGACGTTTTAAGCCATGCTCACCACTTTAAGGTAAGTTTCTTAATCAAAGTCCACACTTTTTAAATCAAAATTTCCTAAGTTGATCTTACCACTTTAAAACAAGTCATCTTAAGTAGATTCCATATTTTGCATAATAGTTTCCCATGGTCATTTCAAGACATTCTTGGTAGTGTTGAATACTTTACCTGGAATTTTCATCAGAACATATTCATTGATTTGATCAACAATCTCAATTGTTGATGTAAGTATTGTAGTACATTGAAGAAATTGTTCATCCTTGTAATGTTCTTGTATGTTTAGGTAGGTGTTATTGACTATCTCATCGATTGGGTTATCATAATCTACAATCAAAAGTTCCTATAGGATATCAATTTCAGCAAAACCATCATCATTAGGTTCAGATAATTTTCCATTTCCCATCTTTAGTATCCACTCAGAGAATTGCTTGATATCTGATTCATTGTCATGATTTTGAAACGCATGTTCTTTGTAAGGGTTAAAATTGTACATTGATGCCAAAGACAAGAAGCATTAATTGTTGCATGCACAATATCTACACAACAACCTCTTGGAAACACTGGTAATATTTGTCTAAAATCACCTCCAAATACTACAACCTTTCCTCCAAACAGAATTGAGCCATTTGTTGTTCCCATGATGTCACAAAGACTTTTATCAAGTTCTTCGACTATCATTAAACACATTAAAGGTTCCTTTGATTTTTTAACTTATCATTAAACACATTAAAGGTTTCTTTGATGCCAAAATCATCACCTTTAAAACATATTCAAACACCAACATTAAATCTTCTAGCATTAAAACCGAAAATATATTATTCTAAACTTATCCAAGGCCATGGGTTTTCAAGCCAAAAACAAGTGGAAAATCCAAACTTTACATGGTTAGAAAACTCATTAAAGGTTCATTTGATATACAAACCATCACCTTTAACCACATTCAAATACCAGCATTATATTTCTAGCATTAAATCTGAAAAACAACTATTTTATACTTGTTCAAGGCTATGGTTTTTCAAGCCAAAAACAAGTGAAAATATTCAAACTTTACATGGTTCAAAACTCCTTAAAGGTTCCTTTGATTTCATTATCATCCCCTTTCACTAAAATCAACAAAATGCATACTTTTAAACACTAAAAATAGCCCCATGAACAACAAAGAGTTCATGGGTTCAAAAACAACTTTCTAAGTTCAAGAAAATACGTATTTAGAGTTTTGAGCATAAAAAGAGTTAAGAAGATTATTAGAAAATTTCAACAGTTGAAAATATTCATAACATAATATAAACATCATACTAAAATTTCATAAACATCTAATGGTTAGATCTTAAAGGATGCAAAAATGAAGAACTATCTTGATGTTCTTAAAAATTCAAAAGTGAAGAAGAGTGAAAATGGCAAGGGTTTTTCTCCAAGCTATGAGTTGGCTTTCAAGGACAAGAAATCAGATTTGGGGAGGGGAAAGACCAAAAGTTTTTCAAAAGGTGAATTGTGTAAGAGGTAAATAAGTGATTTAAGGAATTTTGTGTAAGAGGTAGATGAGTGATTTAAGAAATTTTGTGTAAGAGATTTGTACTTTTGCTTATTTGCCAACCAAGCTTCACTCATGAAAGTGATATGATCTCTTCGGGGAAACATCCATGATTAAACTATGCCACAATATTTTTCGGCTAATACTCGGCCGAATATTAAAAATCTCCCGATTTTGGTTTACGGTTAGAACTTCGAAACATGGAGTTTAGAGTGAAAAATATTTAGAAAAGCGTTATGCATGAACTTGATGTCTATCTTGACTCGAAACAATATTTTGAAGCCAATGGCGCAATCGGAATTTGATTCCGAGTAACAGAACTCAAAATCACGTTATTGGGCAGAATTCGGGCGAATTTGGACCCAACCGCAGTTCAAAAACTTTTTATAACATAAAATTACGAAAATTTACCACAAAATAGGAAATTACAAAAAAACAACTATCACTCAACTACGGTTTAGCCTAAATCAACACCAATTAATTTCTAAAATTAATAATTGATAAAATAAATAATTAATAAAACATACACAGAAAATTCACGGGTTACATATGTTCAAAAACTGTTATGATTTTTAATATTCTTAATCTAATATCTTTAATATTCTATTTATGTTATACTTCTCATTATTACTATCTTAATATTGTAAAAGTAACATTGCAATATTAGAAGCAAACACTAAATCTGGAACAAAATATATTTATAATGAGTGTTACCTAAAATTAAAAAAAATAAAAATATTGCAAACAAAATATAAATCAAGTATGCGTTATAATGCACACATCTTTGTATATCTTATGATTACTTTTAATAAAATAGAGGTAGAAGAATCAATTAGGTAATCACAATAAAATCAAATCAAGGACATAATTTATCTTATTTTTTTAGAATGAATGATTTGATGAGCTATTAGGATGTGATAATTTTTCTAATTTATTTGAAAAACATATTAAGTTAGGATTTTATGGGATATTTTTATGGTAATTTCAATCAAAATAATAAAAAGATTCTCATAATTGATTTGTTATTTTTAAGTTATTTTTATATCTACGATTGTTATATTTTAATTAAATAATATAATGATAATAATTAAATATTTTGAAAATCCAGAACAATTTTAAATTAAAAATGAAATATGACAAACACATAATAAAAATAAAGATATTATTTTACTATACTCATATAGTAATGGTAACCTTTAATCATTATATTCTACGAGGTGTGTTTTCCCTTCTCTAAATACTGAAACAAATAACATGATCAATCCATAATTCTTATACACCACATAGTAATTGCAATCTCTAATAAATGTGTCCGAGGAGGTGAATTTTCTCTTATGTAAACGCTGAAACAAAGATCATGACCAATCCATATTTTAGCTGAGAAAAATATACATATCGAAAAAAATCAACATACATCATGTGAGAAAAAACAATCATGATGCAAAAATTTACATGATGAAGAAATTATATTTATGAATAAAAGAAAAATTGAAAGAGTATACAAAGAAAATATTGAAAGAGTATAAAAATAAAACTATACCTGTGAGTAAGTTTGAAGTTGAAGATAACAGATTTGTTAAACAAAATATGTGATGAAAATAAACACATTGGAGAGAAAATTTAACATGCATCATTGACAAAAACAATTATAAAAATAAAATCATATATCTGAGTTGGTATGAGATTTGAAGATCATAAATTTGTTGAACACAATTTGAGAAATAATATAAAGTATATTTACCAACAAAGACAAAAATTAAAAGAATAAAAAATTATACTTGTATGAAGAATAGAAAATCATAGCTGTGAGTGAGTTTGAGAGTTGAAAATGGTAGATGTGTTGAGAAAGGAAGAGACACCCTAACGAAACAGCAATTAACAACATATGTAAGAAGAAATGGAGAATGATCTCTCCTTCATTTTTTTAACAAATAACAACTGGTAGGAAAATATAAGAAAGTTTTGGATGGAAAACTTTGCATAAGGCGTTGATATATGTCCCTGATGTGATAAGAGATATTTGCATGAGGAGATGACATGTTCCTCGCTACCGAAAGGTAAACTTTTGCATGAGATATTGACATATGTTCCTGTGTATATAGCAAAAGTTTTTTTTATTATATAGTAAAATATCTTAAATAGATAAGATCTTTAGACTTTCTTATTGTTAACTGTCACAACCCCACGATGCCCACCACCGATGTCCGCTACGTCTCGCCGCCCATTACGGCCAACAACAACAACTCCTCCACCGTCATCTCCGCCGCCAACGAAGATGACACGTGGGTATGGGCCCAGATCAAATCGGAGGCTCGCCGCGACGCTGAATCGGAACCCGCTTTAGCGAGCTACCTTTATTCAACGATTCTATCGCATTCGTCGCTAGAACAATCCCTATCGTTTCACCTTGGTAACAAGCTTTGTTCATCAACGCTTTTATCCACTCTCCTTTATGATCTTTTCCTCAACGCATTTACCTCTGATCCTTCTCTCCGTTCCGCCGCAATCGCTGACTTACGCGCCGCACGTCAACGTGATCCCGCTTGCGAATCCTTCTCTCACTGTTTCCTTAACTATAAGGGATTCCTCGCTTGCCAGGTACATCTTAATTTCATCCAATTTGCAACTTCTGATTTTAGGGTTTTGAACTTTAGTATTGCTATATAGTCAGAAAAACAAAATTGGATAGAATATGTAGCAATGAAGTTGATTGCTTGATGATTAAAATGTGCTGTGCGCCCTAGCTGTAATCCATGAGGAATGAAAAAAAAAACTATTGAGAATCTCAAGTTGGTCTTTAAGAATTTCAAGGGTTTTAAATTGTGGTTGCGGCTGTGTTGATTTTACAGCAAGTGCAATGGCAATGTTGTTGTGGATACTTCTACAACATGCAAATTCTGGCCGAAAGACTGCAATTTTATAATGAATCTCATATGCAAGTAAAATTAGTCCTTTTCAAGACTAATTGTCAGGACTTAAATTAGCTCAGCTCTGATTTGGAACTACTTTGACGGTCATTTGAGATTTTCTGTTTTCTTATAGACTAAATTTGGGAACACACTTTTTAGGGATGAACTTTGGTACTTACTGTTCTTTCAGTTTTGCAGATTGCATTGTTTAAATTGTGAATTGTTATCTTGTGTGTGCTTGCAGGCTCACCGTGTGACTCACCGGCTTTGGCAGCAGTCGCGTCAGCCATTAGCACTGGCACTGCACTCCCGTATTGCTGATGTTTTTGCAGTGGATATTCACCCGGCAGCCAGGATTGGGAAGGGGGTTCTGTTTGATCATGCAACAGGCGTCGTGGTGGGGGAGACGGCAGTGATTGGGAACAATGTCTCAATTCTGCACCATGTGACGCTGGGTGGGACAGGCAAGGTTGGTGGAGATCGACATCCTAAGATTGAAGATGGGGTGCTTATTGGTGCTGGTGCTACCATTCTAGGAAATGTGAAGATTGGGGAAGGTGCAAAGGTTGGTGCTGGGAGTGTTGTTTTGATAGATGTGCCACCGCGGACCACCGCGGTTGGGAACCCGGCGAGGTTGGTGGGTGGGAAGGAAAAGCCATCTAAGAACAAGGATGTGCCTGGGGAGTCCATGGACCACACTTCCTTCATCTCTGAGTGGTCTGATTATATCATTTGAAAGATGAATACTCGAAACCAATCATGAGTTGGTGGGATTGGATGGCTTAGGAAATAAATTTGCTTTTTTACCCTTACGGTTTGCTGTTCTGATAGTGTAATTATAGGTGTGTTAGTGGGTAGTTTGGTTCTGAATTTATGATAGATTGAGTTAGTTCACTCAGTTCAGAAGCGAACCTGTAATCCTAATAAGGCTATGTTGATTAACACTGATGCGGAATTTTTTGCTACTGTTTTTTGATAATTTAATTAGACGTTGTACTAAATAAGGAAGCTGGTTTTGTTGATAATGTTAAGAGGAATTTGTCTTAATCAGAGTTTCCAAAATTGCATGACCAGGGACTGTAATCTAGGTGCCATCTTGCTACAATATTGCATTATATGGTGCTCTCAGAAGTAAAAACAGGTAAAAGTAAATCTAAAGCCTTAATAAATTAGTCTTCACTACATAAAGCTCATTTTGAAAAGATTTGCAGAACTTACTTATATACAGTTTGTAAATTGTTGTGCTTGCTTTTATTGTTCCAAGATTATGAAAAATTGATGAAATCTACATGGAAATTAATCAAGTGAGGATACTAACACGGATTTATCTTCTGATTAAATCTGGTATCTGTGGAATATACTAGAAGCTTTAGATGCTTGCTGTTACTGGAGCTTTACAACAGGGGATGCTTAACACGGATTTATCTTCTGAGACCATGTCCTCAAGCTTAACTTGTATCTGTTCTCTCCCCTCTCCTTCCCTCCCTTCCTCTCATAATGTGCTCCTCTTTAGCTCTTTCTTTAAGGGAATGGAGTTTTGGTCGAAATGGATTTCTCTCCAGTGGGAATGTGATGGGGAAACGTTTTTTAAAACATTTATTTTAAAATGAAATAAAAATCTGAACTCTTGAAATTTTATTTTTGCTATATGTTTAAATCTTATATATGCATTGTCCTCTCGAGCTTGAGATGAGCCTAACTCGTTTGGTCTAGCATTGACGAAAGAGGTTGGTCTTCTCTGATTTGTTTGGAGATGCCTCCGTTACCAAATAGTTGCAACATTATGCAAGGAGTTACACATTCATAATTTCATATGCCACTGAATACAGAGTGAAAATAGTCAACTTTTGGATTTTACTATTAACAGGGTTTGAGAGGGTGAGTTGGGCACATGACTCATTAACCAGATAGTTTGCAGGCTGCTGAATTCAATTCAGGCCCTGTTGAAAAGATGATCTTGATAATGCTGCACCTTAGGAGACATTTCATTTATGAAATGGCCTATTAGCAATGGATAAAGAATCTTGGTAGTTACATTCAAACTCACTTATGACCCCATGCATTGTTATGCATTCATCTTTTGAAGTGAAACTCATGATTCTCTTTCTACCAAAGACGTTTCTGCAAAGTATGAGGAGCAAGAAAGATATAGTTAAAATGGTGAGAATTTCTTTGTTATGCATGTCTTACCATTGAGTCTTCTTGAAACATTAACAAAAATATGTGACTTAGTGTATTAGAAAATCAAATGATAAATATCATTTTATGAAATTGTAATGGTGACAGTCTCTAATCATATTTTAACTTCTGACATTTTCTTCTTATACTATTTGCTTACACTCATCAACTTTTCCTACACTATGAGTGAAAGTCTAACCCACCTCAAAATATGTGAGCAATTTGGCTAAATTTAAGGTATCCAAGATATAGCAAATTTGGTATAAATATAAATATAGCATCTCTAAAAGAAAATGGTACAAATATAGTATGTGGTGATGCATGCATGTACAATCTTATTCTCTTGCGCAGCCATAATAATTGCACTAAATTTTCTCTTCCTTCTTCTCCTACCTAATCCAAACAAGATCATAAGAAGAAAACAATACCATATCAATTATATTCCATCACGGTTGCATAAAAAATGAGCACTCAGTCACAACAACAAAAACAAAAACAAAGCCAATACAACAAACAAGAACTCCAAGAAGATGATGAAGCAGAAGAAAATAGGTTGTTGCATTCCAAATGTGAGGCAATACCATTATCCTCACCACACTCATTCTCACACAATGCAGATACAGAGGAAGACGCTGAGTATGCAGCCAAAGACAAGGTCCATATATTTGACTTAGAGACTGCCACAGGCGGCGCCATCGGTTCCACGGTGGTGCCACCCTTCTCATGGAAGAAGCTATGGTTGTTCACAGGGCCAGGGTTGCTTATGAGCATTGCATTTTTAGACCCGGGGAACTTGGAAGGGGATTTACAGGCTGGTGCAGTTGCAGGGTACTCTCTGAAGAAGAACTTCTGATGGGTAGAAATTTATCTATGACATGGTTTGAGCACATTCATTTCATTGCATGCATATCATGTGAAATATACTAGTTTCTTTTAGTTTCTTAGATTATCATATTTCATTCCCCTCGCCAATGTTATCTGTAACACCTCAGCCATGAAATGCGACCCTCTAGACCTATGAATTTATTGGGGAAATTCATGGGCCCAGAGGAGTCGCATGTCAAGGGCTGAGGTGTTAGATTATCAATCACTATATTTCCTTTCATTTTCTTAGTTTTGATAATTAACAGATTTTGATGCTTCTTGTAGGTATTTTGATCCCAAGAGTTAGCTCGAAAACGCTTCGCCAGGCAGTGGAAATTGTAGGTTGTGTTATAACCCCACATAATGTTTTTCTCCATTCAGCATTGGTACAATCAAGGGACATTGATATCCATAACAAAAGCCAGGTTCAAGAGGTTATCAACTACTACTCAATTGAGTCCTCAGTTGCACTTCTAATCACCTTGGTGATCAACCTATTTGTGATAACTGTTTTCGCGCGAGTGTTTTACGGCACAGAACAGGCCAAGGACATAGGACTAGTAAATGCAGGGCAATATCTTGAGGAGAAATATGGAGGAGGGTTGTTTCCAATTCTCTATATATGGGGTATTGGTTTGTTAGCAGCAGGACAAAGTAGCACAATCACTGGCACATATGCAGGACAGTTTATAACAGAAGGTTTTCTGAAGCTCAACATAAAGAAGTGGTTAAGGGCTTTGATTACTAGAAGTTGTGCGATTGTTCCAACTATGATTGTAGCAATTGTTTTTAATACATCAGAAGGTTCATTAGATACCTTGAATGAATGGCTTAATGTGCTACAAGCAATACAGATTCCTTTTGCACTTATCCCCCTTCTTACTTTGGTATCCAAAGAGGAAGTCATGGGAACCTTTAGAATAGGACCTATTGTTGAGGTTAGTTATCCATATAACATTTTAGTTAACTTTTATCCCAATCTTAATGCCACTTTTATTAGTTAGATTCTCATTGATTAACTTGAATGCTCATGAAGATGTTTTGAATATCATAGTGGTAACTTTGATTCCAATGCTTCAAGTTCCTTAGTACAAAGAATTTGATAACTAGGAAGGAAAAATGATAATCTATAAACAACATATCGAAGCACGAAAATAAACCACCAAGAAGGTTGGTTTACATTGCATGTTTTGCTAGCACATGCAAACAAGAATGAAGTATTTTACTTTGTTCATGCTACTGTTTTAATCATAAAATTGAGGTCTTAAAAAATTGGGTTATTAGAGAGTATATACTTAGTATTGGTTTGTTCTTTCAGTACTGGTATTTTCACTAAATGTGTATGCTTGAGTTCGCTTATCTAATAGAAGTTACTTTAACATAATGTTGAAATGTTACCATTTCTTTTTGTAGTACTTGTTTAACCAAAGTTCCAAATGATAAAAAAAGCTTATATTACCAATCTATAACTTTGTAATTTTTTTCATGTAGAGGGTGGCTTGGATATCTGTTATTAGATTTCTTTATCTCAGAAGTGAAGGGTTTATTCTTTGGTTTTATGGTTTGTCTTTGCTCTACAGCATGGATAACATTTATTGTATATCTAGTTAAACATAGTGGTGTTGTTTCTTCAATTCTATCTAGGTCCCCTAGTTCAAGAGGCTTTTTTTCTCTAGCTGGGAATTAAGCTAGAAAATCTATAACATTTTTGGGCATGTGGAGAAAAAGACTGAATTATGTTGCTGCAAGTTCCAAGTTGAAAATTTTGCAGGAGGGTCATTGATATATATGGTGTTACAAAAAGAAGCACTGTTTCAAGTTTCAACAGAACCATTTCTGAACTAGGAATAGGAATACAAGACCATACAGAAAGAAAGAAAATTATGGTTCTTCTTTTGCAATGGAGAAGCTACCTTATCATTATGATGAAAGATGGCCAAAACATAAGTCTTATGTGTATAACATGCAAGAAACTTAGTAATTAGGTTCTATGCAAGATTCTTTTGTAAAAGTACTTGATTATTAGTTGAACAACTTAGGATGTGATGTACTAACAAATTATTCTGCATAGACAGTGCTGCCATGCAATGCAACAAGGTTTGAATTAATTTTGCTAGAAAATTGTTATTTTACAATTGTAGTTAGTAATATGTATGTATTTGGTGAAAAGGAACACGGATTATCTCCAATTACTCGAGTGAGAAGTTATTGTTTTTCTTTTTTGTTTTTAATGATAAAAATGTTATGACATTATATATAAAATGATAAAAATATTATATTTTTATATTAATTTTTCCTTTATTTGTGTAGTACTTTCCTTACCAATAGTGAAGAAGAGCTTACTCCTTGAATAGGTCTAGATATGGTACTAAAATCAAGCTGCAATTAGGTGTGATTTGCCCTTTAAAGTTATATGAAAAACTATATAATCATATATAACTACTATTAATATATTAACTATCTCTCACCTTAAATTTAATATTATAATAAAGATAAAATAATTGCAATATAAAGTACACCCAATAAAAAATTATAATATAAAATATACTTATTACAAAAAAACATTATAATTTTTTAAATTAAATATATAAAACTTAAATACTTAATATTAAAAAGTAAGACTACAGGCTGACAGACACGATGTGTCTGTCACCATACTAGTATACACTATAAAACTAAAAATTAACATGTATCATACATGATGCTATACATAATGGAATAAATATTATTGATTCAAATGAATGAGGTATGAATTTGAAGTGTACAAAACTTCAAATATATCAAAATTTCGAAGTTAGTGGGGTAGGGACACAGTCAGAAGGCTAGTAAACTATGTTGCATATATACATGTAGTTTAGGTTTAATCACAAAACTAGTAGGATTAAATAAATTGGAAAAAAATGGTTTGATTTGGTTTTATAATTCACTTCATTTCTTTATTTGAAAGAACTATTTAAGATTGTTTTGATTCACAATTATAATGAAATAGAAACTGCTCCAACCGAACTAAACAACATATGAAAAAAAACAATCTTTATTTCAAGCTAAAGTACTAAAAGAAATGTAATATTGATTATTGTCATTATTTTTATTATTTCAGTTGGTCAATGTTCATTGTTTTTCATTATTTCAATTTAGTTGAAGTTGAATTATTTTCGTTATTTCATCTTTTTTATTATATTTTCTTTTTCCAGTTTTTTATATGATATTTTTTGGTTTGTGTTATGCAATTATACATACTAGCAGTATATCAGTGTATTTGCACGAGTCACTTTGTATTCTTTTTATTGAAGTCAAAATAGTATATTACAAAGATATAAAGTAACTCAAATTAAACAATTCAAAATGATAAACAATATTTTCAATGTTGAAACTCCTTAAGTCAAGCTTCGAGATCACGTTGAAAATTAATGTTTCTGCATAATTATTCTTAACTCACTCAAAATTCTTTGTCTATGTTCCATGCTCTTAACATCAACAATGCCCCATGTATATCCATTAGAAAGTCTATCATCCATGTTTTGTTTAAAGCATAAACCTTTATAGCCTAAACACACACAATTGAGAACAATAATCAAACAAGGACGTCTTAATCACATAAGCTTCAACTGAAGAAAAAAATGTGATATTGGAATGTAATCCATTTCAATACTCTTGCTCATATCATAAACAACTACTCATGCATGAAAATATCCAATTTAACCATCACAAAACAATAATAAGAAAATCCTAATTTCATAAGTTGCAAGTTTATTAATATCAAATAAATAGAGGTTAAAAATATACAACATTCTAATTTAAGAGAAACACTTACATTTAAATAAAATGTAAAATAAGATCAAAAGAAAACCTTGGCTTGAAAGAGTAAAGAGAAAAATAATGGTGTCTTTTTTTGAAGATTTTTTATGTCATTGTGGGCGTTGACAGTCATAATTAATATAAAGAATATAACGAAGAAAAATTTAAAATGTAGAAGGTTGTCGGATTACCTGAGAAGAATGAAGCAAAATATAGACATTTAAAGAAGTAAGTCAAAAGTACCATGTGAGAAAAAAGACAAATCTTCAAAGATACAAACTCATATGTAACCTAACTTCTTGAGTATGTGAACAATCTCACAAGCAATTTAACAATTTTTTTTAGTTATCACAATTTAACAATTTAAGATATCTTCAATTGGACGAGAACAATTACTAGGAGAACACACCAGTATGGAGCAGTCCATGTAGAAATACTCACCCTGCTGGTTATTGGAATTATTTTAAGTGTTTCTTTCAAAAAGTTTCTAAGGATTATTTTATTCACAATATGGTTACATAACTGTTAGATAGTTAACTAAGTTGGTTAGTGTTGTTGCTTGTTTATCACACAATCCATTCTATTACTTG
Organism: Lupinus angustifolius; assembly: GCF_001865875.1. Classification (NCBI taxonomy): domain Eukaryota; kingdom Viridiplantae; phylum Streptophyta; class Magnoliopsida; order Fabales; family Fabaceae; genus Lupinus; species Lupinus angustifolius. The sequence goes on along the minus strand of NC_032017.1, from coordinate 16,142,109 downwards.
TAAATTGTATATAAATCTCCTTTAGGGTTATGAATAAAAAATGAAAATCAAAATAAGTTACACCAAATCGTAGTATGGTATCAGAGCCTTCAATTTTGAAGGTTCTGGTTTACCCCCGCTGGGCATCCATATTCTGTGAGAGATATTTCCAAAATATCTGAATTCACATAACGAGTATATACATATTTGGGTTTCATAATAAATGAAACAAGATGACAATTGGATTAGTGGTTGTAGCCATTGGTAAGGAAGTGAGGGTCACGAGTTCAATCTTTAGCTTGGACAGTTTTGTTATATTTTATTCACGAATAAAAAGGAAACAATGCAACTGCTAGGAATCAAACCAAGAACCTCTATGATGCCAAACGATATACCTTACTACTAAGCTACAGAACTTATTCAAACATTTAGTGAATCGTTATTGTATATAACCGTTTGGTGAATAAGTTTAGTGACATTTATTTCTCTATAAATAGAGAAATTTCAAGACATAATGAGACACACAAGAATCCGAAAAATCCCAATTTTCTCATTCAAGAAATCATCATCTATTTCTCTAATGCATGAGAGAAGTGTAGGAAACATAGATTTGTAAACTACTATCGAAAGATATGGCAACACACGCTTTAGAGGTTTCTACATGCATTTCAATCAAACATTTCTTTGTTCAGTAATGCAACATCTTCCCAACAAATCAAGTTTTCTCACATATTCTTTCTGACCAATATTCTGGCTAGTGCAACCATTCTCTTCCTTCAACCTTCATTCTCCTCCTACCTCTCTTCTTCATCCTCCCTCATTGTTTTCGCTTCTGCATCTTCATGCGGCATAGGAAAATGTATTAAGTCATATCATATGGTTGTTATCTGTAAAAAAAAGAAGGCATTTGTCTTCTATTGCAGTCATATAGTTATTTTCACATCAGAGGGTTTGTTTGAATGTATCTGTTCCAAGAAAATGGAACTTCTAATCTTTGTGTAGAGAATACCAAAGTTCCTGTTAAAAGAGTTTGCAAAACTACAAAGGCTTGCGAAAAGGCACCATAAGAAATCATTGATTTGTGGAAGGAAAATGGTTTTTTCTAGCCTAATTATTGCTACACCAGAGTCTGATATGTGGACATTGGTTGAAGATTTCTTGCCCCGTTAATCAAATTTTAATTCATTTGCTATTTTTCGCCAATATCTTCAGCCTCTTTTGCATGCACAATCTATAGCTTGAGAGAATGGCCTTTGGGCTGCAAACATCAGAGCCTTGGAAACAAAATTTTACATGAACTTGGATAAGGTGATTGATCACAAAATTTTATATGATACTTTTTTATCTTCTGGAAATATTCTTTCTTACAAGATAGCTACAGATGTTTCTCGCAAATCCAAAGGTTATGGTTTTGTACAAAAAAAAAAAAACAAAACAAAACAAAAAAAAGTCATTTCATTCTCACTCTACTTCTTACCCCTCTCCCTCGAGCATTCATCATTATCATCATTTTACAACTATGAAGCTTCAACAATGTAGAACCATGAGATTTCATGGAAAATCCATCATATTATTATGGTTTCAAATCAAGATTTCAAGCTGGAGTCTTTATTTACTCTTCAGCTTGAGGGGGACTATTGGAAGTATTTTAAGAGTTTCTTTCTAGAAGTTTCTAAAAGTTATTTTAATCACAATATGGTTACAATATAGCCATTAAATAGTTAGTTAAGTCGGTTAATATTGTTGCTTATTTATCAAACAATTTATTCTATTATTTATAAATTGTATATAAGTCCCCTTTAAGGTTCTAAATAAAAAATGAAAATCAGAATGAATTATACCAAATCGTAATAAGAGGTTCAACAGTTTCTACTATACAACACGGTATCCTAAACATTCAACAATAAGATAATATATTACTAAAAGGACCCATCATTCATTTTGATAGGAAACAGTTATGTATCATGAATAAGAGAAGTAATAAACTTACAAACATTTGAGTGACTTGATAACTTAGAAATATACTTAATAATCTAGAGACGTTTGAGTGACTCTGCTGATTGACTCTTCTTAAAATATAATATTTTTAAATCTCTTGCAGATGAGAATTAGTTTCTATTGTTTCGCTTTCTTGAAAGGGATACAAATTATTAATAAATTTTCTAAATCTCTTTAAGATGAGATGCGGTACCGATATTGATTTCTGTTGATTTATCATTCTTAAGAGAAATAAATACAATCAATCATTAACCAATAATTATATAGTTTTGATTCCTTAAAGAATTTGGGATACATATGAGCAATATCTTATCTTGTCAGAGGTAAGAATAAAAAATAAATATTTGTTTTAGATAATTTAATTTTAAATAGATTAAAGGTATTTAAATCCTGCAATTAGCAAGAGTACTGTTTAATTATGTGCGGACGAGATATTAATACCTTCCTCGATCCATAATTGATTCCCGAACCTGAACATTAACAATCCAAAACCCAATGTGATTGAGCTAAAATATTTTTCTACATTTTTTATCATAAAATGTAGTGACAACTTTAAGATGAGCCAAAAATTGGGGCGTGACAATAACCTTAAAATTGCAAGTTTATTGAAAACAAAAAATCCTAACAATAAGAAGTTGGAAGAAAAAATCATTCTTGCCTCATCCCTAAAAATGATTGATAACTTAGAGTAAGAATGAAAAGAAAAAAAGAATCATACATGTTAAATTGGAAGACACAAGAAGGCTGAGATGTAGAGTGACTATAGAAGCAAGGTAGCTTTGTTTATATAGTAATCACCATAAAAGAGATATGAATATATAGTAATCACCAATCATTAATTATCAACATAAACTATTGTTTATATAGTCTATAATACCTACTATGCTACTGTCGCTAGATTTCAATTCATGTGTTTATTTTTTAATAATATATACATTAGGTAAGAGAATTGATGTGTTCATTTCAATTCATGTATTTAATTTTTAAATTAATATATAGATTTGGTATAAGAATTGATGAGTTTATCTCAATTAATGTGTTTATTTTTCAAAAAATATATAAATTTGGATAAGAATTGATGTGTTTATTTTCTCCATTAATATATAGATTTGGTATAAGAACTGATGTGCTTATTTCAATTGATATGATTACTTTTTGATTAATATATACATTTGGAATAAGAATTGATGAGTTTATTTCAATTGATGTGTTTATTTGTTTAATTAATATATAGATTTTGTATAAGAATTGATGGGTTTATTTCAATTGATGTGTTTATTTTTTTAAGTTATATCTTTTTGGTATAAGAATTGATGTGTTTAATGCAATTGATGTGTTTATTTTTTAATTAATATATAGATTTGGTACAAGAATTGATGTGTTTATTTCAATTGATGTGTTTATTTTTTAATTAATATATAGATTTAGTATAAGAATTGATATGTTGTTTGAATTGATGTGTTTATTTTTTTAATTAATTTATGCATTTTGGAATAAGAATTGATGGGTTTATTTCAATTGATGTATTTATTTTTAAATGAATATATAGATTTGATATAAAAATGGATGGGTTTATTTAATTTAATGTATTTATTTTTTAATTATAATATAGATTTGGTACAAGAATTGATATATTAATTTCAAATGTTTATTTTTAATTAATATATATATATATATATTATAGACATTAGTTTCTTATGATTTATCATTCTTAAGAGAAATAAATACAATCAATCAATCATTTCTTAAAAAACTTATAATTATGTAATTTTGATTTCTGAAAGAATTTGGGGATAAGTAGGAGTAAAATCTTATCTTGTCAGACGCAAAAATAAAAAATAAATATTTGTTTGAGATAATTTAATTTTAAATAACATAAGAGTATTTAAATTGTGCAATTAGCAAGGGTACTGTTTAATTTTGACCCGTTTAATTACGTGGAGACGAGATGCTAATACGTTCATTGATATATAATCGACTTCCGAACCTAGATATAAACAATCCAAAACCCAACGTGATTGAGCTAAAAAATATTCTACATTTCTTACCATAAAAATGTAGTAACGACATATTGAAGAACAAATCTACCACATTTTACACATGTGTTTTATTAGTTTGTTAATTACTTGTTTATGTAAGTTTGTTACATATTCATGTACTATAAATAAGGTCTTATGTCTTGATCAAATATTGCGAAAATTTCACATTATCCATTTTATGCTTCCGCATTATTTTCGCGATATGGTATTAGAGCCTTCATCCCAAAAGGCTTTGGTCACCGCTGCACATTCTCTAAATTTATTATTTTCCTCTCTTTTTCAACTATGGATTGCAGAGTCATCCCCTTCTTAGCATCCTCATAAGTTGATGCCCTTAATTCTTCATAGCTAATATCACCAACAATGTCACAAGCATCACCTTTGCAATGGCCGTAGCATGTAAGTATCCAGAGTGGTTTCTCTTGCTGAAAATTTTCAGCAATCTGACGCTTACAGGCCTTAGGATCAGTGAAAGAATTGGAGGATTGCAGATTCAACAAAGAAGACAAAGGAAAGATCAATCAAGAACAATCGAAGTTCTCCAAGAACCCGTAAACAAAAGGCTCCACCTCAAAGGCGGTTTCAATCTCAAATATACATTTCTTTTACATTGACAAATGGAAGAAATGGCAAAACAAGATCAACAACAACAATCAACAACAACAAGATCAACACCAACAACAAAAAGATCAATAACAACAAAATCAACAACAACAAGATCAAATGATTGAGAAAATCTAATCACATTAGGGTCGAGATTCCGATTCATTATATTGTCATGATATCAAATCCAATTATCAAGTTGGAGTCATTGTCATTGACCCTCCAACTTGAGGGGCTATTGAAGAACAAATCTATCATATTTTACACATTTTACATATTTTACATATTTTACACATTTCACACATATGTTTTATTAGTTTGTTTAGTAAGTTTGTTGCTTATTCATGTATTATAAATAAGGTCTTATACCTCCACATTATTTTCATTTTATACTTCCGCATTATTTTCACAATATAACGTTAAGAAGTCATAGAGCCAAAAATGGGGTGCGACAATAACCTTATAATTGCAAGTTTATTATCAACAAATAAATCCTAATAACAGGAAGTTGGAAGGAAAAATCATACTTATGAACCTAAAAGTTATCAATCAGTTTTAGGGATGAAGAAGTTGTGTCTAAGATAAAGAATGAAGAAGGAAATTTGAGTAAGAAAGAAAAGAAAAAAATCATACATGTGAAATTGGAAGACACAATAAGGCTGAGATGTAGAGTGAGTTAGGAAGAAATTGGAGAAAAAGATGAAGATGTAAGAGGAAAAAACGTATGGGAGATGTAAAAGGAGAGAAAAAAACGTACGGAAGATGTAAAAGGAGAGAAAAAAACTTAAGGAAGATGTAAAAGGAGAGAAAAAAAAATACGGGGATGAAAAATATACCCGTGCAATTTAAAAGAATGTATTTTATTGACCAAAATATCCCATTTCTTAACCATTGTCAAATTTTTAGAATGTCCAGATAAGTTATTTCATTGGTCCATTCAATTTATATATAGATAGATGAATTATGTTTTAAATTTTGAACATGATTATTTGTTATCTAAAATGGTAATATAATTTGACGTAATACAATATAAAAAAAAACAGAACTTATCCAATCAAATTATTCATGACAAGTTCAGTTTCTACATAGATGTTCAACATTAAGGTCACTTTGGTTCAATTCTAAATTGGAAAAAGAAAAAACCAAACGGAACCAAGATTACACCGTTTATAGCACGTCAGGTCATGTGTTCATGGCATTTTATTGTAGGGTCCAATATTTAATAAGATTGAGATATTTGGATTTTAGAAAAATTAATGATGAATATTTTTAATCAAAAAATATTATAAATAATAAAATAAATCTAGCACGTTTACATATGAGCTCCTTGATTGACTATCATACAAAAAATGCAAGCCTAATAAATTCTTCACCCACCTCCAATAATTAATTCTTCTATATTTTCTTCTTTCTCAATGAACCCTAAAGAATACATTTTTATCGAATTACATATAATAATGAGTATTTAAAATTTTATCTATTACCTATATAATAAAAAAACTCCCTTATGACATGTGTCAATCTCTCCAGCCCCTCATGACATGTGTCAACCTCTCATCAAAACTAAAGGTCCCTCATGACATGTGTCAATCTCTCAAGAACTCGTTCATGACATGTGTCAATCTCTCAAGAACTCCTTCATGACATGTGTCAATCTCTCAAGCCATCATGACATGTGATTTATTTAAAAATAAAAAGAATATGATTACCTATGCAATATTAAAATATAATGTTACTATAACAATATTAAAATAATAATAATAATATGAATCATAACATATTGTTATCATAACATATTGTTTGTAGCTATTTTAGAGTTAAATAATATTTATTTTTATACTAATCTTATTTTATAATCAAATAATAATGAAATTATAAATTTATTGATGATTTTTTTGATTAATAGGATACTACTAACTATATCATGTTATGTATGTGTAAAAAACAATGTTGAGAAAGTCGAGCAAGATGTTAAACTAGTAGATGTCTCATATTAAGTTTATCCAATTTAAACAGTTAAACTGTATGGTCTGACCATATGATTTTATATATAATTAATAATTTTTAACAATATAAATGCATTGGTAACATACATGGTTTTAATCATGCGAATGTACGAGCAACATATATATTCTTAATCATAAATGCACATGTAATATGTGTTCTTAGTCATGCGGCAAAAAATATCGTCCCGTGCAAATGCACGGATAACTGGCTAGTTTTACATATAAAATGTAAAATATCTTTCATCAAAACCTTAGCTTCCAAATAATGGAGGTCAAGCGGCTTAACTAATGCCAAGTTGGAATTGGCTTCACTAAAAGGTATAATATTTTATGTCCTAAAATGTATATCATTTTATGTACTATTTAATATGATTGATTAGAAAAATGTATTTAAGTTAAAATTTAACAATTGAGTATTATTTTAAATAATCATAACTGATAGACGCATATATTGGTACATTTTGGAGGACAAAAAAGTGTGTTCCCATACTTAGGGGGAGGTAACATTATACAGCTGTCGCAAATGAGTTTTGAACTGTGGCTAACTCTTTGCTACCCTTTTCTTCCCACGTTTCTACTTATTAGCTATGGAGTTTTAATAATTTGCTACATTAGCGTAAGACGTGACTAAATTATAATTTTTGCATTTTACCATTATTTAACAATAATTTTTATCATAATAAACAAAAGAAACTTGTTTTCTTTACTTTCGGCCCCCTCCCTGCATGTGTATACATCTATTATCCTACATTTTGTGTCATTCCATATCACATTGGCATGTGATTGAGGATGACATTTTGTGTCTCCTTCCAGTAAATTTTTTTCTTTTGAGGATGACATTCAACAAACATGAAAACAACCAATAACTACTTAAGTTTGCAATTTAATGTCATTAAATTAAAAAAATTGAGTTTATTATCGCATCTATTTTTTATTTCAGAATTAAAAATGGTTAACATATAAATAACGATGGATATAATGTAATTTTTTTTAAAAATAAAGTGATTTAATATCTTTTTTGAGTTCCATATAAAAAACTATAATTTTAATATGTATGAAGAAAAAATTATTAATAAAAATAAAATATATTTTGATAGGTTCTACTACTTGGAAAATATTGATTTTTAAATATCAACCAAAAGACACATAATGTAACAAAGTGTATTAGTGTGTAAGAGATCTAGTGGGCTATATATATATCTTGTGGGCAGTGTATTGTTTTCAACCATATATTAACATAGAATGAATACATTGAATCTCAATCCTCAAACTCAAAGTGATTCACCCAGGATCATAAACCCTCTAGACCCAGAAGAATTCAAGAGGCAAGGCTACATGATAATTGATTTTCTTGCTGATTATTATGGTAATGTTGGCAAGTACCCAGTTTTAAGTAAAGTAGAACCTGGTTATCTTAAAGAACTGTTGCCATCTACTGCACCATTAGGCCCTGAACCCATTGAATCCATACTTGAAGATGTGAAAAAGCATATCATTCCTGGTATCACTCATTGGATGAGTCCCAACTTTTTTGGTTACTTCCCTAGCGGCAGTAGCATAGCAGGTATTATAAATTATATAGCCAATAGTTATGTTGATAATTAATGATTGGTGATTACTAGATATTTATCTCTCTTTTTATGCAAGTAAGTTATTGGTTGATTTGTTATCCATAATTTATGTAAGCTTTATGTTATTCGAGCCGAACATAAAAAATGAAATAGATATCTAATCAGTTTACTAACATAACATCATAGAAACATTTACCTTGAACATTTTTCTCATTGCTCCGAGTTATTAGGTTTATTTTATTTAATCATTTTGTGTTATTTTCTTTCTCTTCAAAACAAGTGGAAGGGGCTTGAAACTTTAGATTCTATCTCTAGATCCATGTGCATAAAAAACACTACTGAGATAGGTTTAGTTTCACTTTTGGTCGTAGTTCAGAAGATTAGTTTCATTCCAACAAAAAAAGAACACGAGTTTCTTCTTTGCTTCTAGATTCATTTTTATTCTCCTAAAACCTTTCAGGTTCTCTCTTTCTTGTATCTTATTATATTACTCCACAAATATAAACAGATTCTCTAAAAGATTCTCTTTAACTTCTTGATTTTGTAACTACCTCTAATAATGATTAACTAAGACATATATATTTCTACTGGTAGGGTTTGTGGGTGAGATGCTAAGTACTGGATTTGGTATTGTTGGATTCAATTGGGTTTCATCACCAGCTGCAACTGAGCTTGAAAGTATAGTCATGGATTGGCTTGGACATGTTCTAATGCTCCCAAAACCCTTCCTTTTCTCTAGTAATGGAAATGGTGGTGGGGTCCTCTTAGGAACAACATGTGAGGCCTTTTTGTGCACCCTAGTAGCTGCAAGGGACAAAAAACTTTCCCAAGTTGGGACACATAACATAGGAAAACTTGTTGTTTATGGTTCTGATCAAACACATAGTTCATTTCAAAAAGCTGCTCAAATTGCTGGGATCAATCCAAAGAACTATAGAGCCATAAAAACAAAAAGGTCAAGTTCATTCACATTCTCTCCTGATTCATTGCTTTCTACAATTCTTTTGGATGTAGAAAATGGTTTGATTCCATGTTTTCTATGTGCTACTGTGGGGACCACTGCAACAACAGCCATTGATCCTGTGGGGTCATTGTGTAATGTGGCAAAAGATTATGGCATTTGGGTCCACGTTGATGCTGCTTATGCAGGTGCAGTTTGCATTTGTCCAGAGTTTAGATATTGCCTTGACGGAATTGAACATGCAAACTCTTTTAGCTTCAATCCACATAAATGGTTTTTGACTAATTTAGCATGTTGTTGTCTTTGGGTGAAAGATCACACTGCATTGACCAATTCCCTCTCCACAGATCCTCATTTCTTGAGGAACAAGGCATCCGAGTCAAAGAAAGTGATTGACTACAAAGATTGGCAAATAACCTTAAGCAGAAAGTTTAACTCACTCAAATTATGGCTTGTCCTAAGAAGTTATGGTGTTGATAATCTTAGGAACTTTTTGAGACAACATGTGGAAATGGCCAAAACCTTTGAAGGGCTAGTAAGATTGGATAGGAGGTTTGAGATTGTTGTGCCCAGGAATTTCTCCTTGGTTTGCTTTAGGATTTCACCATCAGCAATTTCTAATGGACTGCCCAATGGTACAAAATTTGACTCTATTGGGAAAATAATGAATGATAAACATTATTTGGTGAATGAAGTTAACCATAAGTTGCTTGATTCAATTAATAGTTCTGGAAGTGTATACATGACTCAATGTGAGATTGAAGGAGATTTTGTTATTAGATGTGCTATAGGTGCTACCTTGACAGAGGAAAAGCATGTGATTATGGCATGGAAGTTGGTTCAGGAACATGCAAATTCTTTACTAGGTGCCTTCTAAAATGACAATTGTATTCTATATACCATGCAATCTTCAATAAACATACCATTTACTATTACTATTACAAGTTATCTTTGATTAATGAAATTATTTGGGAAATCCATTTTTCTATTAGCAGATTTAAGAGCTCAATAGATTATTTTGTAACCCAAGACAAAATATATGGCATGAAATTGGTGAATGCTTATCAAGAAGGGACTCGGTTTTTTCTTCCATATTAATCAATCAAACAAATGCAGTTGATGATTTACTCGAGAATTCATAATTAATGTTATGGATGAATAAAAGTGTTAGGAAGAAGCTGCCTAATCAGTAGGTAAACATTAATGATTCAATAGTTATTACACCATGGGAAAGTGATGGCCATATTAATAACATGAGCTTCAATAATTACTTCTGATATCATGTAGGTTGTGCAATTCATAGAATGTTGTACTTCTTTTTCTTAACTTTTTTAATAAGTATTACAAGAATAAAATATCAATATCATTTATTATTATTCCTTAGTTAATAGTAAATAGAAATAGTAAAAACTTTTAATATGAACAAATGGGGAAAATAGTAATAAAACTTAAATAGAGTATATAAAGTATTATATGTTTTATCAAAAAAAATAGATTTCTACCATAAGATTGGCACTAGATGAAATGAAATACTAAATAAATAACAAAACTAACTCAGAGTTTTCAATAATTTGACAGATAGGAAATATGCTTAAATAAAAAAATAAATCCTAGATTACTATTAAGATATCAATAACTATTTATTTTATTTAATAAGTTTCATCATTCCTCTTTCCTACTGGACCTAATCAATTGCAGACCTTTATAGCTACTGCTTCTCCAAACTTTGTTTTATGACATTATTTTCACATATAACACCCTCAAAATAATTTATATTACAAGTAAACCCACTAAGCAATAGATATTTTGTTAAGTGAAGCATTATTATCACAAAACTAGTGTTAGATGTAGTGAGTCTCTAAGAGTTAATTTGAGAATTAAATTTTGGAGAAAAATGAAGGGAAATGGAAGACTTGGAGCCATAAAATTATAAAATAATTTTGAATTAAACCATCTCCATTATAAATTACAAAATGGTTAATTTGGAATCTCTAAATAAGCAAGAATGCTCCAATCTTCAATAAGAAGTAAATAGGAAGACATAATGGATGAGATAAAACTTAAGTTATAGATCATGGAGTAGATTGTGGTCCCAGAGCTTCTAGTTAATGGGGTTCTATTGTTATTAGTGTACGAGAAGAGTGGAAAACCACAAGTGAGATATTATATTTTAAACAAAAATTTTAAAATATTAGTTCTATGATCATTTTTCATTTATAAATTATTTTACTACTTTAATCTAATGTGAGATTTCATATTTGAATAAACCAAAATAGAGAGACATAAGCCTTCCTATATCCTATTATCATGAGAATAATGCTCCATCATGCAATATTGGATTGAAACTTCACTAGTTGTACCTGTTGCATGGGACCCAGGGTTACAAGATTTGATTGAGATTGATTGAGTATAGAGAGAAGTCCTTGAAAACTAGTTTACATGGGAACTTGGGAAGTAGGAAATATGTCAACATCATATTCTACTCATTTTGTAAATGATATTTTAATTTAATTATACCAATTTGATAATCTTATAAATACTTATTTTACTTTAAAATTGTTTTAAAATCTACGAATTAAAATTTGGAGGTTGATCATGTAATTAGTTTCAAAATTACACTAAAATAGATTTACAAAATTGTAATGGAAAAGAAATATGTGAGAATACCATTTCTCAAATTCATTTGTATTTTTAATAGTATAAAACATTTAAATTTCATATTATAAAAGGGACAAATTAATCTAACCAAAAATAAATTTTGTATCACTTATATATCTAGAGAAGAAAGCTTTCACAGCCCTTTTGAATAATCTATGTTGATGGATATCTTATCACTGTGTTTGGTCAAGACCCCTATTGAATAATATGGAAAAACATCTTAGGGTCTAATAGCAAATAACACCTTTGGGTCTAATAGCAAATAACACCTTTGGGTCTAATAGCAAATAACACCTTTGGGTCTAATAGCAAATAACACCCTTAGTTTTCAATTGGAAGATAATGTACACTAGGGAATTAAGTACCAGCTGGTGGAGCAATGTATAAATTCATAGCTTGAAGGTTATCAGCTACTTTGCCAACAAAATAATAATTTGGTTTGGTGATTTTCTACCTAAGAAATAGAACCCAAAAGTGTACCTGGTGATGGCATCCATCCCACAAGGGCACTAGGTAGAACCCAACATTGCTGCATAACCATTTGCTGGGAAGAAAATATAAAGCTTCACAATCTGATGAAGCCATAGCATACTGTTCATTAGTATTCACATAATATTATAGTAATAAGTATTGGAAAAGTAATATATTCTTTATTATGTTATATAGAAGAAGATACAAAGTATTTATATAAGGTTTGCCTAGTTGCTTGAGTCTAAAACAACCAATTAAAAGAGTAAAATTAATCATAACTAACTTAACTAAAATAACATATTTGTTAATAAGCACATGTCAAAATGAAATGTTCTACTACAACTCACTCTTCTAGAAGGTATCATATGGCTGCCCAAGGAGATAGAAAAATTGATTCACCAAAAATGATGCTTCTTATGCACCAATCTGTCCTATTTGATGTGCCAAGATCAGGTGTGTGATGCGCTGCAATCCTCGGTCATGGCCGACAATCTGACTCGGTCAGAGACAAAACTGATCCAACAAAACACACAGTTAGGCGCATGCCTGATGCAACAACTTTCTCGGTCAGGGATGAAATCTGACTGCATCAAGGCCTTGCTTTGGCTTTGTCGTGGCTCATTTTCCAACCCGATATGGACATGTTTTGGTTGTATCATGAACTGCTTGGCTACATCAAAAGTTGGTTGAATTATTTTGGCTTTGGCAAATCATAGCTTGGTTAATCATATGATATCTTTAGTACCCCCTGGATAGTAAATGTTAAGAACTCCCAACTTGGGAAGTAAAGTATGAAACAAGGCAGGTTCCAATGCATTTGTGAGTATGTCACTAGCTTGATCAATGGTGTTGATAGGTAAAAGGTGAATTATATTGTTTTGAAGTTTTTCGCGAACCACATGGCAATCTATTTTAGTATGTTTGGTTCTTTCATGAAAAACAGAGTTAGTAGCAATATATCTAGCAGAATCATCATCACATAAAAGAACGGTTGATTTCTTATAAGAGATGGCAAGATCATTCATAAGATAAGTTAGCCATTACACCTCACAAGATGCAATAGCCAAGGCAAGATATTCAGCCTCAGAAGATGATCTAGAAACAATATTTTGTTTCTTTGATTTCCATGAGATCAAGGAGTCTCCAAGGAACATATGGTATCTAGAAATGGATTTCCTAGTATCATGGTAGGTGTTGAAATATTTTTATTTTGATACTTGTTGAAAGATTTTTTTCTTGCTTGGTAAGGTAGTTGCTAGTCAATTTATTTAGTGACTGGTTTATTCTTTGCTCACCATCTCGGCTTTGTTGGAAAGAATTTCCAGCGCCAACATAATGGTTTCAATAATATTCCATTTGATCAAAAACTTAGCTTTATTGAATTATTAACAACTTCTTACCATTTCTTGCTTAGTGAGACAAGACTGATTTTGATAGATTTATTTAGTTACAGGTTTATTCTTTGCTCGCCATCTCGGCTTTGTTGGGAAGAATTCTCAACACTGGCATAATGGTTTTAAGAATATTCCATTTGATCAAAAACTTAGCTTTATTGAATTATTAACAACTTCTTACCATCTCGATTTTGTGGAATAAATTCCAACATCGGTTTATTGGTATGAAGTTAGCAAATTAACACAAGTGATAATGAGTGATATTTATTTCCATTTCCTTTTATTAACCAAACTACTTCCTTATGGAAGGTTGGTAAAGAATAAAGCAAGAAATTGTTAGTTGCAAAATTTAAATGACAGAAAGTAAATGTTAGTTGCAGAAATATAAATGACAAAAAGTAAAAGTTAGTAGTTAGATCACTCATTATAACTGTGTATTTTTCTTTTTCACAAAAATATAATTTATGAATTAAATTGCACTTTGATTCAATGTTTCTTTCTTTATCAACAAATAAAATTTATTTGATAACACTTTACTAGTATAGTATAAGGTTATGTCGAACCACAAAGAATTGCCTAATATAAATGTACTCATACTTTGTATCTTTTATCAAACGTAAGAAACACATAAATTTCTATTTGTGATTTTATGAACTAAGAAACATGAAAAAGTAAAGAACTAACTATTTACAAATTCAAGAAGAGAAATTGGTTTGAAGTATGGAATTATTTCTAAACTCAAATGATTTTGAAGAACATTAGCAAATTATGTTTTATACTTTTGGTTAATTCCAAACATCAGTTCATAAAATTTCCCCAGTCCCCCGGCGAGAAAAAGTGATTTTCAAATCTTGCAATATACACTAATCAATAGAAAACTGTCACTCAATGAAATAAGTTGTCACGCCTTATTTCAGGCTCTGTAAATGTTGATTAACCTTGATTACAAGTTGCTTAAAATGGATGTTTTGATTTGGCAAATGAACTAAGGTGTATTCCTACTTTTTAGTTCATTTGTCAAGACTTTAAAAAGAAGCGTTTTGGATCTTGAAATGAAGTTTTAGGTGATCAAGCTAAAACCGCATTAAGAACTTCTTAAAGAATCAAAACTTAACCAAAAGTAATAACTTGCATGTATTGAAATTAAAATATGATACAAATGAAGAAAAGAAATAACCTTAAACTATAATCCAAATCAATATGTAGGAGTATGAGTCATCTATCCAAAGATGAGATGCTTTTGATTCCAAATGAGGTTACAAAATCATGTTTTTGCACCTCATTTGCTAACTCCATTCCCTTTGAATTTCTATGGACTAAAAGCCTAAAAACAGTCTAAGAACACTCTAAAAATAGAGAGAACTGAAATGGGAAGAAGAAGAGGAATTTATAAAATATGTACAATATATTTACAATGTGTTAAAGTGAAGGAATGTGTGTGCCTTTTATAGGCAAAGTGAGGTCGCTAAGCTTGGTGTCTAGTACACCTAAGCTGGTGAATCAACAACTTGTCCCATCTTGGTCAGCTAGTCTGGACAGCCTATTGTGGGCTAGGCTACATGCATGGTGACACCTCCTACTTTCTTGTCTCATGCATGAGGTCATAAACTTGGTCCAGAAGTTAGCTTTGGCTGGTTGCTTGACTTGTGACATCATTCATAATATAGTCATTCTTCTGGGCCAAGCAACCATTTTTATGGTGGGCTAGGCGCCTAGCAGACTTGGTCCCACACTCAGCTGCCTGCTTGAGCAGCTTGGCTGACCTGGTCCCATGCTCATCTGCCTGCTTAAGCAGCCTGGCTGACCTGGTCCACATTCAGCTGCATGCTTGAGCAGCTTGGCTGACCTGGCCTGATGTTGATGCTTGGCTAGACAGCTTTGTGCTTGGCTGGACAATTTTGTGCTTAGCTGGACTGCTTTGTGAGCAACTTTTCTTTGATTTTAATTTCTTCTAACCAAGACCAAGTTTCTTAGTCATGCTTAAGTTTAAGCATGCACCTTACCATGCTTAGTTTTAAGCACACATGTGTCATGTACGTTTGGCTTGATTTCTTCAAGGTGAAGCAAACTTTCTTTCTTCAAGCCTAAGCATTCTTTTTGGTCCAATTTCCTACGAAACAAAGAAAACTTGGACAAGAGGTGATAAAAAATCATATTATTCAAACACAAAAAATTTATTTAAAAAGTGTTGAATTAAGTTGGTTTTCACATTTTTGCATAAGATAAGTGCCATGAAAAGTGTATAAAAATTAGGTATTTTTGGCGCTTATCAGTAGGTAGCCCACTCAAAATCACTATACCATTTAATTTGTAAAATAGAGGAAGAAGGGTAAAATAAACCTTGTCCTGGTGTAACTTTTTTATACCCGAGGACTCTTGAAATTGCCTTATTATGATTGATGGTAGGGGTTGCCATCAATTGGCTCAGCTATTGTATGACAAAGCTAAGATCAAGTCTAGTGTTGCTAAGGTAAAGCAATCTACCAACAAATTGTCTGTAGAGTTCTAGACGAGGAAATGGTGCACCATCTTATTAATGTAAATGTGGATGTTTAATCATAGGTGTAGGCATTGGTTTTGACTATAGGAACTCATTATGAGAGAGGAGATCAAGAGCATATTTCCTCTAGCACAATGTAATTCTTTGTTTGGAATAAGCAACTTCAAGGTCAAGAAAGTATTTTAGTATTGCAAGATCCTTGATTTTGAATCTGGTGTCAAGATCGTGTTTAACATTTGTGATTTCATTGATATTATTTCCAGCCAAGATAAGATCATCAACATACATTAGTAATGTAGTGAAATTGGAATTGTGTTTCTTGGTGAACAAGGAGTGGTCATGATGGAATTGTTTGTATTCCAAAGTAAGGAGAAAGCAAAATAATTTGGCAAACCATTGTGTACGGCTTGTTTTAAGCTATACAATGATTTATTAAGTTTGAAAACCTGGTTAGAAATTGAGCATGTAATCCTTGTGGCAGGGCCATGTAGACTTCCTCATGTAAGTCACCATGTGGGAAAGCATTGTTGACATCTAATTGGTGAAGGATCCAACCATGACAAGAAGCAAGTGCAAGAAGTAATCTTAATGTTATGAGTTTTACTATAGATGCAAAAGTATCAAAATAATCCAATCCTTTTGTTTGAGTGTAGCGCTTAGCAACAAGTCTTGCTTTATGCCTTTCTATGCTTCCATCTGAATGGTATTTGAGCTTGTATACCCATTTGGATCTAATTTCCTTTTTGATGGATGGTAAAGGGACAAGGGTCCATGTATTGTTTTGATGTAAGGCTTTAAGTTCATCTTTCATAGCCTGAATCCATTCCTCATATTTGACAGCTTGAGTGTAGGTTTTTGGCTCAGTGTGGTTGGTAATGAATAAACAGTAACGTATGTGTTTAGTATATATGGTCTTATATGATATAACAACCTATAAATGGTGCTTAATGGTTGTTGCAAGAGGAGTAGGTGAGGTGGTTAGGATGCTGCAGTGAAAATCTCTAACATAGTTTTGCGTCCCAATTTTCGGCTACACGACCTCTTAAAGTCGTCAATACATTTTAGGGTTAAAAATGTAAAAAAATCTCAATGAGCTTTTGGATTTTTGATATCCAACTTCAAGTGGCAAAGGGAATGGAATCCCCAAAATTGCAACACCATCTCAATGACAGCCAGCAGCTTCTACGGTGGCGGTGATGGCGAGTGGAGCCACATCATCCATTGTCGTGACGGATTACGAGGGCCCCTGACGCAACCCAACTCAGGAACAACCCGGTTACCACGCGAAGGGACTGCTGGAGATATTCCTCTCCTTCTTCCGGCATCCGTCGATGAAACCTCCAGCATTTCACGGAGGTTAGAAAAGTCTAGTAGGGAGATGATTGAGTTATGGGTTTGTTTCCGGAGAGGCTTATGATTCTTTACAATGGTGGTTTTTCTATTTGATATGCCAAAGAGGATGAAGATTGAATTGGAGATGGAGGTTAAGAGAGACATTTTGAGGTTGAGATGGAGGATGGTAAAAAATGAAGACACAAGTGTTTGTTAATATGGTGCATGCTATATTGGGATGTAAATGAGATTGATGATGTGTTTGGAATCAAGATGCTTTAAGCCTTGTGTTCCTGGGTAAATCTTGATAATAATATTGCAAAAGAATCAAGACCTTTTATTGTTGCAGGAGAAATAAGGTTTTAGGCATGCTTAGCAAGAAAGCATCATCCTCTTTTCTTTGCTTGGGTTTTGTTGGATGGAGTTTAGATTTTTTGGATTATTTTGGAGGTAGTGATTTCTTGGGAGTAATTGTAGCAATTACTTATGATGAGAGTTATGTACTGATGATGGTTGAGGAATATATGTGTTGTGTTTGTTTTTTATTTTGTGAAGTAGTATCATCCTTGATCCTACTACAAACGTGGTGATCTATATATGTTGATTAATATGGTCACATAAATTGTAAAAGAGGTGGAAAATGAGAGAGTACAAAGGAATGCTCTTTAAAAATGGGGTTTTATGTTTTGATGATAAAATGAAGAAGAATACAATATTTTCTAAGAAGATGAAGATGGATTTTTGGTACCTTGAGGAAAAGATCTCCAGAAATTATCCTTCACCTCCAAAAAAACTCCTCTCACATTGTGTGGTTTTTTTTCTTATAGTGGTACGTAAAGAGATGTGAATGGCTAGTGAAGGTAGAGAATGATGGGTCTTTTTTTCAGTGTGTAGAAAAGTTGGAGGTTTTTTTTTAATAAGAGATGTTCAGTTTTTTTAGACCATGACGTGGGAAGTGGTTGACAAAAGAGAAGGTGGGTTTGGTGTTGGATAATAGAGAGAAGAGTGGGTAAGAAAAACATGGGATAATGGTTAAGGAAAAAGTTGGGTGGTGGCTATTTGTGAATGATGTGGGTACTTTTGGGATACCCTAAAAAATGTCATTTTTCTATATAAAATACCCCAAAAAAATATTTGTATTATTTATTTGTCATTTTTAAAAAAGTATTATGGGCCAGACAAAATAGGTATTCACACATAGATAGATTTCTGAGTGATTCTCTGAGATCTTCTTATAGATGGTTCTACTTCAGGTGGGGCAAGAGTAGGGTTCTTGTCATGATTTTGAAGTTCAATGCTAGGTAAATTGGTGGGTTCTTGATGAAAGTGCCTTGGTTGATTGGTTATGTGAGTGGATGGTGTGATGTCTTCATATTGTAGGAAGGATGGGGGTTCTGCATGTGGTTGGTCAATAGGGTTGTTGGATTCAGGGACATGTTTGTAAGGGAAGATGTGTTCATAGAACACAATATTTCTTGAGATGTAAATTTCTCTAGTGGCAAGATCTAGGAGGATGAAACCTTTAGCGCCCCTTTTAAACCCAAGAAAAAGAGATTTATTGGCTCTAAGATCCAACTTGGATATGTTATGAGCAAGAGTGGAGGCATAACATAGGCTTCCAAAGACCTTGAGGTCAAGAAAGTTGTGCTCGTGACCAAGCAAAATTTCTGAAGGACATTCATTTTGAGAATAGGAGTAGGTAATGTATTAATAAGAAAAGCATCATGACAAATAGCATACCCCAAAAAAATTTAGGAAGATATGATTGCAAAAGTAGGGATCTATCAACATTTAAAATATGTTTATGCTTCATTTCCATAGCAAAATTTTGTTGTGGAGTTTCTATACAAGAAGTTTGGTGGAGTATACGATTTTCATCATAGAAAGTAGGCATGAGGAATTCAACACTATTGATAGTTCTGATGATTTTTATTTTCATATCATATTGAACAGCATCAAATTTAACAAAGTTGTCAACAAGGTTTTTGGTTTAAGCCTTACAATTCATCAAAAATAGCCAAGTGTATGTGCCTAGTAAAATCATCTACAATAGTTAAAAACTATATGTGTCCATGGATAGATGGAACACTTAGAGGTCCTCATATATCCATGTGAACAAGCTCAAAAGGATGTTTGGTTTTAAGTAGAATCAAATTTGATACAGAAATCATAAGTATGCATATGTGAGAGTATATAAGGGGAAGGGTGTCCTAATCTGAAGTGCCAAAGATCAAAGAAAGGTACAATGCGATCAATTAGGCTATTAACAACATGTAAATCAGTGCTAGTAGGCCTAATGCATCTTGTAAGAATGTAAAGATGGTTAAAAGCTTCAGTATGTCCCATCATCTCCAAGGAAGTCATATCTTGAATGAAACAAGAAGAGTTGTCAAAGATTAGTTTACATTGAAGAGAACATGCAAGTTTATGTATTGAAATAAAATTGTATTTAAAACAAGGCATATAAAGCACATTATGTAAGGAAAGAGTATTAGACAGTGTCACACTCCCAGAATATTTAGCAATTATTGTGGGGTTATTGGGTAGCTTGATGCTTATTGGTTTGATGGACTGATAGTGAGTGTAGTTTGACAATTTGTTGGTTACACGATCAATTGCTCTTGTGTCAAGTAACCAACAATTGTTATTAAAAGATATAACTAATATGGAATGGTTGGTGAGTAGGCTCAATTCCTATATAGTTTATGGCATGTTTTGGATCAAAAATCAGCTTTACTTCTTCATCATGGTTAGGAGTTGAATGAGATGTGTTTTCGGGTTTCATATCACAAGATTGAGGCTCATGTGTTGTTAAATTTCTAACAAAACTATTGGTTTGTCTTGGCTTGAACTTGAAGTTGGGTGGAAACCCATGCTTGAAGTAGCAACTATCCACATTATGTATTTCCCTTCCACATAAAGTGCAGATTTTATTATTGTTGGGTCCTCCATACCCTCTATTGGAATTGTTGGGGCCTCCAATGCTTGGTGGTCTTCTGTTATCTTTATAAGTAGGTTCAAGGTTGCCTATGCCCATGCTCTTATTAGGCTCCATTCTCCAATTTGGTTTGAGTTGATTGTGTTGATCACAACTTTGCCCTTAGTGTCCAAACCCGCCCCTTCAAGTTGTCTTTCTTGTTGGATGACAAGAGAAAATACTTTGTTGATGGTAGGAAGAGGTTCCATAAGCAAGATTTAGGATCTTACAGTGTTGTATTGGTCATTAAGACCTTCCAAAAAGCAAATGACATATTTTGTTTCTCTATGTTTTTTGAATGTTTTTAGAAAATCACATGTGCACTTATTATTGCATATGCATGTGGGAAAAGATCTCAGGGATTCAAGTTCCTTCCAAAGAGTTTTGAAATCAGTAAAAAAAATCAGAAACACTTTTGTCTCCTTATCTTATAGAATGAATTTCTTGAAGAACATCAAATGTTCTAAAATAATCTTTTTTGGAGAACCTTTCTTGAAGGTCATTCCATAGTTCTTGTACATTATCAATATAAACTATGTTTTTTATATATGTTGAGAAAATGATCTAGTGATCCAAGAAATTACCATATTATTGCATCTCTCCCAAATATCATAGTTGGGATCATTCTAATTTGGCATGCTTAATGAGCCATTGACGAATTCGAATTTATTCTTGGATTTTAGTGCCATTTTCATAGACCTATACCATGAGTCATAGTTGTTTCCATCTAAAGGAGGTGAAACCAAGATGATCCCTGGATTCTCTCCTGGATGAAGATAGTAAGAACATGTCAGAATCAATGACGGATCTACTATTTGGCGTATCTCAGTGGACTATACACTTTCCATGGCTTTGATAGGGGAAGAATGTTGAAACAAGAAAATCAAGGTAATGGAAGAATGAATTGCAGCAGAGGAATATACCATGTTGGAAAAGTAATGCATATAAAGTTGAAGAGGAGTATATTCTTTGTTATGTTATTTTGAAGAAGATATAAATTGTTTATACAAATTGTGCCTAGTTGCTTGAGTCTAAAGTAACCAATTAAAAGAATAAAATTAGTCATAACTAACTTAACTATAATAATATATTTGTTAATAAGTACATGTCAAAATAAAATGTTCTACTACAATTCATTCTTCTAGAAGATATCATATACCTAGCCAAGGAGATAGAAAATTTGATTTGCCAAAAATGATGCTTCTAATGCACCAATATGTCATATCTGATGCGCCAAGATCATGTGTGTGTGATGCGCTACAATCCTCAATCATGGCCAACAATCTAACTCGGTCAGAGACAAAACTAATACATCAAAACACACGTTCAGGGATGAAATTTGACTGCATCAAGGATTTGCTTTAGCTTTACCATGGCTCACTTTCTGACTAGATATGGACATATTTTAGCTGCATCACTTTGTTTATTGGCTTCATCAAAAGTTGGTTGAGTTATTTTGGCTTTGGCAAATTATAGTTTGGTTAATCATATGATATCTTCATTAGTAAACAATTAGCTTATCAATTCTTGTGGACATTATACTCCAATTCTCTTTATCTCAAATTATACTTAATTAAATATGAAGTGTAGTCCACAAAATAAATTTTTTTATATAGAAAGTTAAACTTCTCACAAACTTTATTCATTGGGGCTTTTTAGTAACAAAATATTGACAATTCTAGCCATTTGGTCTCTGACCTAGTTTAATTGAGTCCCTATCCTGTATATGTGATTGTTGTCATTTTGGTTCTAGCATTTATTATTGTCGTAGGAGTAAGGTATACGTACCAAATTAATTTTTTTTATATAGAAACAAGTATATTGAAAACATGAACTTTGTACTGATAGTCAAATATACACTAATTGGAAAAGAGCACCAAATAATGCATTAGAAAATACAATATATAATAGTTGCTAATATAATGTGTGTCTTTGTAATTGATCTAAGTATTTTTCTGACGAATCACGAGCTTATGATATATAGAGTTATATACATTGTGAAACAACAAATGTGTACTCAAACGAGCACAACTTATGTCCTATAGTTTATGTCACTTCATATGTCATGAACTTGTGATTGGTCAAAAAAATATATTTAAATTAAAATTTAATTATTAAGTATTTTTCTGACGAATCATAACCTATGGCATATAAAATTATACACATTATGAGACAGCAGATATGTACCCAACCAAGACTACATTCAAGTTCTATTACTTCTATAGTAAAAGATAATAAATGTTTTGTTATCCTCGGAGTTAACGAAGCCTTGCCTCCAAAATGATTTTAACTTTTTAACCCAATATTAATGTGATGTAATTAAAACTAATACATCGTGATATAAAATAATTCATTTCTAATCATCTTTGTACAACAAGATTACAAATAGATCAAACTGAAGAACTTCCAAAATGAATTAAAACCAATGGTGAAACAATTTCTATATAAAAAGAAATTATTGAGTGACTTAGTCTCTACTCCAAAGTCTTGTCTCAAATATAATTGCAATAAAGAGTAATATGGCAAGCACAATTCCATAACCAACCTTCCATCCATTTCCTTCTCTACCTAAATGAATTCCATAGAAAATATTAGCTATGGCTAGCACTATTAAAACTCTCCCTGTGTTATGATGATATAAATTCCAATACTTTCTAGCTTTTGATTCCTTCTTTGGTCGAGCTAGAATGGCCATCATCTACAAAAGCAAATGCACCAAATTAATTAGTATTCTACTCCTCATGTTCATATTTATCCACCTCCATAATATATCACATATTCTTATAGCTAGATATAAAATGATACATAAATAAATGAATAAAACATTAACTTCACCATGTTGGATGCAAGATATTACAAGTACATACAAGAAAAAAGTAATAGTATATTTTTCCCATACAAATAACTTCAATTTTTTTGGAAAATATAATTTTTAATGTATATTAAGTTTATTTGTTACATGATAAGGAGGTATTATATCACAACTTGTTATATGTAAAGATGGATTAAAAACTAATAATAATTAAAGTAAATTGGATAACACATTGACTAAGAAGTACAAATGTAAAATTACTCTCTTCAAAATAAAATGTAAAATAATATACCTGGAGGCAAGATAACACAAGAATGATGATTCCAATAGCTTTGTGAATACTAACATCAATTTGTAGTTGATTATTGAGGATAAGTCCACTAATAACACCAATTAGTCCTAAGACAAAACCCAATGTTTGAACTGAAGCATGGAAATAAAACCAAAATGGATCCCATTCCTTGAAGTGGCGAGCAACTATTGCACCCATTATAATTAGGATACCCCATCCCAATATATTCAACACTCCATGCCTTCTTTTTATGTTCATGCTTGGATTTCCTAATGCACTTGAACCTGATCCAATTCATATTAACAGATAAATAAACCTTACTAAGATTGCCATCCTTCTGATGAGATTGTCACCCTTGAATATAAAATGTTCTACTTAATTATTAAACTGTGACTACAGAAATTGTTACATCATCACTCAATATAGAAAACAGCAATGATATTATTATTTTTTGGTAATAAACATTTGTATTAGTATGATTATGTAAGTAACATAGTATATACGAATTATGATTAAAATAATTTTAAATCACTTAAACTACTACAATATTTGATATAAAATGTTTAATAATGATTTAAGGCAATTTTACATGTACCATGCAAAAGGAATTAAAGCACCAAGCTCACTTGATAGAGCTAGAATATATGGGTTTGGTTTGGTAGGGGGTCCATTCAGATCATACATTTCAACTTACTAACTATTAGACATTAGTTATAAGATGGGTAAAATGTCCTCTCAATAACCCCAAACTACACCACCCTAATCTAGTTTTGGCAGAGAGAATGGTCCATGTTGGCCCTTTGGTCATGTGCCAAAATCAACTTTACACCACAAGTCAGCACAAAAACAAACCCTTTTAATTTTTTTATCCCCTCATATGTGGAGATAATATCGTAAAAGTAAAGACTTATTTTGGTCTCTTAAAAAAATTTATGTATCAATTTTGTTTATGAAAAATTTAAAAATTTAAAATGATCCTAAAAATATCAAACATAGATCAAATTAGTTATTTCTAACATTTTTATAACACAATATTTTGCATTTGCAAAATTTTCATTATTTTATTATGTTCTAGAAATTTACACTATAACTCTATCACATATGAAGGATGTATTTCTTATTCATGTGTAACACATTTTTCCTCAACTCAAAATAAACATTCATCTTTCCACAAATATTCCTTCTATAGAAGCATGAAACTTAATTTTCTTCTCATTTGTATATTCTTTCCTAGCTAGTAACTAAATTATTTTCACATCAATAATATCAATATATATGTGGATGGTTTCTTTTGACTAACCTGTTGCATAATTCACAGTAATGGAAGCTTTGTCTTGATGTCTTGCTAGTACAAAACTTGGCACTGAAGGGAAGATACCATTAGGTCCAATGGCATAAATCAACCGAGGCAAAGGGTGGTTGGTTTGTAACTGGAAAACCATGTACAAACGTGAGGATTGTGATGTGATTAAAGTTGAGTTTCTGAGAACTTGTAAGGTGCCTCTATCTGGGACCACTTGGTTTGGTGCAAGCCCTGTTAGATAATATTGCTTCATTCCTCCACCTGCTCCACTTGATGAGATCCAACCCACAATAGCACTTGCACCCACCATGCCTCCATTTGGAGAGAACCCTATTGCTATGTATGAATTTGGATTTGGTGCTGAGAGAATGAAGCTCCATATGTTTGGAGGACTCTGCGTATACTGCATGGTTTATGCATGTATATGTATACTGTTAATTGCTTTAAATTGGTGATCATTTGTGATTGTAAAACATTGATTAGTTAGTCAGATTTCCTATCTTTTTGTTTGATAAGGGGAGACTCAAGTCTAATGAGGAAGATAAATAAATGAAAAAGGGTAGGAGCACACATCTTTGTATCCAGTGTTTGTTTTCGAGTTTAGTTTTAGAAGGGAATGAAGAAAATAGAAAGCTTGAAAGTCATGAAATACACTTGTGATATAGTTTTGAAGCTCTCTATTATCATTCATTCTCCTCCAAAACTTAACTCGTAAATAGATCATCTACGTGCAATATTGTTTCATAATAACAAAATAAGCTAACTACAATTACTCAAAAAATTGACAGAATAGTATGATATAATTGTTGACTATTAGATAGATGAATGTTTCCATTACTTCATTCCATACAAGTATACAACAATCACCTATAGATCACTTCTAAATTCATTGTTTTGTCCTACATTACTTGCTCATGGTATGCAAAGATATCATTGATATTGCAAGTGGGAAATGTAATTAAAAATTTGAATAACACCCATTTAAATATGGTAATGTTCAAGAGTATATAATGCACTTACTCTAAGGATGAATCCTTGAGCATTCCAAACAGGAAGACAATTGAGTTGTGTTATGTCAAAGAAGAGTGGAACATTAAGGTTTAGCTTAGACTCACATGAGTCTGATTGTGAACTACTACTACTCCCAATTCCTTGTGATGAAGAACTTCCATCCACTTGTGAACTTCCAAGTTTAGCTGAAGCATGGAAACAAATTGTGAATATGAGAAATGCAACACATGCCTTCATATCTCTTTCTAGAATATAGATATCTCTCGTTTATGCTTGTGTCTTTGTAAACTTCTTCATGAGAGTTGTTAAGTTAAGAGAGACAATTATCATTTGATTAATAAAAAGGAAGGGAATGATTGTAACAAACAATGGTATTGGTAGCCGTGTATCAATAGTTATGCCATATTCGATTAAGTAGATTAGGTGGAAAGCTAACTTAAACCATGAGTCAACCTCTAATAAATATTATATGATTTATCTATGACTACAATATTCATATTTATACACTCTCAATATAAAAATTTATACACATTAGGTATATTATACACTATTTATTGATATTACATTTATTTAAGAATCAATAATGATTAAAAATGAATGATATAATAATACTAACAATACATAAATCATTTTATATATGTATTTAATCATGTGATGAAAATGATATAAAAATATGATAGCATAAAGACATCACAGTGGCGTAGTTTAGGTTCTCCATGAGTTCTTTTGATATTGACCGATATAAATTGAAACTTGACTAATAATCTTATGTTCTACAAAATTTAGTTACACAAGCATTTCATTGTTAGGTTATAAAGCTACACGAGGGGTGAATAGGACTTACTCCTACCCGCATACTCAGTTTGGTTGGGTTATATCAGGTCTAAATATGATTGGTCTAGGATTATGTTCAGGTTCAAAAATTAAACTTAAAACAAATTTATGACTTGATAGGGGACAAGCAAAATCTGTCCAGACTTATTCTATAATCACTCACTTATCATATTTGTATGTGTTTATTTAATTGTGTATAGAGTAATGACATCTCTTTGGTCAAAATTATTATTAATTCTCTATTTTTTCATCATATATATACGTAATTAACAATAAATATATATATATATATAGATCATTTGATTTATATCAAATTATATATCCATAATAATAAGTAAAATATTAATAAGACTTTATCTAAAAGATGTATGCATTATATTTAATCAGGTCTATGGTCGAGTTCGGATTCAAAGGTTGTCTGAGTCAATATGTGAGGTCGGGTTAGCTTCAGGTCTAGGGTCGGGTCCGGGTTCAAAAAATGACCCTACCAATATTTAGAGTCGAGCAAATGACAAGTCTTACTTAATCCAACTCGGCTCATACTCATCCTGAATGATGGCTATATAATAAAAGTTTTTATCATTACATTATCTAAACCTTGTTAGTGGATATGAGCACAAAAAATTAATAGATCTCGGTGAAATTTCATTTCAGAATGAAATTATATTCAAACTTTAAATGAACTCGTACCTTTTGTTAGTCAATAACCTATTAACTCAAAGGGAATATTAAAAAAGTATGAAAGGAATCTAATTAAGAGAATAAGTGCAGTGCAAGTTATGCATGTATGTTTTTGGCTTATATTGTTTTTTGATAAAAACATCTCACCCACCTTAGAACCTAAAAATTCTTTAGGTGAATGAATTATGAATAGAGGCGTCAACATTCAACCACAGGCATAATAATGTGTACTTGACCATTAGCCACTAATCATGCTTATGTTTACATTGCATCCAAGAGAGAATGGAAAGGAAGAAAAGAAAAGGAAATATCACTTTTTGCATAGATCGGTATATTAAGGTCATCTCAAAACTAATTGGTAATGAAAGGAGTAGTCCAATAAGTATTTAAATCATTACCGAGACAATGAGGTAGGCGATGTGAGACTTATTTTTCAACATGCTCCCTCCACATAAACATGTCGGACCAGGTGAATGGTTACCTTTGACCCATAACTAAATGACATCTTTTAGTTCATTACAACCAGAAAGAAGTTGGGCTCTAACTCTCATACCATGTTAAAATTTCATCTCAAAATTAAACCAATTGTCAATGAGAGGAGTAACTTAGTAAATATTTAAATCACTCCCGAGATAATGAGGTAAACAATATGAGACTTACTTACCAGCATAGTCTACATATTACAATGGGGTAGAACTAGTGTATTTTTGTAGTATATTATACGTAGAACATGACAAGAAGTGAGATATTTTGATTTCATCAAAATGGCATAAACTAAAGAGAAAACATATTCACTCAATTATTTGTTATTTATTGACAAAATTGATATTCTATTTTGTTTATTTCCATTTTGTTTTTTTCATTATCCATGCCAAACACTAACTATTAGTCAACCTTAGTAGCACAAATTACATCTTAGTTATAATTTAGGCTAGGATTCCAAGTTTGAATAACACTGCGTAAAAGAAGTTTCATGTTAGTGAATAATGGATAAGTTAAAGTGAATGATAAGATTCATAAACATAATGTCTTAAAGTTTTAGATAAGATATAGATATCAAACACACATATACGTTTCTTCATTTAGTTAATGTTGTAAATCTCATGTTGCTTTGACATAAAGATTTGTTGTCCTAAAATATGTCACAAGTCAATGATAAGGTAAGAAAAATGAAAAAAATAATGAATATTTATTTTTTTAATTAATATAACATATTTTTATCTATTTAAGACATGATTTAATATATACTTTGAGATATCAAATCCTTATATATTGCTTTGGCCTCTCTATATCTAAGAAGTGATATTAAAGTGAAAGACTCCATTAGGGCAAATATTATGGATAACAATTGTTTGTGGATCCCTGTGGGAGGGCCTCATTGGGCTTGTGTAAAAAGTCTTCCTAGTAATATAGAGGCTTGATGGTGTATTCCATTTGTAGTGGCAGTACAAGCATATGAAGCTCTCCAAACACGCAAGCTCGACCGAACTATGTCCAGTTGACACTATTATATATTCAAAAAAGGTTTTGATTGAATGGGGAGTGATCTTGTAAGGACTTACATAAGTGGAGATATATTAGTTTCCCAGTGTGATTAATATGTCAGTGAAAGAAGTTACAGATTGTTGAATAATTTATAATTTAAAGTGGATATAAATGACATGATCCATAAATCTAATATTTTAAAGTTTTACATCAAAATATATGTATGAGTTTCTTCACTTACCATATTATTGTAAATCTAGTTGTTTTGTACTCCTAGCTACATTCATAGTGAAATGATTATCCTTTAAAAAATAGTTTTTTTCTTTTCTTTTAGAGTAATTACTTATTTTACTTCCTCATGTTTTTTGATTTTATTAGTTTGGTCCTTCAAGGATTGAAAAACTTAAAATAGTCTCCAAAAATTTCAAATAGTCATTTTTGTGATTAAATTAGTCTCTACCAAATGTTTTAAAACATGTTAAAAAGACTAATTTGACCAACATTTAAAAAATTTGTGGATCATTTTGAATTTTTCAATTTTTAATACACCAAACTAATAAGGTCGAAAAAAATACTAGACTAAAATGAAATAACTAATAAAAATCATATGTTAGCTACTTGGAAGGAATTGAACCATAAATTAACAGCTTAAATACTCTTAAATATATGCATACCTTTTGAGTAGTCTATTCTTACGGAAACCTTGTCTATGTGTTTTGTTAGAGCATAATCTGGTGCTGAAGGGAATAAACCAGTTGATCCAGTAGCATATATGAGCCATGACAAAGGTTCAGTAGTAGTTTCTAACTGAAACACCATGTACAAACGAGAGGATTGTAAAGTTATGAAGGTTGAGTTTCCAATAACTTGTAAGTTGCCTTTATCTTGAACCACCTCATTTGGTGTAACCCCACCTAGATAATACTGCTTTATCCCTCCACTGCTTCCTCTTGGTGCCACCCACCCTACAATGGCACTTGAACCCACCATGCTTCCGGTGGCCGAGAATCCCATAGCTATGTAAGAATTTGTGTCTGGGGTTGAGAGGATGAAGCTCCAAGTGTTTGTAGAAGTTTGAACATACTGCGGAGTTTATGCATATAGTAATATAATTAGTATTGATACATGGTGTCCTATTGGAATAACTATATATACCGAAAGTGGAGAGGTTGTTTCCGGGATTTGAATTTGTAACCTCATGATTACTAACCAACAATCTCTCTATTGCATCTTAGGTATGAGTAGAGATCCTCTCCATTAGTGAAGAGAGAAGTATAAATAGAATGATACAATTGTCATTTTAGTTTTTATTTCCTTGGAGAGGAGGAGTCTGGCTCCTTAGGTATACATGGGTAGACATCTCTATGTGTCATTGTTTGTGATTGATCATGAAAATAATTAGTTATTAAACTAGATGTTGGGAAATCTTCAACAATGGACTAAGTAAAAGAAGCATGTAAGTGGATTTGACACCACATCTTCAACAACGAGAGATAACATACAGTGACACACTTTGATAGCAGATGTGTTCATGATATACTTGATGAATGAAGTTATAACAAAATTGTGCACCTACTCTGAGGATGAAGCCTTGAGCATCCCAAACAGAAAGACAGTGAAGGTTGGTGGTAGCAAAAGGAATAGGAACCTTGAGCTTTAGGTTTCTGGAACATGAGTCTGCTTGTGACCTTGCAAGAAGGAATGAACCAAGTAAAGAAATTATGAAGACTAATGATGGAGATACCTTCATCTTTCTATCTATTGGAATGTGGATGAATTTCTGTTTGAAAAAATGTGGCAAGGAAGCACACTGCACAAGATTTATTGAGAGAAATTTGGAAATCTTACTATTCTTATTGAAGCTGGAAAAGGAGGAAAGAAAATTAAACGATGTAATGATTGTCATATGGCAAGTTGCAACTACCACGGTGATGGGGCATTCTCAATCATGACAAAACATGAGCGCATGATTGATAAATTGTGTTGCAAATAAAGGCTAAGTTTTTGTTATGTTCTAATCATGTACCCAAGTAAAGACATAACGAACTCTACTTGGGAGCTTTAACTCATTCATGAAACAAGAAAAATGTAAATGTACGTAAAGAAAGAGAGATGGATAATAAAAGTACATGACAATAACATATATTACCATCAATTCCTTATTAGACAACAAATGTTTTATTTCACTTAATCAAATGTGATTGGTTAGAGACATGAAAAACAAGTTTTAGGGTTAGGTTTAGGTGACCTACATCTCAACCCTAATGCCCAACTCTTCAATTAACCCATTCCATTTTCATATAAGATATCCTTTTTTTTTAAGAAAAAAATTTGTATGCACTAATATCAATAAATTTTATACACTATCAATATATCATGTATTATTCATATTTAATCATTATTGATTTTTCAGAAAAAATAATAAATTATATAACGAACTTATATCTACATTTACATTGCATAAATATTAAGTTTTTTTATACTTTTACAAGTTATCATCCATATAGGTGGGTCCAATTACCCTTGCCCATAACAATGAATCCACTTTAAAAGGGCGAATCGGGTAAATGGGTTTAAATTGTATGGGCCGGTTATCTTGGCCCATCTTATTGATCCTTCTCCTTCATAAAAAACACGCACACATGTTCTTTGAGTAGAAAAGGAAAAGATGATGCGAACACGATTGGTATGGTTCAGCGCCGGTTTAACTTCCACAGCTGCCATTGTTTCTCATTTCGTTTGGAAGGATCTTTGGGTCGACCGTCACAATCTTAATTCTAACATGAAGAACAAATTTGATGATTTGAATGCTCGTGTCTCTAACCTCGAATCTTCCCTACCAAATCCCAAACTATTTTCCGATTCTGATAAGGTATTCTCATTCATTCAACCTTATTTATAGTTTGTGTTCACTTATTCTCTAATGATATCAATTTATGCCAAAAAATGTGGTTTTAAATTATTATATGTAACTGCAATTGTGACCGTAATATTGAGCTTTTGGAGTTGTGGCTGCCTTTTCCACCGCAATTATGCTGATTTCAGCATAAGTGTGAAATATGATTTTATTTAATTTCAGTTTTGGTGTAGAGTTTTAATACTTCTAGGATTTTGCTACACCGTGTGACCTATAGTAACTTGAGTTGAGGGTTCCAAATGGAAAGTAAAATAGTATAAACTTAAGGGATTAGAAAATTTGAATGATCCCCATACCAAATAAGTCTCAAAAGTCTTGTGTTGCATCAGGATCTAATTACAATTGATAATACTTGAATCCCACATTGAAATTATGGGATTTTGCTGTGGTTTATATGGCCATGGGGCCTCCAACCATAATGATTAGCTTTTGTGCTGTGGTTCTCGTAAGGTTAGTGGTGATGGCGCCAACATTGCAGTGTTTCCCAAAGTTCTGAATCATCATAATATAAAGCCAAAAGGTCTGAATTTGAAACAGTAGAAGAAAAAAAACCACCAAGCAGTCAAGTACCCAACTATATATATAGTATGAAATCGTTTACATGATGATCATCAATATTATTTTCTTTCGGTTCCATGTTGTTCACCTCATTTTCTTCACCTCCATCTTGGTTATCAAGTAAATCTTCATCATCAAGATTTGGAATCTTCAAGCATTTTGTTTTGGAAGTCCCAAGCAATCTAGGTCTAAAATCTAAAATCTAAAATTTCTCCATATTTTATAGTTTCAAATTTTTACCATCTCATCTAAAAGGCATTCCACTTGCTCACACTTGGAGGAGCTGTGCCAAGCTCAAAACATAGACAAAAGTTCAGAAGTTCCAGATTTCATCCCCATAAGACGCCCACCATCGTGTTGGAGTTTTGGTGCTATTAACTGGAGCCTTGGTTACTTCCTTTCATAAAACTTCGCTTGACTCTTGAAACATTCAAGTTCAAGCTGAGCATTAATCTTTTAGTTATCTGACTTATCTCTTCCTTGCTTCCCACAATCCTTGATTCCTTTGCCAAATAGCCTGTCACATGCAAAGACCTATGGTGTTGTTCTCCCCATCCTTCATTTATGGAGATGCTTTTTCAGTAGTACATAGAACACATGAACTTCAGGCTATGCAAATCTAGAATCTAATTCGATAACACTCGAATTATACAAAACTACTTAGAGAATACATACTAAAATGATATTTGTTCTTTCTGTCTAGACTTCAGCAATCATATTTTCTGCTAGTTACTAGATGGGGAGAGAGATTTTTGTTCCAATTATTTTTATTCTTATTGTGTTCTTGTAAACTCAGATTTGTTTGCAAGTATTGTATTGATAAAACTGTTGTTCTATATGGCAGGTCGAAGGCTAGAGATATCATTCTCAGCGCCAGAAAAATACCGTCTTCCAGATTTTATAGGCTTCAGAATGTTTGTAGAAGAAATGACCATAATAAAATAGATTCATGAGGCAACCTACAATTCTCATCTGCAATGAAAAGAATGGAGCAAAGTTGCCTATACAATGTGTTATTAAAATACTATGTTTTTTGTTATACAGTTCATTGATATATGCACTTCGAAGCTCTAACTATTTTATTCAGTTGCTTCACGTTTAGTGATTTCACCATTGAGCCATTGGATATTAGCTTTGGTGCCAGAGCTTGAATCTTTTTCTTTCATTCTATTTTTAAAGTGTGCAAGCTTGAATTAAATTTTGATCTGCCTACACTGAAAATGTGATTTTTTATTTTACATGAATGCTCTGTATTCTGTTCAGCTGAAGCAGCATGGTTGTAGACTAAGATCATTTTCAAGTACGGTTAAGCAAAACTGTAAAACTCGAGTTTATCAGTCACTCAAAAAGTTAACCCAACACACCACATTCATCCAAATTTTGATATATACTCCATGAACTTAAAAGCATAAAAGTATGGAACCATATCCCCGTGTTTTCGTGTTTGTAAATAAGGAAAAATGAATGAAAATAGTAATTCAGCATGTCTTTTGTTTTCACTTTTATTTTGTGAATACCACATTTTCAAGGGAATTTCTATATTCACAGGTTCTTCATAGATAGCGTGGGAAATATATTCAATTTGGGAGTATGTTACCCTATGGAAAATTTTAAACGAGGTCAACAAATATACTTATCCTAATATCATGTGATAAAAAAATACCTGTTCATAATCCAAAATGTTGTATCATGAAGACATATACAATTGCACATAGATCAAGATATCACTGTAAATATATCATATTCATTAAGCCAGAGGATAAGAGAATGTTAACTTCATGCTACATAACTTGCAATCAAAATAAAATTTCATGTTTTTAGAGATCAATCTTTCCATACAGGAATTATCCCTTGTGCTGCCAAACGTTTTTCAACCCAGAAAATAATGTGTCTTGCAGTAATTTTCTTTTCATCAACAAGAAAAGGTTCAACAGTGCTTGCTCCTGAGTTATAAGATGATAGAGAAAACCCTTTTGGACCTGTTCAATCACAAAATGGTGTTATTTGTATTTAAATAAATGTTACTGTGGTACTAATGTTAAAATGACAAACAGAAAATGTGACATACCAATAAGTCCTGTGGGAAAGAAGGCCCAAAAATAATAGGGATTGCCCTTCTTCAAAAAAGAACCTTCCAACTGTCAGTCATAACCAAAATCAAATGTTATTAACTAACTTGTTCAATAATGAAATACTTTATAATATGTGAGCTAACTCATGAATGGAAAATTTAGTTTTCCAATTAGAGTTTTGCTGCTAAAGAGTGGCTGAAAATAGAGTGAGTAGTCAAATTTTTATAGCACAACAGTTAACAGCCACTACTACTCACATCACCATAGAATCAGGAGAGCACATCTTATGTCCAAGATGTGTACTATTCTATGTACCCTTTTATTCTCATTGGTCAAAAATATAACGCTGATATATTTTAATTCATGTTTTATTTTTTTGACCAATGAGAAACAAGTGATACATGGAGTGGTACGAACTTTAAGACAACATATATGGCTTAATATATGGCAAAATCAAAATGGAGATGTGCATAAAACAAGATATGATATAGTATGATTGGATTGTAAAATGATGTGTGTGTAAGTATAAATATATAGATAAGCTTTAATTCTAAGAGTACCTGAAGGAGAATAAGCTACCTAATTGTAAGCCTAAATTCCAATACATTAAAAAGACAGTAGTAATATAAACAATGGCATGTATAGCATAGCTTCAGTGCTGACCTTATTGTCCTGAAAGACAAGTTCAATATCAGAGAGATCTTCTTGAGCTTCAAATATTGCTTTCAATGAAGGAATCACATCTTCTTCCATCATCTGAGGCAGAGACTTAGCTGGAGCTTTAGCAGGAGGCTTCTTTGCTTCTGATTCAGCTTTTGGAGCTGCTTTTACCTCCTTTGTTTCTGTTTCAGTTTCAGTTTCAGAAAAAGCTAAGAGCAGCTATTGATATTACAGTTTCAATAATCTTAAATGGAATACATGCAAAACTGTAGACAAATAAAAGAAAAATAACCCAAAATTTCATTACTTTAATGCAGAAACACATACCTGTGGTACTAGCTGATGATTCTTGAACAGCTGAACAGATTATCTTGTTTCTACTAGCTGTTTTAAGAGTTACAATCTTTGGCAGCTGAAAAAAAAAGATATTGAAAAGAAACATAAGATTTGATTACCTCAACCAAAAACAAGAAAACTTATTAGAAGTGCAATATAAACTTATGTGAATTGAACTTTCGTATTATAGAAGAATCTTATCCAAATATGTACTTTATATAGGAATGAGTGGATTACAAAAGGAAACATAAAGCTATTGCTACAAACTACTGAATAAAAAGAGGAACACAAAATAAATCAAAATATATACACAATATATTTCAACTACACACTTGCGCAAGTAAGGCTACATGCATCTATCCTCCCAATACCTTACTAAGGATCTGCTTGCGAGTTAAGTTTTGAAGAGAATAAAGGAAAAATGAAGGCTTCAGAGTCATCTCTCCAGTATACTTCATGACTCTCAAGTCTTCATTTCCCTCCAAAACACAACTCACAAAAAGATCTAAGTAGGATTCTTGTGCACTAGAGGGCATTTTTTCTTAATCCTATAAGATATCAAGTTTTCTTAATTGATTACTTTAATCATATGTTATAATATGAGTTGGAGCTGCATAATCAAGGGAGACATACCAAAGGTAGTGTTGGTGATGATGATGAGATGGGTGTAACATTGTGAGAGGCATGCAAAGAAGAAGACACTGATGTTAGTGACAACAAACGAAAGCTAGAATCTCCAAGTACCCCTCCTCTTAATAAAAGTGCCATTTGCACTATTCCTCTCCTTATGCTTCTTCTGTGTTATTTTCTTTTCTTTCTTTTTATCTTTTCTATTTAATCACCAACCATTTTTCTGTCACTAGCTTGTATAGAGTTTTAGTTAGAAGCATAATGGTAGGAACAAAATGCAAGAAATCTCTGATCCACATGGTGCTTAAGACAATATGTACCACTGGTTTTTATGCCTTTTTCTTCTATCAATCTATTTAAGTATTAAAAAATGAGCTAGGGACACTACAGTACAAAACTTGTAGTGGCAGAAGAATACACCACTAGTTAAAATGAATAATATGAGTGATTTTCAACCGTATATAATTAACTGTCAGGACAAATAAAAGTTCTTCAGCTTTTTTTCATTAGAGATTTTCTCAACATGCTTCTCTAACAAAATTCTTAACCCTCTTTTCTCTATTTTTAATTAGTTGTTTTCTATAATTTGAGAATTATACTCTCATAATATATTGGAAACTAGTTCTGAACTAAAGATGAGGGGATATACTTTCAAAGCAGATCAAAATTAATAACTTCTAAAAGTTCTCAACCAAATATTTAATTTTAAAAAGGCAACTAATAATAATAATAAATTAATGAAACAAATTTGAAAGAAAAAAATATTTTTTTGTTAACAAAGGTATCTGATCATCTCATAAGTAATGACTAATGAAACTAATCATTTTTAGGATGTAACAATTGTGATTCTCAAAGATTGAACACACTAACATTTGACCTTGTGCAATATTTGAAATCCAAGAATGCCTTACATCATCCATTACTAGCAGTTGATAGTAAAAAGGACTTTATACTCGCGGGACTTTATGGCCACCTAAGGCCTAAGATAAGGTCCGACCTATCAATATTATCTCTACTCTGCTTGAATAAAGTGCTTTGAAAATGTTCATTAATTGCTTACCTATGACTAGGTAGAAATCAGCCTTTGGCACGGTAAGTTATGTTGATTCATTGGAAAACAAGTTTAGATGTGATATGAATAGCGGTTCGATTATAAGGACTTAAGTTGTGTAGTGAGTATAACTGATATTGTGATTTTATGTTTTACTGAGCCTAATTTGTATCAGATAAACAATGTACCTCACAATGGCCATGACCACAGTGCCTCACCCAGGAGCCTCCATTCTTCAAGTATTTCACAATATGCAAAACAGCATCCTAGCACCTTGGAGATTATATAAATTTACAATAAGTATCTTATTAAAGGGACCTTAGAGAAGATGTTAATTCACTACTCTTACTAACAAGGCTACCTGTGGACTCAACTTTTGAAGTCTACTTCCTAAATTCACTTGACTTCTGTATTGGCACTCGCGTGTCCTAATGGGTAATAGACATCTATGTAAAGGTAAACGTTTGATGCTAAAGAGTAAAGAAGGATAAACAAAAAGGTTTAATACAAACAAGACAGAACCACATACCACTGAAACTTGATATAAAGTCACATGTTGGTTCATGAAATCAATAAAAAGTCTAAATAGAAATTGAACAAAATAAGGGTAACTCAACAGTATGCAAAATTGGTAACATGGAACATAAACGGTACAAGAAAGTAAATTTCCAAGAAAATGATTGTCTAAATGAAATTTAAGTTCTAAATTTGCTGATTGGCGAAGAAACTGTAATGAACATTCAGTCATCATCCTCATCCTCATCATCATCAGCTCCAGCAGCAGAGTTCAGAGCTTGCAAGCGTGCAATCAACTTATTCTTCCTCTCCTCATAGGTAAGCTTCTTCAGGTTGTATCTGCCAAAAAGTTGCAGAAATATACACTTAGGTTCTCGTTTTAATCAGCAAGTATTGAGGCACAATTACCAATCAAAGCTTTAACGGCAAAAACATATATCAGTATATATATATATATATAAATGCACAGATGGATAAGCAGAAACATAGCCCCCTCTCACAACAGTTACAAATCAATTTGCCAGAAATCAAATGAGTGATTAGACACATGCATTTGGAAATACTTGTACAGTCTGGTTGGATTCACAAGTGACATGATGATATATTACCTCTTGTGCTCCTTTGGTGGCTGCTTCCCTGACTTCTTTGCAGTAGGATCTGCACGAATGGCTGCATGAACCTTTTTGTACAGTGCCTCAAGTCCATCGGCCTCAATTCCTCGCTTGATATATTCACTAAAATGTGACTGATATTTCTCAGGTTCATCTTCAATCAAGGTCTGCATAAAAATTGACTTGTCAGAAGAATATTTGAAAACACTTGGCAAAACGGCTAGAAAAAATCCAGCAAGGAACTACTAAAAATGTGCTCATGCCTTAATGTAGTTGGCAACATGTCCACCAAAAATATATTTGCGGTGAACCTCAGGGTCCAGCTCCTTCTTCTCCTTATCAAAACCAGCAAACCTTTTGTCACTGTGAGGAATATCCAAACCCCCATCCAAAGCTCCCTGGAAAACATCACAACAATTCAATTTCACCAGATTGAAAATGATAAAAAGACATCACCAATTGTTGCAATATAACTTTGGGTACCTTAAGGGCACCAAAAACACGATTGCCAGTAGTGGTCCTAATAAGACCAACATCAAGGAGAGCACGGAATGGCCTCCTGGTTTCAGCAGGTTCAACTGAAAAATCCTCTCCAGTAGCCTGATAAAAACAATATGACCAGTTAGCTTATAAAATAGGTGTGTTGTGTGATGTATGTTTGCGAGAGAGTATAGCACATCCATTAATACCTCTACATTCCCCTCGTACTCCTCATCCAATTCAAGTGTCTTAAGGACTCTACGGGCAAGAAGAAGCCCAGTGCAGTAAGCTGGATAAAATTTTAAGACATTCAATCAACATTGTTAGTGCCTTGATGGTATAGATAAAAGGAGAGAATAAGGGGTGGAGTGAACATTCATAAACAAAATACCTGCAGCATAGTTTGTAAGGCCCACTTCAAGACCGAAGTGTGGCAGTTCATGTGCATAAGCTGCAGCAAGGACGTGATCACCAGCAATGCTAGCAGATGTTATTTGTGCGATGATGTCCTTGTTGGTCTAATAACAAATTAAGGTTTACACTCATAGAGAAACATCATAAAATAAAGCACCCTTCAAAGTATTAAAGTACGATTTCAAAAGGCACAATTTACTGCTACCAAGCTATGAAGCACCGACACTTCGATAACTTTCACATATTTGTCTCCGACATGTATCTGACACTGATACTCTGATACTTTATCCATACGTATCCATAGCATATGGAAATTATATTTTTGAAAAAAAAAATTATTTATAAATCCGATACTTTCCAAATACTCTCCGATACTCCTAAAGTATTTTCCTGATACCTAATAGACACCGAGAATACCACACAATAGCATTTTAAAAGAGAGAAAGACATAACACAATCAATTAAGTAGAAGAGAGAAATATAATATGCAATCTACCAAGTGGACTTGTAGCAAGAGAAATAAAACAAAACAAGAGTATTGCATAGAGAATTAATAGGAAATGCATATGTGTAATGTTGACCGTCGACTAAACAAGATTGATTATCTTACGACAGTATGAATTCCATTTTGTAATTTCCTAATGTCTACAAAATATGTTCCTTATTTGGAGTTTCAAAACAATAATTATATGTCTATTATGTTTATGGATTTTATATACATATTTCAGATATGTACGTATCGTATCCTGCATTTTGAAGGAAATGTATCGGATATGTATTGTATCTGATATTGGTACCCGTATAGGTCCTTCATAGCTACCAAGTAACATTGTTCATCAATAAATAAAATAATGAATACATAGTAAACATATAAAATCATGTCTTAATATAAGAGGGGATGAAATATTGCGACCTAAACCACAAGTAAAACAAACATTGAACAGAAGGATACAAATCGAACAACGAAGCGATATTTGGGGGTGTTATACTTGTTCTTATCCTGGTTAATCAACCGAATCCTAGCTCGGTAATCAGTCTTCCCATCTGCATATTTTTTTCAGCAAATAAAACCAACAATAACATCATAAACAAAGGGAACATTTGACATCATATATAATCACAAGAAATGAGATAAACAAAAACTATGATATACCTCTTCTTCTCTTGAACTTAACTTGATACCTCTTGAAGTAAGCCCTTGACTTCTGAGCCTTGATAAATGCCTTTGTCAAATCCAAAACAAAAATAACTGTTAACAGCTATTGTCTAATGAATTTGAATTACATTACAGAATGAATGAATAAATCGTCCAAATATAATACACCAAAACCCTAATGATAATAACTATAAACCCTAATCCCTTTTGACTTCGTAATATGAAAATTAAAAAACAAAGATGAGTAATTTCCAATTGAAAAAAAAGAGACGAACATTAAGATCGAGAACATTTTAAAGGAATAGAAATGGTGAGGGAGATACGCACCATTGGTGAAGTGAAGAGTGAGAGGCGTAGGGTTAGGTCAGGTTTTTGCTTTATATAGTCAAATTAACGTGTTGCTTTTGTGGGTATCGGATCGGGTCTTTTTGTTGGGCCGGGTCTGTATTATTTGCATTTTGCACTCCTCACTCAAGAAATATTCATTTTTTGGAAGGAAATAAATCACACTCTCTTTTTTTATACAATCATCAACCATATATCTTAGTTATGGATAAGGAATTAATACAACAAGTGATGCACATAATAATTTAACTTTTCACACAATATAATATATGGAGATGTAATAGAATATTATATCACTGTGTTGTTTTATTGGTAAATAAATCATGATCTTAAACCCTTTAAATTATTTATTTTGTGGCAAAATCAAAATAAAATCAAGAAAGTGAATGACTAGTTGCACTAGTACAACTAGGGATAGCATGTATACTTATGCTAATGAGTATTTGTGAAAATACTTGCAATGAATATTAACTATAATAGTTTAAGACGAGGAGAGTATCATAGTATCTCGTTCATATTTACTTGTATATTCATAAATTTAGTTTTTAATTAAATATTATATATGTATTATATTTTTTATTATTTTAAAATTATATATATTTTATAATAAATTTTAGTGACCAACTATAATAATAAAATTATTATATACGTATTTTATTATAAAATATGTAATTAAATATACGTATTTTATTATAAAATATGTAATTAAATTTGAAAAGTCTTTAAATACTCACATAAACCAACTATGTAGACGTGTATACACATATGGGTGAAAATAATGAAAAAACTATGAGCAGTGCCAACCAAAATTCAACAATAAGTAATTCAGGTCCACACTCTAGATTCTAGAGGATACATTAGTGTCAACAATCAATTCCTATGATATTAATGATACATTAAGATAATACATCACGTATGTATACCTTCCCATCAAACATAATGATATTAAAACTTCACCTCACCTAGCATCATTTGAATTCCTCACGAGGCTTTATTCACATGGCCTCTACGTCCTCTATATATAAACACAAGGCTAAGTCTTTTACTCATGACCTCATATCACAAAGCTAAGTTGTAACATTTAGGTTTGTTTGTAAGTTAGATTTTAGAGGGAAATAAAATAAAATGTAAGGCTTCAGAGTTATGAAATAAGTGTCAGATGACTTAAAGTCTTCTATTTTTCTTCTTTCCCCTCTAAAGCTTAATATGCAAACGGAACCTTAAAGATTTTGAGACATGAAGAAAAGCGTATTATTGTTGGAAAATTCAGAATCAATTTCTCTCCTCTGTGAGATGCAAAATGGGCATTTATGAAAGGGGCAAGTGAATAAAGAAAATAGAGAATAGTAGAATAATAACACCAAGAATTTTAACATGTAAAAACTTATTCAATGTGAGAAGGAAACAACCACGAGACCTAGTCCATAAAATATTTCCACTATAGAAAGTAAGATTATAATATTTGACTCTCTCTTACTAAGAGGATAACACTCAATCTCACCCAAAAAAATGTAGAAATACAAATTCTCTAGTATCTCACTAGGAATACAAATCTCACACTATGTGAATATAAACTCTCTCACTTTCTCTCTATGTTGTTCTTTCTCACTTGCTTGTTCATCTCTTCCTCACAAGTCTCCTTTATATAGTAAAGGGAAGGAATGTTCTATCATAAAGACATAATGGATGATTAATTGTTGTCATACTTTTCAAGACACCTTGAAAAGTGACACTCCAACTTTTTAAGTTAGACTTAAAAGTTCTTAAGAGTCAAGGAATAATTTCAAGACCATGGAATAACCATCATTGAATGTATTCAATGATTCATCTACCAAGATTCATTAGTCTTGTTTCCACATCAATAAGGAAGGATTCTCAACAAATCTCCCCATTCCTGAATTAATTGACGGGTATCACCAGTCCTGCACCTCTACAACAATCTGCTAATTTCTTGAGTGGAATTGTCTTGGTCATCATGTCGGATCAGTTGTCATTTGTATGAATTTTCTCTAGCTGCAACTTACCATCCTCCAAAGCATTTTGTATTCAATGATAACGATAATCAATATGTTTTGTCCGAGAATGAAATGTAGGATTCTTAGTTAGGTGGATTGTACTTTGGTTGTCACAGTGCACAATATCTATCTTGAACGTGACTCAACTAACACAATATGTTTTTCATATATTTTATCTATTTTATAGCTTCAGATACTGCAATATATTTTACTTCAATTGTTCATAATGCAACACATCTTTGTAACTTGGATTGCAAAGATACAACTCCCCCTACAAGGTTGTTAGATAAGATGATGTAGATTTTCTAGAATCTACATCTCCAGCCATGTTAGCATCTGTGTATCCTACTAACATAGGATCTTCATTACCAAAACATAAACATCTTTTGGTAGTTCCCCTCAGATATCTCAATAGCCACTTTAGTGAATTATAATGCTCTTTACCGGGATTGGACAAGAACCAACTCACAACTCCAACTGCATCGACAATTTTTTATCTTATATAAATCATAACATACATTAGGCTTCCTACTATAGAGAAATAAGGCATTCTGCTCATTTCTTTCCTTTCTTCATCACTAGTTGGACATTGCATTGTTGTTAACTTGAAATGTCAACAAGTGGAAGACTAACAGACTTTGCCTTATCCATGTTGAATCTCTTGAGAACTTTCTCGATGTACTTCTCTTGTGACAGCCATATCAACTTCTTGGAAAGATCTTTGTTTATCCTTATTCCAAGGATATGCTTTGTAGGATCCAAGTTTTTCATAGCAAAAGACTTGCTTAAAACATTCTTTCTTCAAACCATTAATCTTGGTCTTGTCACGCCCAATGATTAACATATCATCAACATATAAGAGGAGGATAATAAAGTTTTCATCTTCATACTTCTTAATGAATACACAATGATCACCAATTGTCTTCTTGAAAATGTATTTGGTCATGAATGATTCAAACTTCTTGTACCATTGTCTTGGGGTTTGCCTCATACTATATAAACTCTTATTCAGACGAATAACTAAGTGTTCCTTGCATGGTTCTTCATAACCTCCTGGTTGCTCCATATATATTTCTTCTTTGATGTATCCATGTAATAAAGTTGTTTTGACATGAAGTTGTTCAACTTCTAAGTTTAGGCTTGTTGTTAGACCCAATATTACTCTTATGGAAGAATACTTCACCACTTGTGAGAATATCTCATCAAAATCAACTCTTTTCTTCTGATTGCATCTTTTCACAACAATATGAACTTTGTACCATGGTCTTGAGCTTCCTTCTTCAACTGTAAGCCTATAAACCCATTTATTTTTTTGAAGGCTTTTCTTCCATTTGGCAACTCCACCAGATCATAAGCGTGGTTCTCATGTAACAAGTTCATCTCATCTTCCATGACCTTAATCTACTCTTCTTTATCAGTTGTCTGCATAGCTTCTAAGAAGTCTTGAAGTTCACCATTATCTATCAATGTGATATAATTTTCTTCAGGATACTTTGAAGAAGGTATTATGCCTCTTTTAGAGCGCTTCAATTCAACTTGCATATGATGCTCTACTGGCTCGGATTCTTAATGCATTTGTGTGTCTACCACCACCTCATCCCGATTTGTCTCTTCATTAATTTGTTCAAGTTCTGTGTGAACATGATCTTCCTGTTGGTCTATCTGTTCTGGATTTATCTTATGATGAGGATCTGTCTGTTGAGGAATCTCTTCCCCTAAATCAATGTGAACTTTGGACTTGCACTAGCTTCTCTTTTGAACATCTTTGATCGTCTGACCCTCAAAGAACACAACATCTCTGCTTCTCACAACTTTCTTATTTATTAGATCTCATAGTCTGTATCCAAATTCATCCTTTGGGGACCCAAGGTAAATGCACTCTTTGGTCTTAGTAGTCAACTTCTTTCTCTCATCTTTTGGAATGTGAACGAAGGCTTTGCATCTGAATACTCTCATGTGGTTCAAAGATGCCTTCTTCTTGTACCATACTTGCTTTGGAATTTCTTTGTTCGGGAGTCTTGAAGGTGTCCGATTTATTATATCTACTACGGTCTTTACTGTTTTACCCCATAAAGAACTAAGGAGATTGGCATCCCGCAACATGCATTTGATATTCTCTTGAATTGTGCAGTTCATCCTCTCAACTACTCCATTCAATTGAGGAGTCTTTGGTGGTGTCTTCTATAGTCCGATACCATGAGCCTTGCAATAGGATTCAAATGGACCATGATACTCTCCATCATTG
The DNA here is from genome assembly GCF_001865875.1 of Lupinus angustifolius. Classification (NCBI taxonomy): domain Eukaryota; kingdom Viridiplantae; phylum Streptophyta; class Magnoliopsida; order Fabales; family Fabaceae; genus Lupinus; species Lupinus angustifolius. Next base: position 16,097,196 of record NC_032017.1, on the reverse strand, counting down.
TCTGTTTTCAAACACTTCAACTTCTTACCAGTCTCATGTTCTACTAGTGCATGAAACTCTTTGAATGTTGATAGTACTTGATCTTTGTTTTTCAACAAGTACACTCATACTCTTCTCGATTGATTTTTTATGAATGTGATAAAGTAGTAGGCTCCTCCAAGATATCTTTCATAAGATACACAAACATATGAATGCACCAATTCAAGTACTTTATCTCTCGTGAGGGATTATCTATTCTTTGAAAATTGACTCTATATTGTTTATCATAAAGATAGCCAATACATGAATCTAAAATTTGACATTTTATATTTGGAAGGTGGTCTTTAGCGAGCATTTGAAGTGTCTTCTCACTCATGTGCCCCAATCTTCTATGTCAAAGATCTTTGGAGTCGGTAGCAACATTTGCTTCTCTAGAACAAATTCCTCATTGCATAATGTATAAAGATATGTCCTTTGATCCTCTCGCAATAATTATATTGCCTTTTGCTAGTTTCCACTTTCCAGCATCAAAGTGACTTACAAAACTTGCGTCATCCAACTTACCTGTTAAGATAAGGTTGAGACGCATATTTGGGACATGTCTCATCTCCTTCAGTACAAGTTTCCTCCCGTGTATGTTAGTAGCACAATATCGCCAATTCCCGAAATCTTGCTAGTAACATGATTTCACATTTTCATAGTACCATAATCACCTTTCTTGTAGTTTAAGAAGAAACCTTCACGTGGACTTACTTTAAAAGAAGCACCAAAATCAACGATCAGAGCACAATCACCATATGCAACGTTTAGGTAATTGTTTTCTCCAATGAGGAGAACATCATCGTCTGTGGCGACGGCTGTGAAAGACTTATGACCATTTTTCCTTATATTAACTAAACCTTCATGAACATTTCCAACTTTCTAGTCTCTCTTATAGAACCTGCATTCAGATATCATATGCCCTACTTTACTACAATAATAGCATGTTATTGACCTCGTGCGAGATTAAGAACGACCTCTAAATTTGCTTTTGCTTCTTTCACGAGACTCATTCCTCGCATGATTTTCACTTCTTCCATGTCTCTCCACAATATTTGCTTCAGAGTGGAATGATGTACTCCATTCTTTCCTTCTGGATTCTTCATTCAATAGACTGTCTGAAACAGTGTCCATGGAGACCTTCTCATCAGGGACTGAGTTGTTAAGTGTGAACACTGATATATCCCAGCTTTCAAGCAACAAACTCAATAGTAGAAATGTTTGCAGCTCGTCATCTATCTTTATGTCTACCTTAGTCAATTTATTGATAAGACCCTTGAATGAATTTAAGTGAACTATCATGCTCTGACCATATTTGTAGTCGAGTTTTACCAACCTTTTTACAAGATACTTTATTTTTTAGAGTTTTCTTTTGAATCATAGATTTAAGTTTCGACCATAACTCATAAGCATTTGTGTATGTGGACACATGCTCAAATAAACTTCTATCAATATATTTCTGAATCATTGCAACAACTTTTCGATTCGAAAGCTCCTAATCTTTGTCATCTTTATCTTCTGGCTTATCTTGGCAAGAAATAGGCTCATGCATATCCTTGCAATATATATGATCCTCCTTCATGGGCTTCCAATAGGAATAGTTGACAGCTATCAAGTTGAACATATCTCCATCAAATGAGATATTTGTGACTCCTTCCATCTTGGACTACACATGCTAAGCTCCCTGAATGAACCTGAGAGCTCTGATACCACTGTTGAGAAATTTAGTACCAATTTCCCTCCTCTGTAAGATGCAAAATGGGCAAATTGGATAAAAAATAAAGAAGAGTATGAAAATAATACCAAAAAATTTAACATAGAAAAACCTCCTCAATGTGATAAGAAAACAATCAGGGGACCCAGTCCATCCTTAGATGAAAGAGTGGTGTTTCAAGATTGGTTGTTTCATGTCATCACCTCCCACCTATCCTACACATTCGATCAAAGTTGTCACTCTGAAGCTATAGTTAAGGTGCACGAGGTCCTATCATCTGGTCATTGTCATTGGTACTCCACATTTTAAAGATAATAAACTCATATATCAATCATAGAATTGAGTTTTTTTTACTCACAAATCGTTGATATAATGGTGTAAGACCCAACTAGAAAATATTGAGAATTTACAGACATCAAAAGAGATTAATTGTTCACCAAAAAATGTGAAAAAATACTTGGTAATACAAAATAATACAATTCAAATTTTAAATTAATTTCCCCAAATCAAATTAACCAAATTCAATTGAACTTTGATTAGAAATCACTACTAAAAGAAGTCATTGAATTTGTGACTATCAAACATGAATAAAGATCTCTTGTTAAATGATATGTCATATTTTGTTTCAGTAATAATAATAATATTTGTAATTATATTTTATTTGCAAGGGAGAATTATACAAAATTGGGGACAATGATGAACTTTTCATTTCCTTCAACAATGGCAGATGGAGAAAGGAAAGCCTTAAAACATATAAGACTCTGCAACACAGCATAAACCTGAAACGGTGCGTAAAGCTTATCAAAATCCTAAAACCCTAAACCCCAAATTGTCCTAACTCTCTCACTCTCATGGCATATTCTCTGATGAAAATCCCAACCAGCGTGCTCCACAATCAACTCGCATTTGTCTCCAGAGAAGGTAGTGCAAGGAGTAGTGTTCCCATTTCACACAACAGAACAAGATCGCGTTCGTTTCCCATTGTATCAATGTCAGCCACACCGGTTCAAACTTTTCTTGAAAAATCTGCTCCTTCGAACCAGAACCTTCCATTAATGGTGATTACCTAGGATGGTTTTTATAGCTTTTCTGTCCATTATTCCAATAAGTTTATCAAATAACTTAACATGCAAGTGTTTAATTAAGCTGTTTTCTCAAATGCGCCTTAGCTTGATTTGCCATTTTATTTTTGTGTGGCCAACTTGTTAAATTGCGGTCATTTGATTTTGCATTGCTTTATGAACCCTGTCTTTAAAGTTTAATTTGGAATGTGAATCTTTTGCGTCTCAAGTGTGTTAGTTTTAGTATATTCTTAAATTAAGCTCAATGCTATAGGTTATAATATGTGGTCTAATTTCCGAAGTTACTGCGTCATGATGTTATTATCATATAAATTCCTTCCATTTGCAGTAATAGTTGGTCACTAGGCCAATGGTATGATAACGGTCTAGGTTGAATTTCTAGTTATAACACAGCTTATTATCTATGTTGATACTATCAACTGTTTTCGACCGATGACTATAAGGGGTATAGGTTAATGATTTTCAACAGAAAGAAGAAGGTTAATCCTGAAAATTTGGGGATGCTGTATTAATCTTAGTCGATTCTAAGACCATTTACATTTTCTTTGTTTGTTTCCTTATATCTTTTGTGACTATGTATCTATTTCACCACACAATTCGTAATCACTTCTACCATCATTTCAGTTTTTCTCCACTTTGTAATCTTTTCTTGTTGTGTCGTTTGGATGTTTCCATCCTGAGTTTAAAGTCATGTCTGAAGCTGTCTGATATGGACACATGCCCTACACAGACATGGCGGCCATTTTGAAATGCCCATGCTTCATAATTTATTGGCTCCTGTATGTTGCCTATCTTTATTTTAAAATAGTGGCTTGTAAATCACAAAGTACAATATGCATGTAATGTAACTTCATTCCATTCAGGTTAATGCATGCACTGGGAAAATGGGAAAGGCTGTCATTCAAGCTGCACAGGCTGCTGGACTGCATGTTGTTCCTGTGTCATTTGGGCTTGAAGAGGAATCTGGAAAGACTTTTCAGATTGGTGGAAATGAGTTTTTTGTGCATGGTCCTTCTGACAGAGAAAGTGTTCTTGCTTCTGTTCTTGATAAATATCCTAATTTGGTTGTTGTGGATTACACAGCACCAACTGCAGTAAATGGTATGTGCTTTGAAACATATTTGCTCATTCGTAGAGACATATAAGCCAAAATTGAGTCTTCACCATTTTCCATCTTATAATGTAATTTGTTTAAGCCCGCATGTGGCAAAGGAAAGGCAAAAAAAGGACAAGATCCACCAGACATGATAGAAACTCAAGTATCTTGCATGCCCTGGTCATAATTTATCTTAAAACGGAACTCTTCACATTTTTCTTCTTTCTGGTACACAAACCTTTACATTTTTAACATAGGAATTGAGAACGTTTTTGATATCATAGAGTATGTGTACTGTACTTGACCTGTGTATATTATGATTATGCAATTCTAGATGTGTCTTGATTTTCATAATAGTAACATAATTTGACTTTTGGTTTTATAAAGACTCTAATAGTGTTGGTGCCATTTATGAATTCATCTATTGACTTACGTTACTGTTTTTTCTGTTTTATTCTCATATGCAGGCAATGCAGAGTTATATTGTAAGGTTGGGGTGCCCTTTGTGATGGGGACCACTGGTGGAGACAGGGAGTTGTTACATAAGACTGTTGAAGACTCAAAAGTTTATGCTGTGATATCCCCTCAAATGGGAAAACAGGTATATCATAACTTCAGAGAACCTCGATCAATTTGTCATGTCTTTTACACTCCCGTCTTATATCATTCTCATGCTGTTATACTTTTTTCCATCAGGTTGTTGCTTTTCTTGCGGCTATGGAAATTATGGCTGAGCAGTTTCCTGGTGCCTTCTCTGGGTATTCCTTGCAGGTAACTCTTTTGCCATAATGACATTTTAAGACTCAGTTTTTGAGGAACTTAGTTATCCTATTACACCTTTTGAAAGTAAAAGAAGGGGATGTTGCCATCCTTTCCCCCATGGGTTTCACATACTATCCTACTGAAACTAAAACTCGGTAAAACCACAAAAGAGAATGTTACTCAAACAGAGAGGTTAAGTGAATAGAATGTGAAGAGTTTTGAATTGGTCAAAACATAAGCAGATCGTGGTGCAAGTAAATCAGTTGCTTCAATGCTTATAACTTCACAGTTACAGTATTGGCAATTCTTGTTCGGACGTTCTGGACAAAATTTGCTTGTAATTAGAAAGAGAAGTTGCAGTCATGCTGAAATTACTGTTGCTCTTATTGCCAAGCGAAAAGTGTGTCAAAAGATGTATACCTTTTATATATGAACACAAAGTAGCATATCATAAGCTTGTGTTTCTAATGTCTAATGGTTTGTGTTTGCGGTATTCTCAAGGGATTCTGTTTTGGAGAGAAGGCCTTGCTTATATAACTGTTCAATAAAAATGTTTGTTTTCCCATCCCTAAAAATACGCTAGGCTTCATAAACTCTAAATTTTAGTGCTTTTAATTAAGCTCTGCTTGATCTGAAATTAAAATCTCATACATTCTTCCAAAAATCATAGGTATTGGAGTCCCATCAGGCAAGCAAAGCTGATGTATCTGGAACTGCTAAGGCTGTAATTTCTTGCTTCAACAAACTGGGGGTGTCTTTCAATATGGATGAGGTTTGTTAGATCATACTGTGTTGTTCATTGTGTTACAGAACAGTATTTTCTCTTGACCATGCTATACTCCTCACTTGCTGAACTTCTTTTGAGCATGGCCAAATATATCTCAAGCTTATATCCTAGTATGATTTGTGGTTCACATTGATGTTTTCCTGATTTCTAATCACATGTTAGTTATCAGTAAATTTTCACTTGTAGGTTGTCCTATTCAGTGACCTATCACTTAATTTTAAAGATTTGTTGATTCTTAGATGTCGGTGATATTAAGGTTAAAGTATAATGCAATTTCCATGCCTAACTTCATGTTGCTCACACTGTGCACTGAAAGAAAAATTACCAACTTGCTGCCATTTTGGTCTCTATATAGATTGCACTACTCTGGTCTTTGTATTAGAAGTTGTATGAAATCTAACTGGATTTTTTCTTTCCTTTTTCCAATGAACTTTGCTAGATTCAATTGACCAGGGATCCCAAGGAACAACTTGAAATGGTGGGAGTCCCGGAGGAACACTTGTCTGGTCATGCATTTCATATGTATCATTTGACATCACCTGATGAAACGTAAGAATTAAAGTCTTCATTTCATCTCATTTTCTTTTATATGTTTTGACATATTTCTTGTCGGTTCTCACTGAAATATTTCTCTTATGTTCTGTTTCTTTCAAAAAAATGTTGCAGAGTTTCATTTGAATTCCAACACAACGTTTGTGGTAGATCGATCTATGCAGAGGGCACTGTTGATGCTGCACTTTTCCTTGCGAAGAAGGTGCTTATACTTCCATTTAATTTATCTCTTGTCATCAGATTATCTTCTTATGGCTTTGGAGGGAAAGGGAAGGCTTAAGAGCCATCTTGAAGTGTATTATTTCATGGCTCCCAAGCCTTTCTCTTCCCTTCCTTACCCTCCGAAAGCCAACTCGCAAACAGACCTTTAGCGTCCATTTTATTTGAAGAAGAAAAAAGTACAATACAGCACAAAAGAGAGAATGAAACCATACATAACTGCTTTGGTAGCTTTAGAAGTTTCTGACATAAGATATGATTTATAATGTTAGAGTTGATGACATTCTCTGTTTATCCTGAAGCATACTACTTTAACCATTCATTCTGTACAATCTTACCTTATGAAATTATTTTACCTATGCAGATTGAATCAAAGGATCAAAAGAGAATATACAATATGATCGATGTCTTGCGAGAGGGAAATATGCGATGAAATTTACTGCAGAATCTGGGTACAGGATGTCAATTGCACAACTTGCTTATAGAGGTGTGACATCCTGGTTTTTGAGAGCCAAGCCAGTTTTCCTCTTCTGCACATTGTTCTTCTTTGTGACGCTGAGGAATGCTTAGTGAGTATAGGAGTATGTATTAGTACTACTGTAAATAAATGGTGCAAAAAATATGTAATCACGTAATCTTTTGGATCAACTTTTACCGCATTTTTGTTTAGTTTCCCAACCTTTATGAATCATGACATCTCACTATCTTATTTCTTTTTGGAACATCTTGTACAATTAATAACCCCTGCATATCAGACACCAATTTTGGCTATCACCTGAAAATGTGGAAGCAGAAACATGTGAAAAAAATACAAAGCTGTTACTCATAGGTATCCTGCACTTATTTTCCATTAATAGCAATTTAGCCAGAAAGTCATGCATACCTCCTGAAAATAAGTCATTACAGAAATCTTATTTTCTCCTTTAGCAACATCAAATCTTTGCTGTGATTTGTAGACGCAGCTTGCATCATTTCCTCACATCCCAAATGCTCCAAATCTCCTCGTAATTGCGATCGATTGTTGTCATCATCTATGTTTAATTCATATTAGAAACCATGCTTCCTCCATTTGTTCATTGTGTTCATACAAGCTCACTTTGAGAATTCGTTCACTGGCCTTTCTCAACTCAAGCTAGGGAACAATTTCAATCTTAATTACAATGCATAAAGAAAAGCTCACAATCGACACGGGATCATCTCATCAAAATCAAGACCATAATTGATGTTCTTGATTCTTTAGATAACCCAACCTTTCCTAATGAACATGTAGAAATCATACTAGATGTTTTTCCTAGTATCTCAAGTAGAACTAAACCATATAGTGACCATGTTGTTGAGTTACTTTTAGTACACGAGGAGAGAAAATGAAAATATTCAAGATTCAAATTTTTTCTAACCCAGGTAGGGTTTCAAACCCCAAGTCCTCTAATTCTCTTTTACTTGACTTTGTACCTCACAATCCCTACCTATCAAAACATAATAATCCATCAATGTTTAGTCACCATAACATAATAATAAATGCTATGCCAAATCGCAGGCCAATCAGAAAATTCTCTTGGGAGGCTCACATGGGCTTTGCTGATTTCATAATATCAAGACCCATGTTCCTGCTTCCACAACATGAATGTCAAAAGGTAATATGCATGCCATAAGCCACAACATGAAAACTTGTTTGCAAAGATATGCATAAGTCATAATAACTTTATTCAGTCACTATTAGGAGGTTGACACTAATAGTTAATACACACCAATTATAAAACAGTTCAATAACCTTCATCTGAAGTCTAAACTAAATGTCTAACTCTTCAATTTACAAACTTTATAGGTTGCCATCCACTTCTGTCAAATCTAATAGAATACAGGGTTTATGTCCTAAGAAATGGAAAAGCAAATCATTAGTTCTAGTATTGATGGATATAGATTCTAAAATTCAGCTGATCCATCCCTCTGAAACCTGTTAGCAGTAATTTTGGGCTTCTAATATGCCAAAACTACATAATCAACCAGTATAATTACTGGTTTCAACTAGCTGCAACAGCATTAGCTCTATGATTATCCAGTAGTTGATGCAGCTTTGCCCCAGATGTTGGTTTGTTCTCACCATAATCATTCTCATCCTCTGCAGTTATATCGTTGGAACTGGAATTATTAACTCTTGATAGTAAGTTTTCTGTACTTCTAGGTATAGCCCTTTGGATGTCAATGCTGTTCAAAATGACCTCTTCTGTTTGTCCCAGTTGAGCATTTTTCAGCTTTTCCTGAGTCAAAAGCAATTAAGTACTCAGTACCATGGAAACATAGAATAACTATAAACTTTAAAGGTATAGAGGGATATTATACAAACAGTACCTTCAATGTAGCATTTTCCACCCTCAGTTTCTCAGAACTTTCATCCAACTGGTTTATTTCTGATTTCAGTGACACATTCTCGGCAGTCAAGTTATCAACTTTTCGTGCCAATTCTTCAGCCTCAGCCTGAACAGAGAAATATGTGCATTAGTCATGAGCTTTCTTCTCATCCGTGCAACCTTTTTTAACTCTCTTTTTAGGGATACATGGATAAGCAACACGTGCAACAAAGGTACAAGCATGTGACAGTAAAGAAACTAAGCAACTTTTGTGTTTTATCTGACAGCTAAAGAAGCAAAAGAAGGTTTACAAGTCTATGAAACAAAACTGCAGCAGTTTCTACCTGCTTCCTAAGCCTGGACCTTCTAGCAGATTCACGATTTGATTGTTTCCTCCTCTCACGTTTCAGGTCTCGCTCATCCTAAGGAATTCAAACATACTCACAGCAATTACTTAGGTGTCAGCAAAAGGTAAGGATAGTTCACTATTGTTGTACCGTAGTTCAGAAGCATTTCTAATGTACTAGATATGATCTGAACCATTTAGGATGAAGTATAAAACTATAAACTGCCATACCTGTAACCAAGCTTCAGGAGGCAAAACTCCACAAGGTTGTGGGACACTTGTGGATTTTGCCTTAGCATTAACAGCCGAAGGGTTCCTCAGCTCCAGTGTTGTGGTCATACCTGAAGAAACTGTAGGTCCAACAAATTTTCCTACAGCACTGATTGGCGTAGCTGACACCATCTTATTAGAAGCAGCAGTTTCTTTGGAAACTGGATTATCTTCTACCTCAGTTTTCCCTTCTCGATCTGCTTGTACAGTTGGAAAAATTACAACTACCAGCTCAAAGATTATGTTGACAACCAAACTCCTAGAGTTAATACATTCAGACACTTGTAGTTTGTAGATATATATCACATTCTGAAAGTATGGACTTGATTTTACTAACAATTGCAAGCATAAGACATCAATAGCTTGATTGTATTCAGTATGAAAACCAGGTAAATTCTCATGTTAATATCACCTTTGTCAAACTAATCATAAAGTTAAAAACTTGGGTAGTTTCACCATAAAAAAGGGGCTGCTCAGTGCATGAGTGTCCCACCTAGTAGGGTTTGGAGAGGGTAGATGTACGCAACCTTACCCAACAAGTGAAAAGACTGTTTCCAGGACTTGAGCTTGTGGCCTCATGGTCACTAAACAAAAACCTTATTGTTGCAACATTGTGACTCACCCTCTAATAGGGAAAACAAATAATCACCATTACATGGTAGGATCACCTTACTGTGCATAAATAATAGAATAGCATACAACTTATCAAGACTATTCTCAATGAAGTGGTTGACATCAAGCATACACTGATCAAGGAAGTGTAATTATCAAGGAACATTATGTTGTTCACCAAGATATGACACTTAGTGAAAAATTGAGTTATACCAGTGGTTGGTGTTCCCTCGCAGCTTCTTTTCCTTGATTGATTGGCCTGAGCATTAAAATAGACTATTAGTGCATATGATCCAAAAAATGCAATGGGAAAAATGCTAAAGGCAAGAAAGTTCTGACCCCTGAAGTGTTGCCATCGCTTCCATCACTTGAACCCTCGGTATCCACACTGTTGATGTCACCATAAAGTTATTCAGTTATGAACATGAAACATGGAGAGTAAGTGATTCAAGGACCAATCTTCAATATGGATGAAAGAAAGTAGAATTCTTTCTCATAACAAACCATATAAAAAGAAAACAGATCAACAAACCTCTGTGACAGCACGTTTTCAGCTCCACGCCCTGCACTTCCAGCATTGTCATTTCCTATTGACATTGCAAGCCCATCAAACCCTTTCAGTTTCTTCATTAAACCCTGATCAGTATTTCCAGAAATTTTGGTTGGTGTCTCCACGCTTGAAGGAGTTCCAGCCTGCATTTTTTCCACCAAGTCAAACACGTAATACTTGATTTTTCAAGGAACCAAAAGAGTAGGAGGTGATCTCAGAGAAAACCAAAACTTACAGCAGGTGAAGATGGAACTCCTTGCCCATGTGAATGTGGCCCCTATATGTTAACAGTATTATTAACGATATTATTCATGTGTAGAAGGGAAAAATTTCAACCAATAAAGCATATATGCCATGATGAAAAGACTGCTACTGATAACAATAGCAGTTATGAAGTAATCACAATGATTTGTTACTTCTAGGACATCAAAGAATGGATAAGTTAATGACAACAACAAAAAATGTTGGAAATAAAGGAATCACATCTCAGTATATTCCTAGCCTCTAAAGCACGGATTCATCAAACACCCTCGCGAGTCGGTGTCCGACACATATCCGACACGGATACGCTCGGATTCGCGAAGAATACGTATCCGTAGAGTATCCAAAAAATAAAAAAATGAATATCAAGACACGTATTGGATTCGTTTCCAATAAAATATAGGATAATATAGATTCGTTTTCAATAAAATAGGATAAGATAGATTCATTTTCAATAAAACACCAACTTATTTAAAGACCACAAAGACTCATACCAACATACTATCACACCGCATTGACCCTCCAATAGCTGATCCACCATACCTACTCTCCGATCCACAACATCGCTATCAAGGATGAGATGCAATTGATACTATTTGTGTTTCTAGGGCTAGACAATAAGCAATTTTATGAATTATTCTACTATATTTTCTAATTTTGGTACTTGGAATTTTGGAGGACAATGATTTTCAATTTCCATTATATTTTTTACTTTGGATATTTTGATTTACACTTATAATTTTATCATATTTTATGTGTTTTTTATTATATTATACACGTATCCTTGAACGTGTCGTATCCTATCTTTTAGAAAAAATGTGTGTCGACGTATCGGCCATTTATGGTCCAAATTCATAAATTATAGAACACTAAAATCAAACAACTCATGGTCCAAAAAATAAAAAACATAAATTGCAACAACTATAAGAGAAATTGTAACAACATAGACTTACAATAGCAACTGCAGGATGAGTATAAACCCCTCCGTGTGGATAAATTGCTGCATAAGGTGGCCCATATGGTGGCATCATAGGCTGCAAGAAACAATAAGATGGCAGATTTTCATGTTTGACATATACTGCGTATAACATGACATCCAAAAAACATAAGGATAATGATATCATATAACCAAATAAACAACCCTTTGAGGCACTACCTGTGGTGGACCCCACATATATGGATGAGGAGCGTGACCAGCCGCCATAGCTGGGTTATAGTATGGTGGAATGCTGAATCCTGGTCCATAATATGCCTGAAGATAATATAGGCACTTTAAATCACCATATACAGTTTATAGTGGGCAACTATTCTCAGAAGCGAAAGCACTCCAGGTCCAATGTAAAATTTATTGGAGATTCTTAACCTAACTGATTACAAAACTACTAGCAACACCATGCAGAATTTCAGCATGATATTAAATCAGGGGATTAATATTGATTGCAACTCACGAAGTATAGAATAAGTAAGACACTGCACCATAGGAGGAACAAATACAAAATAAACAGTTTCCATTAGATCATTGGTTCAACCATAAGTCAAAATGGAAATAAATGAACAATATTTTGTGAATAACAGGTAGCTGATGTCTTCCAAGGATAATGATGCTTTCCATTCGCAATTATCACAGATGTAGATTAAAGTTTTCAAAATAGTAGAATAGCTAGTAGGAAATCCAATAAACTTGGTCTTTTAACAAATAAATTAAACATAGTCATTGGTAGTGATTGACTAAGTGACAGTAGCACATATTAAAGTTTGATGGCAGTTATATACATTATACTGAGTTTATCTTAAGCGGAAAGTAAAAAATTAAAACTACAGGCAATAAGATACAAATGAAATTAAGGCAAAAGGAAAGTACCTGCATGGCAGCCCAATCAGGATAGACATGAACATTGGCCTGGTTCGCCCGGTTAGCCTGATCCTATTAACAAGGTAAGAATAATAGTATTTAGAACAAGCTTGTAAATTGTTTCCACACACATTAAGACATTGATCTCAGCTTGAAGTTGTTACCGGTGAAGAAGGCTTTTCGGTCTTAATGCACTTCCCTTCCTCACTGTTTCCCATGAAGCAACTGCATTAATAGGAACCCTGTCAGCTGTTATCAAAGGGAAAATGTTGCAAGGAATGCAAGGCAAAAATTCATAGGCCAGAATTTATGTGCTTCCAAACCCGCATCGGGTCCTAGGTAGAAACCAGGACAACATAATCTTTTGATACGGAAATTTTCAACAGGTTATAAGTGCCAAAAAAAACTAGCATAAGGAAGAGTAATTCCAACAGTTTTAAATTATTGCTTCATATAGAAATCATTAAAGTCAGATGCAAGAATTGCAAACAATTACATCAAAGGTGAGAGAGAAATTCTAGGCTTCTAGCAACAGTATAATTGCAGTGACAAATTTGGTTCATTCTGTTAATAACTACTTAGAAAATAAAAACATGTTAAACACTATGAGCTTGTAAGCTACAATAGAGATAACATCATACAAAGATGACTATTTTCTTGGTAAGTACCACAAACAAAATGAAATCAAAGACTTAAAAGTCAGTCAATTACAGAATTGTAGAGGGTCAATTTTCACTTTTTAGACCCCACAATCAGGAAACAGAGATAATCAAATCCAACAGCAAAATCTGAGAACTTAATGACTAAAAAGCCCTTCAAAACCAAAGTTTTTTTCATCATAGGGTGAGAGAGAAATATTGAAAATCCTAAATTTGCTAACTGAATAAATAAAATTCAGAGGTTTTAATCCTGATCCATACCCCCTTATTCATTTTAAACTATTTCATATGGGAAATTAAATTAAACAGAAAATTAATAAATTTAACTTTTAAAATGGAAAGAAGACCCTTACCCAATCAAATCAAAACACACAAATTCATAGAATTCACCACATACAAAAGGAGATCCAAGGAACAATTAGCTCTTATCTCTTTCTTCAGCTAGCTAGAAATATATAATTATCAAAAAGAAAGAAAAAACAATTCAAAACACAACCCCAGTAAAAAAAATATAAAACAAAATTATATTACACTTCAGTTTCTATGCTACCACATACAAAAATATAATTAGACCCAGAAACAAAATAAAAATCAAAACTTTATCAAGATAACTCCAAAGTTGAACATAATTCAACGTACCTGACAAATACCCAAATCTTCTAGTAACCGATAAAAAAACCTCACCAAATTAAAAAAAATGAAAAAGGAATAATAATCAATTCTAGTAGCTTCAACTATCCTGAAATTAAGGTTTGGAAGAGAAATTTAGTATTTTTGTCTCTGAGAGAGAAAAGGGTGATGTGGTGAATAAGAAAGAAAGAGAGAAGAAAGACAATTCCACGTGACAATACACGTGTCATGTGTAGAGATGGCGTATGGGTATGACATATATACGGTTGGGAGTGTATATCTACGGTGGTCATCAAACCGTACACGTGGTCATCATTTATGGGATCCAATCTAGGTTACCCCACCCTGCCCAATAAATTTTTTCTACTCTTTTTTTGTTGTTAATTAGTAATATAAGTAGTATGTGAGAACTAGATCAGACCAGACAGTCTGACTTATCAGGTCACTGACTGAACTTAGAAATAATATTGATTTACAGTCTTAATTAAATGAGGGTTAAATCACTTTGAACCTAAGAAAATTGTGATCCCATTATGCTAAAATTAAAAAAAATGAAACATTACTCTAATATTTTATTTTACTATGGTCTAAGAAAAGATACGGCGGAGAAATATTATTTTAACTTAATTATACATAATTATTAATTATAATTTTTTACATTTATACATAATTATATATTTATAAAAATTAATGATGAAACGATTTAAAAATTTAAAACAATTAAACCTGGTAGGTAATCTTTTCGGATTTGATGTCATCGAGTTTCACAATGTTAAATATAAGATTTATTTGATTTATGAAATTGTAGAAATGTGAATTTAGTCTTTATCATGCTAATTGCCAATTAATAATAAAAATTATTTGAATCAGAAAAGATTAAATGTATTTAAATTGAATACTTTTTGAATTACAATGATAACAGATAAGCTATTGTTTCCAAGATTACAGCTCTACCCAAAATATGAAGCAATGAACTTTTAGCTTTCTTGTATTCAACAATTATATATAGCAAAGTTATGTAAAAGTTGTTCGAGGAAATTGTGTAATCTAACAAAAAGATTTCAATCCAAATGGTAATTTAACTTTATGTTCTTATCATCACATACATAAATATACCACCTTCTTATCTTAAAACAGTAAATCAAATTACCTAGTTATCCTTTACGGAAGAGCAACATAAATTAGTTTACATATTAGTATGTCAATTACATGCAAACTATCACCGCATCTAATTATCGTCATCAAAATCAAATGTATATTATAATATTACATCTTCATTTTAAAAAGAAATGTAATTGCATATTATTATAGAATATAGGATTTATATACTATTAATAGTAAATATTTATACACTAATCATTCACAATTTGTTTGTATAGTTTTTATCTAAGAATTAATAAAAATTAAATATTAATGATAGATGATATAATAACAATATAAAAAACTCTCATATTCTTATTATATACATTATTTTCTTTAATTTATTCTTATATGATAGCCTCTGTTAACAATAAATAATTAAGTATACACTATTAAATATTTTAATGGTGTTTTGATGAGTGTACAAGCAAGACACTTATTAGCTGTGATACATCATACATGCATACTTAGTGAAGCCAGAAGACAAAAATATAAGATTTGCAATGTCATTATTAAAAAAATATTTCTTAGTTTAATATTTATGAATCATAGTTTTTTATATTCTTAGTTGTTACATCATTTGTCTACATTTTTTATATTAATGATTGTTATTAATTTTTAAATAAAAATAATAAAAATAAATAATAGATGACGGACAAAAAAACTCATAACACAAAACATAACACTCTATCATTTTTACTGTGAATGGTAACTTGAAATAAATTATGCACCAAGCACAACCATGTTAAACTACAAACTCCACAAGGATTGAGTGTGCGGAGAGTTACATGATTGGAGCTAGGAAATTAACGCAAATAATGATGGGTACAATGATAATAAACTAGTGAATAAGTGTTTGGATTGCACAGGTTTGTATTATATTTTGAAATTGTAATATTTTCATGGTAATTGTTAACAAAAGGTGGAAGTAAATACATTTTCATTATGTCAATAATATGTTAATACATACACAATTTGTTATCTATTCATATATCAAAGCATGTCATCAAAGTGATAGATATGTACAAATATGATATTGGATTACTGGTCTAAGACCATATTAGATCATGAGAACGACCAAAAGATTAAAAGTTTAATTCCTAAGAATGATACTTGTTGGGATGAACAATCATATCCCAAAAAACCATTGAATGAGATGATATTCTTGATAGTAAAAAAAAAAGTGATAGCTATATTTTTCTATTTAGCTCAAAACAATCAACAATTATGTACTGATTCTTTTGGATTAAGTTAATACTACAAAAAGAGGAAAGTGTTAATTGAAGAACCAATTAACTAGGAACATCATCATTCTCAAGAACTGGTTGAGTTCTCCTTATTGAAGCAACTGGTACTTTAGTTTCTCCAATCCAGAATGTATCAAAAGCCTCACCCTTTTCTGAAATTTTCTCCATTTTTCTCATTCTTCTTCTCTTGACCACTTTAACTATAATTATCAAGACCAAAACCAACACAACCAACCCAACAAAACATATTACAAATCCCAACACCCACCATATGTTAAACCCTTTGCTAAGGTTCTGTGTTTGAGATTTTGTTGTTGGAACTACAATAGTGTAGTGCCCTTCACTCTTCGCTTCACACACATATGGCCTAATCATTTTTCTGAATTTCACTGATCCACCAGCACCAAACTTGACACAAATTGGTGTCACATTTTTTGCATATGGCCTAATGTGAGGAAATTGAATTCTGATGGGTTTTCCTTGGATGATAAGGTTCATCTTCTCACAATCTATTATTCTATTAATGTTGTTTCTGATGAAGTGTAAGGTATAACACCAAAAACTGGAGCTAGCATTGTGTGGTTAGGCACATTGTAGTAATGAGAAGACCAATTGCCTAAGTTTTCATATAATATAGCCATTCTCTTCCTATTAGGCTGTGGCACAACTCTTCTTGGAATATTGAAGAAACTATAATTCACTCCTCTTAACCAGAAAGAGACGGTTCGCAATCGAACAACCGAAATTTTCATGCCTGTGAAGTTACCAGGAAGAGAAATGTTGTAGAAAGCACCTGTTCTAGGCTTTTCTATCACTTTGTTAGCATGCTTGCAAAGGAAGGTATCTAATGAATCATGATCATAAGTATCTGAGGCTTCAACCAAAGATGACAGAAACAAAGAGACAAATATCCATGTAATTTGCCACCATCTTTCTACCTTTAGACCCATGAATTTCACCCTACAAGCCTTTTTCTGAAGTCTTTAATGTTGAATTCTTGAATGGCTTTCATGGAGATCCATTGATGAACCAAACCCATTGAGATTTTTTTTATATATCATGCATTATTTTCACTACTCTTGATGAGTGGAAGGGAAACTTTTCTAACCACAAACTTGCTTTTCTTTTCTTCTATGCTTATAGAGAGACAAATATTAAGGAAACTCACACAATTAGACTCCTTCACCAACCAAAGTCTCGGCCAAGAAAAAAATTGCATATAACCTTTGGTTGAGAAGGTATAACAGAATCTCCTTTCTTTTTCAACCCATGACCTGCATGAGTTTCTTCTTACATGCAACAAAATAATCAGATTCCTTCTTCAATCAAGTCTTTGAAGAAGAATGATGTAATGTAAGGCACTTTATGGATTTGGTTTTGAAGGTAAACCTGTACCAACTTATAAAAAGTGATATTGGTTGAAAAAACAAATGAGATTACATATCAGAATTCTCCAACGGTTGTTTATATGTAAGTAAAGATGCTAATGGAGTTTCTTGTGCCTAGAAATCAGAGGTATATGTGGAATAACGTGGCTGTGAAGAAATGAATTGATGAAATATGTTAAAGAGTTCTATTCTAATAACATTGGCCAGCACATGAAAAGAAAAAAGGGTGTATTAATTTTTTATTGACTTGTTGTCATTATCAATTATTAGATTCTTTAAAAGTAAAAAAAAAAACTCTAATTATGTAGCTACATATTGTTTTTTATATGTATTTATAGGTAGTTGATGAAAGAGGGGAAGAATGAGTTGTGGCCAACTAGGACTTAGGTAAGGGTAGTCCCCTTATGAGAGGCGAAAGCTATGCACCTCCAACTATGAAGATTGCTTATTTTAGGCAAAGGATTCGCTAGGGTGGCAAATTAGTCTCATGTCTAGGATGCTTTATCAACAATTATTTTGTAATATTAACACAATACTAGGATGCTTTATCAACAATTATTTTGTAATATTAACACAATACTAGGATGCTTTATCAACAATTATTTTGTAATATTAACACAATACTAGGATGCTTTATCAACAATTATTTTGTAATATTAACACAATACTCTCATGTCTAGGATGCTTTATCAACAATTATTTTGTAAAAGCTTCAACTTGGCATTGTCATGTCTACAAAGTTGTACTAACATTATTGTCATGTAAACTACTCTAACTTTTAAGAAATGCATTGCCAGAATGGTTTTGATTATAACAAAATATAGTAATTCATGTTAGAATTACACACGATCTACACTAAGATTCATAACACAACTTAAAATTATCAGTTTCAATTTTGTACCTTTGTTAGACATATTGCTTTGTTTAAATGAACTCAACATCACAAGTCAATGAATATGATCTTCATCTAGTTCTGTTTTCCTTAAGTGAGATGAGTGAACACCTTTTGGTGTTATGAGAATACATGTTTAAAGATACGTATTTATAAAGAAAGAAATGGAGGGACTCAATATGTGACTTTCAATATGGAATGATCACAGGATAAATTTCACTAAATGTCAAGTTATCAATTCAGGGGGATCAATAGTTTATTTAAAGGTACATATAAAAAACTTAAAACAAATAGTTCAGTTGTAAATGAGGCACCATAAAGAAACTTGTTAGCATTCTTATTATTTTAACTACAAAATAACTCTAATCTAGGACAAAGATCTGCTCTACCAAACTGTGTCTCAAATCAAATCATGTTCCGGACCAATAAATATTCATTATGTTTTTTATTTTTGTTTGAATATCATTAGTTCGAAACTCTTGTAAAGAACAATGGCCAGTGAGCAACAGCCTGATTTGTTGTCAATCCAAAAAGGATGTCCACCTTCCAAGCATGAAAAAGTAACTTGAGGCATAACTCTAAGGCAATGTTATTTCCTCAGTCATTAACAGAAGTAAAAAGAGTTAGTTTCCATTCAGAACCATATTTTATACATAAATTTTGCTACATAATTTCAACAATGGAATAAGGTTGATACATGGTAATAGAGGTTGAGAACAATTCTATCCTACACCAGGAAATACAGCAAAATGAGAACAGATGATGTTGCAGGAAAAGATCAACTTGACATGGTACATTCTTCTATTCG
The DNA here is from genome assembly GCF_001865875.1 of Lupinus angustifolius. NCBI lineage: Eukaryota > Viridiplantae > Streptophyta > Magnoliopsida > Fabales > Fabaceae > Lupinus > Lupinus angustifolius. Next base: position 16,077,963 of record NC_032017.1, on the reverse strand, counting down.
GTTCCAGCAATTTTCTTCTTCAGTACTTCAATGTCTGTAGCTAGTTCTTTTCTGCTAGACTGTATAAAAGTGTAGCACAATTAGTAAACGAAATATGCTTATTTAAGATAACATGATCAGCTAACAAAAATAGGATTTCTGAATGCAGAAGTATCCAATGTTGAAAATAGTTCACAAGGCCACTTCTACACAGCCTGACATCGAGCTCACTCAAAATTCAACCGCTTTTATCAGAACAGATCTATAGCACAGCACAGGCACACACAAAAAAAAATGGTGGTTCAATGCACAAGACTCCCATTTAGTATGGTCTAGGAAGGTAGATGTACACAGCCTTACCCAGTTAACCCCACAAGCGGAAAGACTATTTCTAGGATTTAAACCTATAAACTCATGATCACTAAGCCGATATCTCATCACATGTGTCCAATTTAAATGGTCTTTAACAACTCAAACACTTAACCGACACCCTAAATTGACTTGGACACTTCTTGAACGCTGCTCTCAATTTTTTATATTTTTACGAAAACTTTAAAAGGTGAAAAGTTTGGATAAAGAGATAATAAAATGTGGAATACAACATAAGATGAGTTTGTATCACTTGATTTTCAAGTTGCTAACTTGATGAACCTAAGCTATATGTTATCCTTTTCAATGATGATGATCAAGAAGGGGAGAGAAAGGTATTAGGTGTATTAAAAATGAAAGTGAATTATATGATATTTTGTGATCTTTTTTGTAATGAGACAAAATGCTTACTTTGTAAACTAATGCCTTTTAATGTTTTCTGTGAGGACCATCATCATAAGGAAATATTGAATGTGAATTCAATTTTTTTTGACATGTTCATATTATATGGTGTCTTGTCCCTCTGTCATGTATTTTGGACAGTATTTGTGTTCGAGTGACATGTCCAGTATCTGTGTTGGAGTCAGTGTTTCATATGTGAGAAAAGAGCTATTGCTCAGTTGTAAAAGGGGTTGTGAAATATAAAACCATGGAGAAGATACCACTCTCCTTTTCTTGTTCAGTATAGTCAATCATTTAATAAAATTCAATCTTTTTCATTCTCAATCTACATCAAATTTTCAGTGGTTTCATGGGTTCATAACACATGTGCACAGAACAAACATGTTTGATTTTAAAGTAGTAAAGCATTCACAGTTTATTTTACCAACCTTAAACAGAAGGTACCGGTAGACAAACCATCCAGTGTATCCTAATCCAACCAACTCCAAAACCTTAGGAAGCTGAAACAAATAAAATTATTTCAGATTTGTTCACCAGGCTTTGTATCAGTATAACTACTGAAGCATACATGCATGCTAACCAATGGCTCTACCACCAGAGGTGATGACAAAATATGAAAAGGCGAATTTATATTCAACAAGAATGAACACTTTTGACTTACCACGGGAACTGAGTTTATGGCACCCACAAGAATTGAAGATAGCCAAACAAAAACTACAGCTCCACCACCATAAAGAAGTACTGTGGACTTGTTTTCAACAGCATCCCACTGATAATGATAAATTCACGATATTATTTCCACTTGGTTTAAAGAAAGGTTGCCAAAGAGAATATTGGAATTGCAAGATTGTAGATTTTCGAAAACAAAGTTCGGGATAAAACTAAATTCTTGAAATTAACCAATTAATAAACTTCTTACCTTTTCCTTCAGATCTGTGATCAACTCATTAGCATCTGCAGAAGTAGAAGTTTCCTCTGAAGAAGCTCTGATCTGAATCAGAGAACTTTTCCTTGACTCTGAACGGGAAGAAATAAGAAAGTAAGTTAGAACTGAAAAAGGAATAGTAAATAAAAAACAATATAACTGAACTGAATAACAAGAACAATGAAACCAGAAACAATATAACTAGTACTCTTCTTAAGGATAGGGAGGGACTCGTTAAAATTACAGACACAAAAGGCTTAATTGAGAGAAAACATGTTTATTGGTTTTATTCAATAATTGCTAACTGTGAATATAAAAACTTAGACAATTACTGGTGGGCATTCGTAGTTCCTTGGCGACTTCTTATCATGCAATTATAAGACATTCTTTACACTGCAAAGTACCAAAAATTGTGCTGCACTACATGGTTTGCAGGGTTCAAAATAGCACAAAAATCAATCACACTACTGTAACTTGTAGTTAATATTTCTGTGAAAAAATAATAATAAAGCAGCATGCAATTAAAATTAAAGGCAATAGAAATTTTTTAAAGTCATATACTTTTTGAGTCACCAAGTATGCAACATATTATATATTTATCTAAGAGTTTATCCAACAATAAAGAAGTAAAGAGAAAGAATACCTTGGAGGTGTTTAAGAGAAGGTAGGAACAAAGAAGGAGTGATGGTTCTAGAGAAGCGAGGAGAGAGGTAAGGCAAAGCAGAGCAGTGAACAACGTTGGTTGTGGTCAGAATCCTAGGAGGAACAACAACTGTGGCTGCTGCCATTATTAGTATTTTACTGTTTTCTGAGAAATGAGAGAAGTTTTGTGAGAAGACTTTGTTGTATGTTGGCTTGTAATCCACTTTTTTGATGTGAATTTGAGACACTCATTCAATCACTTGACACCTGGTTGAACCTTGCTTTCTCATTGGTTGCTTCCCTATCTTCAAAATCCCACACGCCTACTATTGAGGAGTGAGACTCCCCTCAATTAATGGAGAGGCAAGTGCTATGTAAAAGTAAATAAAAGATAACACACATTGATATTCATATCCCTTTTATTTAAAAGGATATTACACTTTTACCCTTAAAATACAAAGGAAAAAGTCACTTGCCTCTCTATTACTTGAGAGGAGTCTCACTCACTGTTAAGTTATGGGAATTCTGTCTCACTTGGGTTACTTAATTGTATAATTGTTCAGAAATATTTAATTATTAAACTTTTATTTTAAATACTTTTTTTAATTAATCATAACTGACATGAAATGAAAATTGTGGGATATATGCTCCTTCATTCATTACACCAAAATTTGTATGAAGATTTATCCAACACATAAAAAAATGTTATTTATTAAAATTAAATTTGTAATATGTTGTGAAAATTTCTTTGGTTATTTCTTCTTTCTCCAACTTCCCATTAATCATGGGCCTAAATTATGGCATGGCCCATCAAATTCCCACGTTTACCAGCCCACTCCTTTTCTCCACCAGACCTACTCTCAGCTGCGTAGTTACAGAACCTCTGCAATGGTGCAACCAGAAAACACTTCACTTACGATACCAGCATTTGAATCATAGCTTACCAAAACGACACCGTCCCATGAAGCCAAACATTTGTGACTCACAAAGTTCAATCCTTTCAACTCTTCTCGTTCAACCCATCAACTCATCCAACGTTGTTCCGTTAGCGGAACCGCAAAAGGAAAAGCTAAGATCAAGCACCCCAAAGCAACGCGCGCGTGAATCAGCGCGTGAGACAATGGGCTTAATCAGCAAGGATCGCAAACGAGAACTCGAGATGATGATGAAGAAGAAGAAGAACGATAAATTGAAAGTATCGGAGACTCCTACGATAATTGGAACTCCGGGGTTGGATTTGATAACATTAGGGTTAGTGGATGTTGAGAAATTGACTAAGTATGAATTGAGTGTTGAAGATGGAAGAGAATTGGTGAAGGAGTATAGTAGGATTATGATGAGGAAGCATAGAGTTAGACAAGCTTCGGAATCGACTCTGTTGAGGATGAAGAAGGAGGCAATTGAGGCATTGCCTGAAGGGGGTTTGAGAGAGGCTGCATTGGTGCCTGATTTGTCGCCTTTTCCGGCGAACCGGTTTATGGCTACATTGACTCCTCCTCCTCCTCATTAGGGTTACATTGAGAAGGCTAGGGATGCTGGCATGCTGCTGAGAAGATCAGTGGAACTGAAAAGATTGGATAGATAGATAAATAGATAGATCATCACAAGGTCAGTAATATATTACAGAAGTTTATAATGCTTAAGTTGTGTTTGAAAATTCTTTTTTAAAGTTGTTTTTGATAAATTGTGTTTTCTGGGTTTGTTTGAAATTGAGTTTGTGCTAATTGATTTATCTTGGCATACTTCATTGTGAAAAGTAGTTTTAGTAGAATTAGCTGATATTGGATAACTAGCATGGATCAGCTACCTTGAATTTAAGCCATTGGAATTATACACATTTGTGTATGTGAAAGAAATTTCGCAGTAGATCAAATTAACTACTTGTGCAACTGATCCAGTTATCGAGTGCTATGGTTTGTATTGGCAAAAAGATGTATGGATAGCAATAGGTTAGCATTAATCCTTTGAAAGAAAGAGGATGTATTGACTTGTTAGGAGTAAGAGTGATAGTATATACAACCAATTGTTAGGCTTGGAAATCACATTCACACCTAACCATGCTGGTATGGAGCTTGCCATGCACCCCACATTTACACAAACACTATGCTGGTTCACCTTCAAGTGACAACACATTTTTTGTGGGCAGCAAACTATGGACATTGGATTTGATTACCGAGGCAAAGTCAGATATCTCGTGCTTTTTGAATAGGAAAAATTGTGTTTTAGGACTATAAACACCCAATTTTGGCCGGAGTAATTTAATTGATAAGTGAAAAATGTTTTTGAAGTAAAAATAGGCGGGAAGATAATTTGAAGATGAATTGGGCCCATTTGGCCCAACCAGATTATGATTTCTTACCCTAATCTCACCCCCTATAAATCCCAAACTTAGCAACTGCTAGGGGGACCGGAAAAAATTGAAAACAGAAGCAAATTTTTTTTTTAAAAAGGAACAACAAAGAAAGAACAGAGAAGGAAAAGGGGCAACACTCAAGAGAAAATAAAAGAACTCATTTGGTTCTCTTCTCCAACCACTCCCTTGTAAGGTTCCATTTTTTTCTCTCTCTCTATCTTATATGAACTCAATGTTATGAGGCTGTGGTTTTTAAGCATATCGTTATTGCCATGGAACAAATATGTCTTAGTTTCCATTCTCTTTTTATTTTGGGTTACCAGTATTGAAGAGAGTGAACTATTCTTACCCGGAGATATTACCGGATACAGTGCAGCCATGAAGCACTGCGTCGACAGGGAACAAAATGGAACCAAACGATGGTCATGGGGGACCACACGTCTCCGGCGTTGTCGCCGGCTGGACCGCGCCATCCAGAGTGGTTTCCGCCACCGTTGGTGGCAATGCCGCCACTGTTAGTGGCCAAAACGCCGCCACCGGTGGTCCAGCAGCCCGGGCAGTGGCTGGATGGGTTTCTACATTGTAACCCTAAATCCCCAAATTAATTTTGCCCTAATCCCAATTTAATTTTAAAACCTAATTCCTAAATTAATTAAACCCTAAACCCCAAATCAATTTCACCCTACAATTCCCAAACTACTTTCAAAACCCTAGCCCCAAAATCCCCAATTTCATTTTCCATTTCATATGTATGCTTTACGTGCCATGTATGTTTAGTTTTTCTTTTGTTTCATTTTTTTATTATTAAAATTCGTTTTTGTTTATTTATTTATTATATTATTATTTCTGTGTTTTTAATTTATTTATTTACTTGATCTACTTGTTTTATTTTCTCTTTTATAAATTAGTAATATGTTTTGGTATATATGTAATGCAATATAAAATAACTAAATTAAATGAATGAGAGGTAGTGCACTATGGGACTTGTGCCCTGTCGCGTTACCTTAAGTTGACATTTTCTTAATTAAATTAATGAAAGGTGGGCACTTTGAGACTAATTCTCTGCCGTGTTACCTTAAGTTGACACTTTCAACTTAACTAAATCAAGGAGAAGTAGTGCACTATGAGACCAGTGCCCCGTCGCGTTATCTTATCCTATTTTTAAAATAATAAATAAATAAAATATATCGATCGATCAACTTTTTTTTCCTGAAACACTACGTAGCATTGATTTTTCTATTGCAGTAGAGATATGTAGGAGCAGTTATTCCCCTGTTAGACACAAAAAAATAATTTTTTTCCTTATTTTGTTTAATAAATGTGATGATGAAATTAATGTTTTGAATAAATATCCACAAAACTAATCTAGGTACCGTTTTTATAACGGGCGGTATGAGGTGTATAATACCTTCCTCATCCGTAATCGAATTCCGAACTCAATTTCTATTTTTGAGCAAATTAATCATGTTTTCAAAAATTGGTTTTTCATGTTTTCCCTCTAAAAAACATTGATACGACTCCATTACATGTTTTCCCGTACTCATAAAGTGACTCATCATTGCACTTCGGTATTCTTATGCGATGGAAGGCTTTAAAAAAAATCATTTGATAACAAACATCTACATGCATATCATAGGATCATGCATTTGGTCATAAAAAAAAATCATGTCGTTATAGCATTCACATTCATATCATGCATTCAAAAAAAAATATGTGTAAAAATGACATTCACATGCATATCATAATAAAAAAATGGAACAAACAAAACACCATATCATAATTGCAAGAGAGAAAATTTCTTGCAATATGCATGTTAGTGTATCATTCATTTGAAATACATTTATCAAGTCATGCATGCATTGATTACACGTATGTGAAAAAAAGCTAACATCGTCATGTATTTCTTTTAGGATTTGTTACCAACGATGTCTTGTTCCGTACAACTAGAGGCTATGGATTCTTAGTCGAGTGTTAGTAATGTTATTGTCAAGAAAAAGGTGAAGGCTGATTTCAAGATTGCTAGACTGGGTAGCATTGGGATTATCGCTGAGAAGATTCCATATGAAATTCAAGTTGAGTTCCTGGAAGAGTACGGAAGGTTGTATGATCTTTTGTTTGTTGATGTCGACGTCACGACCCTCAATGCACTGACACAATTTTGGAATTGCGACATAGGGTTTTCGAGATGCCTCGCTTAGACACAATACCAGTGATCGAGGAATACCAGCAATTACTGCTGACCTAGAAGGGTCATGGGATCTATATTCCGGGGGTGAAGCTTTAGTCAACGCGATGAGGAAGGTCATCGGGCTAACTCCTTCATATCACATGGAGAGGAAAGATAATCAGGGTTAGTTGCAAAATGCTCTAGAGCAGCACCTACAGAAATTGATGGATCAAGGAAATTGGGCAGTAGTCAAACTTACGCTGACTTTGCTTATTTATCGGTTGGTCTTATTCCTATCGGTTCCCGATACGGTTGGACACGAGGCTATTGGGGGTTTTCTATAAGGTACACAAGTGGAAGGTCGACCCCGTGCCTGCAATCATGGGAGATACTTTCATAGCCATCTTCAATTGTCACATAAAATAGTTTCATAAGATTTGTTATTGTGCTCATCTGTTGTATGTATGGATGACCACGCATGTGCACCCTATTAAATATCAAGCCTTCACCAACCGAATCGCAATGGATTTTAATAGTGTTGCACTCAAAGAACAGACAGTGATTCAGTGGAAGACCACTCTTGAGCGTCTCACTCCAAACGAGTATAAGTGGATGTGTTGTTGGTGTCTGCATAAAAGCATGATAATTCGGCGTGGTTCGTACAATAATGTTCATCTCTTGGGCACAAATGGATGTTACTTCTATACACCAGAATTAGTATTGTGACAACTCAGACGGATGCAGATCAAACAGAGGGATGAGCTTAGGGGTGAAGTCCGTCTCTATGAACATGATGATGAATTAATAAAGAAGGCTAAGGAAGCTTGGGACAATCTCGTCATTAGAGATGATCAACAACGTGGAGCAGCTCGGGTCCGCAGCACACCCGAGTATGACAGTTGAAGAGCAAATAGAGTTGGAGAGGTAACCATATCGCCACCTTTGCCAAGAGAGGAGCCTCAAAGGAGAAAGAGCTCCAAGGTATGATAGAAACCCTGTGGGAGCATGTGAACAGTGTCGATGGAAAGAGACAAGATGCTCAGATCGAAATAATAAGAAAAAACCATGAGATTGATAAGCTGAAAAAGGAGCTAAAAATAGAAAAGGACGCATTTGTTCCAGCCACTCTAAAAAAGGCCAAAACTGAAGCATCCATTGAAATCTGTAAGTTGAAAGAGCAATTGGAAACCCAGAGGCGAATTATAGAAACAAACTCTTAAAAAAGGGCCGAGTTGAAGGAAGAGTTAAAGGGCTTCAAGAGGGCCATCTATCTCAGAGATGTGAGGATTGTCGAGCTTGAAAGAGATCTCAGATCAAGCCAGCAAGAAGCCGTTATGGGACAAGATCAATTCACCCATTTGACAGAACGTGTCGCGCATTTGCAAGAAGTGCAACAAAATTTGGACAGGTATCGAGAGGCTCTAGCCAAGGCTAAATGTAAAACGAAATGGTACAAGCGAAGGGCATACGAGTTGCAGTCTGAATCAACAATATGGGGCACGAACTCAAGTGGAAGGAAGAAGACAAACAAAAAGAACTTGAAGCTGCCAGAATGATGACAGAAGAAGTCGAGGGATGCAAAGAAATGTGGAAACAAAGGTCCATATCCTTGTTGGGACATTGGGAGACCCACAGCTATAGTTGGCTCGAAGATTTCGAGTCTGTGTACCAAGAAAGCATAAAAGTGGGGGTTAACCTACCGACAAAGGTCAGAGCATTCTTCAACGACTATCATAACATAGCTCAACGATGTCTTGTTCCGTACAACTAGAGGCCATGGATTCTTTATTTTTAGCTCCTTTTTCAGCTTCTCAATCTCATGGTTTTTTCTTATTATTTCGATCTGAGCATCTCGCATCTTTCCATCGACAATGTTCATCTGCTCCCACGGGGTTTCTATCATACCTTGGAGCTATTTCTCCTTTGAGGATAGGTTCTCATCTCTTGGCAAAGGTGACGATATGGTTACCTTCCCAACTCTATCTGCTCTCCAACTGTCATACTCGGGTGTGCTGCGGACCCGAGCTGTTCCACGTTGTTGATCATCTCTAATGACGAGATTGTCTCAAGCTTCCTTAGCCTTCTTTATTAATTCATCATTATATTCATATAGACGGACTTCACCCCTAGGCTTGTCACTCGGTCTGATCTGCATCCGTCTGAGTTTTCGCAATACTAATTCTGGTGTGTAGAAGTAACATCTGTTTGTGCCCAAGAGAGGAACATTATTGTACGAACCACACCGAATTATCATGCTTTTCTGCGAACACCAATAACACATCCACCTATACTCATTTGGAGTGAGACGTTCAAGAGTGGTCTTCCAATGAATCATTGTATCACTGTCTGTTCTTTGAGTGCAACACTATTAAAATCCATTGCAATTCGATTGGTGAAGGCTTGATATTTAACGGCGTGCACATGCGTGGACATTCATACATACAACAGGTGAGCACAACAACGAATCTTATGAAACCCTTTTCCGTGACAATTGGAGAGAGCTATGAAAGTATCTCCCATGATTGCAGGCACGAGGTTGACCTTCCACTTGTGTACCTATAGAAAACCCCCATAGCCTCGAGTCCAACCATATTGGGAACCAATGGGAATAAGACCAACCAATAAATAAGTAAAAACATCGTAAGTTTGACTACTGCCCAATTTCCTTGATCCATCAATTTTTGTAGGTGTTGCTCTAGAGCATTTTGCAACCAATCTTGATTATCTTTCCTCTCCATGCGATCTGCAGGAGTTAGCCCAATGACCTTCCTCATCGCGTTGACTGAAGCTTCACCCCCCGAAATATAGATCCCATGACCCTTCTAGGTCAGCCGTAATTGCTGGTATTCCTCGATCACTGGTATTGTGTCTAAGCGAGGCATCTCGAAAACCCCTATGTCGCAATTCCAAAATTTTGTCAGTGCATTGAGGGCCGTGACGTCGACATCAACAAACAAAAGATCATACAGCCTTCCGTACTCTTCCAGGAACTCAACTTGAATTTCAGAGGGAATCTTCTCAGCGATAACTCTGATGTTACCCAGTTTGGCAATCTTGAAATCAATCTTCACCCCGTTCTTGACAATAGCATTACTAGTACTCGACTGAGAATCCATGGCATCTGGTTGTACGGAACAAGACATCGTTGGTAACAAATCCTAAAAGAAATACATGACGTTATTAGTTTTTTTTCCACATACGTGTAATAAATGCATGCATGACTTGGTGAATTCTTTTTCCCTTGGAGGGGAATAAAATACTGCATGATGTATTTAAGCTTATGGGTGACACGCTCAGTATATATTCATGGGTTTGAGAGGTCACATGTCAGAACTAGGGTGTTATAATAACCAAACCTAAAACACTTGGAAATGAACTTGTCTCAAGTGTACAAGGTTTGGTGTGGCTGGTAGGGATGCATACAAAAATTATCATAGGAGGGGCCGAATATATCTTGCAATTTATTTCTTCGACTCATTTTATATGTCATTAGATATCATTGGCTATTATTATATTGCTTTTAAAAAATAATAGTACATTATAATGCTCTTATATTATGAGTTATAAATCAAAGTGTAAATGATCATGATGTGATGTTTAACTATGTCAAGTAAGACTCAATATAGATCTGATGTGTTTTTCATTTTTTTGCTGTTTCTCAAGAACTGTTTTGTGATCTGTGTTCTTTGTTTCTTGACGTTATAGAAGAATTAAACAATCTAAATACAACCGAAGTTGAATGAAAGATCATGTGCCAAATAACCAAATTTGATCAGAAAAGTGAGAGGCAGAAAGTTTGCCACCGAAATTTGTTTGGAATGAAGCACAATCTTACGATGAAGCTGGCTTTCATCGAAGGCTAATTATAAATGCCTTACAATTTCTATTTCCCAATTGCTTGACAGTTTTAGAAAGGACGCTATTCAGGGAAAACAAAAATCTTCTATTGCTTAGTTTACTTTAATAATTAATTTGGTTAAGAAAAATGATTAGTCAACTAACATTTATAATTTGTCATCCCAAAAACAGCAACAAAAAAAGGCTTCCATGAAGCAACCTGTACCAACACAGAAGGTCGGAATCCCAATCATTAAAGCCATAGCAATATATTAACATTTACAAAGCAACTCCATGACAGCAGCAAATGCAATTGCTGACAGAGATCAACTATACAAATAAACTGTTATATATACTTCTAACAGATAGAAATACGTAATACTCGTTATATTGATTATCCTCTAATCTAACGACATATCAGGCATGAAATAAATGACTGAATCATTTTAATCAGAACATACAATAGGCCAGTAATATAAAAAATGAGATCGTTGAAAATTTTGCAGCAAACTAACCTTAACTAAGAGACTAAGCTACACAATTAAGTGAAAAATAACAATCAAACCTATATGCCAACATCCTATTTTAAACCAAAACCTAAAATAACATCGTCGAGCTCAACATGCCAAATTGTAGCCAATAGTAGTCTTTCAACAGCTTGCTTCAAAGACAGTGAATAATACATCTAGGACAATGAAAGAGTGCTACACTGAAGACTCCTATATAGATGACTTCACAGACCAATGATAATCAGTTTAATCACACAGAAAACTACTACCATCAAGTTATCAACACACAAGAATAACTCCTTCAAAACTGCAAAAACAAGTGGACAAAACTTCTAATAATAACGGAAAGGGACAGGATACCCCAGGAATCAGGATAGGTCAACAACACCTTTGTCGGTTATATAAATCAATCATCAAACTAGGTCAAATGTTTTCATTTTCGTGCTAACGTCTTAAGAGTGAAAAATACTATCAAATATATGCAATTCTGCTGCAAAGCAACCATCGGATAGCACATGACAATAAAGAACAAATACTAGGCGTTTTGTACTAACCATGATATTAAGTCATTCCTATGACAACAACCAAACCTTGTCATAATTCCAACTAGGTGGGGCCCAAAAATGGACCAGTCAGGAAACAAACCCGGGCAGCATGGCATGGTAGGGTATTATTCTAACACTAAACAAATGGTGTTTCAATGACTACATAGATCAAATAACGCAATAATGTCATATCATAAATCACATGTAGACAAACCATTTCCTTATAAATTCTTCTGAATAGTTTTTTGTTCGTCTCCCTCTAGCTCTAGCAATTGGGTTACCCTCCACATGGTCCACTATCCTTAGAATGGCTTCCCACGTACCTGAACTACCTACAGCAAGATCCAACTATCTTTTCCGCGTTTTGTGTTTGTCGAATGAAAAATAATTTTCATGTAGCATCCAATTGTGTGCCACCAAAAGCTATATATCACTGAACAAGTTATGATTCTTTAGAGTGCCATAAGGGGGTAATTCTTTAGAGTGCGATATAAGGTGGTACATATTGAATGGTGAAGAACAAAAGAAAGATGTACAACAAAATCATACATAATAATAACAATAAAAAAGAATTTAATATATATGCATAGATATGCATAGATATTGAACACTCTTAACAACAATAAGAATAACCAGCATCCATGTAGCTTAATAAACTCCAAACAAAACACTTGTAAACTAAGAAAACCAGCTATTATTGCATTGAGATTCACCATTCATATACCACATTAAACAAAATAAAAGCCACAACAGCTTCAGAACAAAGCTTTAAGCATTACACAGAAATCTCCAGTATCACCATATAATAATAATAATAAGAATTCAGAGAGCAACGGTTACATCAACCTCTGATATACTTAGATTTTATCAATATCCTCATCCTCAAACTCAATATAATCATTACCAGCACCATCATCCTCCTCATCCAATCCACCACCAATTCCTTCATTAAGCCGCGTATTCTCCGGTAACTCGCCGTAAGCCTTAAGCAACCTAGCCTCATCAGGCATGTATTTGGAAATTTGTTTGGAATGAAGCACAATCTTACGATGAAGCTGGCTTTCATCGAAGGCTAATTATAAATGCCTTACAATTTCTATTTCCCAATTGCTTGACAGTTTTAGAAAGGACGCTATTCAGGGAAAACAAAAATCTTCTATTGCTTAGTTTACTTTAATAATTAATTTGGTTAAGAAAAATGATTAGTCAACTAACATTTATAATTTGTCATCCCAAAAACAGCAACAAAAAAAGGCTTCCATGAAGCAACCTGTACCAACACAGAAGGTCGGAATCCCAATCATTAAAGCCATAGCAATATATTAACATTTACAAAGCAACTCCATGACAGCAGCAAATGCAATTGCTGACAGAGATCAACTATACAAATAAACTGTTATATATACTTCTAACAGATAGAAATACGTAATACTCGTTATATTGATTATCCTCTAATCTAACGACATATCAGGCATGAAATAAATGACTGAATCATTTTAATCAGAACATACAATAGGCCAGTAATATAAAAAATGAGATCGTTGAAAATTTTGCAGCAAACTAACCTTAACTAAGAGACTAAGCTACACAATTAAGTGAAAAATAACAATCAAACCTATATGCCAACATCCTATTTTAAACCAAAACCTAAAATAACATCGTCGAGCTCAACATGCCAAATTGTAGCCAATAGTAGTCTTTCAACAGCTTGCTTCAAAGACAGTGAATAATACATCTAGGACAATGAAAGAGTGCTACACTGAAGACTCCTATATAGATGACTTCACAGACCAATGATAATCAGTTTAATCACACAGAAAACTACTACCATCAAGTTATCAACACACAAGAATAACTCCTTCAAAACTGCAAAAACAAGTGGACAAAACTTCTAATAATAACGGAAAGGGACAGGATACCCCAGGAATCAGGATAGGTCAACAACACCTTTGTCGGTTATATAAATCAATCATCAAACTAGGTCAAATGTTTTCATTTTCGTGCTAACGTCTTAAGAGTGAAAAATACTATCAAATATATGCAATTCTGCTGCAAAGCAACCATCGGATAGCACATGACAATAAAGAACAAATACTAGGCGTTTTGTACTAACCATGATATTAAGTCATTCCTATGACAACAACCAAACCTTGTCATAATTCCAACTAGGTGGGGCCCAAAAATGGACCAGTCAGGAAACAAACCCGGGCAGCATGGCATGGTAGGGTATTATTCTAACACTAAACAAATGGTGTTTCAATGACTACATAGATCAAATAACGCAATAATGTCATATCATAAATCACATGTAGACAAACCATTTCCTTATAAATTCTTCTGAATAGTTTTTTGTTCGTCTCCCTCTAGCTCTAGCAATTGGGTTACCCTCCACATGGTCCACTATCCTTAGAATGGCTTCCCACGTACCTGAACTACCTACAGCAAGATCCAACTATCTTTTCCGCGTTTTGTGTTTGTCGAATGAAAAATAATTTTCATGTAGCATCCAATTGTGTGCCACCAAAAGCTATATATCACTGAACAAGTTATGATTCTTTAGAGTGCCATAAGGGGGTAATTCTTTAGAGTGCGATATAAGGTGGTACATATTGAATGGTGAAGAACAAAAGAAAGATGTACAACAAAATCATACATAATAATAACAATAAAAAAGAATTTAATATATATGCATAGATATGCATAGATATTGAACACTCTTAACAACAATAAGAATAACCAGCATCCATGTAGCTTAATAAACTCCAAACAAAACACTTGTAAACTAAGAAAACCAGCTATTATTGCATTGAGATTCACCATTCATATACCACATTAAACAAAATAAAAGCCACAACAGCTTCAGAACAAAGCTTTAAGCATTACACAGAAATCTCCAGTATCACCATATAATAATAATAATAAGAATTCAGAGAGCAACGGTTACATCAACCTCTGATATACTTAGATTTTATCAATATCCTCATCCTCAAACTCAATATAATCATTACCAGCACCATCATCCTCCTCATCCAATCCACCACCAATTCCTTCATTAAGCCGCGTATTCTCCGGTAACTCGCCGTAAGCCTTAAGCAACCTAGCCTCATCAGGCATGTATTTGAGGATGACGTCAGCCTTATCATCCTGATAATCACGGAGACCGACGAGGATGATGTCACCGGCGGCGATCCAAACCTTCTTATGCATCTTGCCGCGTATGTGGCAGAGTCGCTTGGTTCCGTCGATGCACATGGCTTCGCAACGACCGTTACCGAGCATTCGGAGAACCTGAGCGTATTCTTGACCGTCTTCCTTGAATACGAGTTCTCTTTTCTCATCATCGGCTTCGTTTTTTCCTCTCTTTCTGTTCTTTCCTCCTTTTCCCTTGTTCTTCGGCATGATTCAATTGATTTGGGGTTCTCTGTTTCAAACCCTAAATTCGATTGGGAATGAGAGGGGTGAATGGTGCTTTTCTCCTTTTGTTTTTGCTCTGTTTTGGATTCTGATGAGACGTGTGCGTGAGGAATACGAATTGGTTTGAATGGACAATATTACCCCTAGTCTCTAGCTTAGAGATGTGCTTAACTTTATCTCATTATATTATAATTTAGAATCTCTTTTTATGCTCTAGAAACACTATTGCTAAATAAAGAATGTAAAGTCTTATTAAATTTTCCCAAAAAAAATTAAATGTTTGATTTTTTAGAATGTAACCATGCATTCAAAGAGATTAATGGTTACCCATGGGATGAAGCAGTGTTCATCAAACTAGTTAGGATACTTGTATAGCAATTCAATTGATAGTTCACTAATTAAGTTGTATACCGTGAAATTAGACATAAATGTATAATATATTAATATTAATGTTAAAAAATCAATAAAAATACAATAATTTTTTATTTTCATTAAAATTTCAATTTTAAAAATAAAAATCGACTGATATGACCGGTATGATTCAATTGAAAATCAGCTGGTATGACTGGTTTTGACCGATATAATTATTGTATCGTACAAATGTTAGAATTGATTTACCGATTGAACCGACTGACACAAATCAGTTTTTATAACATGAAGGTTGCTTTTGGTTATACTAAAAAGATCAATGAATTACTTAAACTTCACTCATTTCTTTTAATGAAACCAAAGATTTAAATTGATGCATAACTTACAACTGCCAACGACACTACAAGGGTTTATTTGAGAGTTAAAATTTTGGAATGGAAATTATCTCAAAAGTGTATTTCATGACTCTTAAGTTTTATATTTTATTTACTTCCAAAATCTAACCTTCAAACAAACCTTAAATGTTTATAGGCCTTTGGCAGTAGGCCATGGAGGAATATAAAAGGGGCCCAAAGATAAAAAAATTATATAACTACTCTTAATCAAATTTCTAATACAATAATAATTGAATAAGAAAATAAAAAATGTATCATGTCCTCATAATTTATGACACCTTCATTTTATTAACATTTGTATACACCCCTTTATTTTTTGTGTAAAATTATAAAACTTTCATTCGGTTAAAAATGATATTATATTTTTATTAATGCTATTTCATCTACTAGTATAAAGATACTTGAATCTAGGCCAGCTCAAAATGACAGCTCTGGCTTCAGTCTAGGCCAGGTTATTGGATCAAGCAAGGCCATTAGCACCTCTAACTCGTGCTATGTTCATGAAATCCAAATTACACTTACAAATTCAGAATTTGAGCAAATCACCTAAATAGGAGGCACGTTTTAGAACATAGACAAAACTAAACATTAGAGGACAAATCAGTTAAGTAATAATTTTCCTTTTGATTTCATGCAGCACTTGCGACTTAGTGCACAATGGCTGATACCAAACTGTTTAAAGATCATACCAGATTAACAGAAAATGAGAAATGGGCAGCTAAAAATATTTCAGAGCTACAAACTGGAACAAAAAAGTATACAAATCAAAATAAAGGGTCAGTGTCTGATAGTGAGCTCGGCTTTAAGGTGGAGGACGCCATTAATGAAGTAAAGACTGTCCTCGGCGATGAACGATGTCCATGGAATTGCGAACAAGTTTCTATAGCCAACTGCCTTTCCCCCGGTGAATACGTAATTGCCCTTGTACTTGCTAACAAATTCCTCAGTTGGCCTAGACCTTGCAGCAAATTCATAGTCAACAGCAAAGCTAACTGAGCCCTTTTCCTGCATTCCCAAAAACAACCCAAAGCAATGGAAAGAACTCTGTTGGTCCATGTTGCAATGCGCTGAGAGAAAAAATCCTTGTCCACCCAAATGGAATGCCTGAGAGTAAACCCGGCCAGATGGAAACAGATTGGCACACTCCTCCCGCTTTAGATCAAGGTACACCACACACTGCTGTCGAGGAAGTTCAAATTCTACCACCTTGACAGGGCGATACTTGTATGCCCGCTCCACAAAACGACGGTTCAAGGAACCAGACTCTTCTGCTGCCAGTGACCGTTGGCGGTGTGGAGCCTCAGCCTTGAAAAATAAGGCCTCAAGTACAAGCTTGGACGCAACATCATGCTCAAAGTCAGTGCAGGTTAAGACCTTTTTAAGCTTTCGGCAGGTCATGTAAGGGAAACGAATTAAACGTGCAAGCCGTGCACCCAGGACTTCTCGCCTTTCTTCCAGTGTGCTGTATTCACTTCTAGACCACTTCAACACAAAGTCGTATACGGCATCTTCTGATGCAACCTGGAGATCATCACTAGATAATATCGCCTCTACTCCGGCTAGGGGCAAGGCCATAACCTCATCCTGAAACCTGGATATATCAAAGACTTATTATTAGCATTGAAGAGGAAAATTGACACCCAGATGAAAGCAATGGGAAATGGCAAAAGAAACAGGTGTTTCCCAATGGATAATCAGAATAAATAATGACAAGAGGAGAAAGGTCTTCTCCAAATTGGCACCCATGAACTTTTATCACATAAGATGCCAAAAAGGAAAAGCCTGTCTCTAAGACTACAACTTACGAAGTTGATTAATTAATATCAGCTATCTACCAAAAGTGTTATCCATAATGGGGTCTCGGACCTTTAGATGCAATATACACACATTTCAGGGCCAATTCTTTTAATACATGTTTTGTTTTCAGGTCTCTCAACACTCCAACAAGAACAATGAAAAGAGCCTCAAACAAAATACAATAGAGTGCATACAACTGAAACCAAATTTAAGTATCACCAGCTAACAAAAAGGAGGAACAATGAAGAGGATTTATTAAATCCCACTTAATGGAAGAGAATAGTGAGACAAGGATATATAATTTATAATGTATTCATAAGATAATACAGCTGAATATAAATAAGAAAACAAGACACACTTGGTTATATCTTTGTATCGACCAGCAAGATACTGCTTTGCTGCATCAGTCAGTGGTTGGACTGCATCAGCCATTAAGACACTAGAAGGAAGCTCCAGGTATAGCAAGGCAGAGTCAGGTGTCATGGGCATGCTTCGCAATATCCGGCTACAATATCTCATGCAAGAAGCAACTTGAAATTTATCAGCAGCCATCAATACATCCAGCAAAGCAGGTGCTGTAGTAGTGTTCAAGGTATTACTGTACATAAAATTCAGTAGCTCCATGAGGGCAGCTTCTTCTGTAACATGCAAAATAAGTACGGCATTCATAAGGCAACCAGTCCAGGGAAAACTAAAATGATTAGACAAGGAGTCTAAAAAGTTTATACACATATTTATACCAGATGCATTAATTCTCAGAGTGACATATCTCTCTTCTGACTCCCTCATCCCATTTGAGAAGAGCTGCAACATATGAATAAACACCACTAAGCAAACATAAACTTCAGCAAAAAATATCAAATCAACCCTATAAACAAGATACATCTACCTTATAGAAAAAAGGACTTTTAGCAGCCAATATGGGAGAACTGATGTGCAGTGTTTTAACTCTCATTACTGCAGACCAACCCATGCTCCAGTTTGAACCATTGTCATTGCTATTTGCAGCTTCATCACCTATATTAACCATGACCAAAAAGTTAAATCTTACAGCAGAAATGACAACTTCATGCTTAAGGTAAACATACCTATTTTATTGCCAACAAACTAAAGCTAATATATATATATAAGTAATTTGTACTCTATATAAACACACAAAATTACTAAAATGCCTCAAATTAAAGATACATTCCTGAATAATAATCAAAATAACAGTATTATAAATTCCAGATGTAATCGAAGTTGAAGGCCATAACAGGGTTGTATCTCACGAAATTGAACCACACGCAGATGATGTCAAAGTTGGGTCCAATCAGTTTGAGAAGATAATATAAAAGGTGATGATGGGACACACAATTAGGGGCCGGGGAAAATCCTGCCAAGCAAATGAAGGATATGTTCGTGAAGACATGAATTAGGACGCCTTGCAGTTTTTCTCTATGCTGATAAAGAAAATGTAGTCAACCGAACATGTTCTATGCTGGAATTAGGAAGAAGAAAAAGAAGGAAAAAAGGTAGAGAGCTATAGTAAAAATTGTGTGGCCTAGGAAAATAAACATGTTAAGTAGAAGGGAAAGAAGGGGAGGGTTAAATTACCTCAAACCCTAGGAAAAAACCTGAGATGTATTAAAAAGGAGCAAAAAAGACTTCTCCCCTCTAGAATTAGGGTTCCATTCGCAGCAAAACAAGGAGCAGGTTGTGACCCACGATTACGCCACTATTTGACTAGCTTTGCTATCAACCGTGATGTTGCGGGGAATGGCCGAAAACCTGCTACCCTTCGCTATTGCGGACGATTGACTACATAGCCTTAACATAGGTCTGCTGAACACCAATGAAAGAGACAAAGGCAAAAGGACACAAAATGGGAGGGGGAAATGCAGAGTCTCCTAAGCCAAAAATGCTCTATAAGTGAAAATTTGTGTGTAAGATTTTTTTAAGTTATTCAAACACCTGAAGGGGATTCTTCAATCATTGCAACAGCCTCTTGACCCTCTTCATCTTGATTTTCATATGCGGCACAATCATCGATATCAGGTTGATTCCCATTCAAAACTTGTTCATCAGGCAATAAAGAAAGATCCACATCTGTAAGTAAAAAAGGCTATATAAATAAGGACATATAGGACAAATAATAGTTGGTCTTACATGCAAAAAATAGCACTTTTTAGGCAAACACACCAAACACACCATAGAAGCTAGTTTATCTGCAGCCTTAGTTCCTACAGTAACAATCTAAAATCTGTCAGAATCCACTACCAAAACAAAAAAGAAGCCTGTCCTATCACTCTAGTTTCTACTCATCCAATGTATTTCTCAAAATTCATAAGCACAGCACACAACAATACAACACTCTCTCATAATGGTCTTCTTTTCTACTCATTATGTATTTCTCAAAATTCATAAGCATGACGCAGGAAGTTACAACACTCCCTCGTGATAACGGGAATAAGACTTGGTTGTTACTGTATCTTGAGATTCTGGGTATTTCAAATTCACGTTGGACCTCGACCAACCTGAACCAAATCAGAATGACCAATTCAATGCGTGCGAAGTTCTCCTAAAGCCTTTTTTTTCATTTACATGCATTAGTCCTCACAGTTATATTTCTGATTTCTGATTTCCAATTTGGTAGAATTCCAGTACAGTATGTGTTTTTCCATTTCCAAACACTATCTTTTATCAGTTTTTTTGCATAAAAATAGATTACATAATTTCAATAACAACTATTATGCCTATTAGCCTTTCACCATAAAAAGTTATACAAAAAAAAACACAGAAGTGCCAAAAATTGAATTCACGTTAATCATCAATATTTTCCAGAAAACCACAGGATCATAAAAAAGAGATAGAAACCGTTATCCTTTCTGATATCCTCGCGCCTCCTCTTGCGGTGGCGGGCCCAATCGGCGACGGTGGTGCAAAGGTCGGAATCTTGTCGAGTATCATCCAGGTCGCCCATGATCTCGATCCTGAGAACCCGGTCGGAGAAGTTTCTGTCATTGAAGGCGAACGCGAAATCGGAATCAGAAGATGAACCAGCGCGAGACCACTCAGATTCCATAACCATAACCGGGTCAAACAGATCCGAATTCAAATCCTTCATTTCATTCACCCAAATGGAACAAAACGAAACCCTAGAGAGAGGTTAGAGAGAAGGTTCTGACAAAGGACCAATAAAGTTGAGTAGTTGAAAACTTGAAACCTTAACTACAGTATCTTATATTTTTGTCAAGTTCTTTCTGAATTTATTTTTTGAATTTTTTTATAGTTATTATTTATTTATTTCATAATATTGACTCTCAAGTAATTCATTATAATTAATGGATTCCAAATTTTCAATGCTTCAATTTGAAGGGAGAATATTAATATATATGTAGTATAAGTGTTTTTTTATAGATCACATCAATTAATATAGGATAACATATAGAAATGTAAATATATGTAAAGATGATAAAGATAAGAAATATAAAATATGAGAGTGGAATTAACAACAACTAGCCATCTGATAATAAAAATATTTTCTAATTGTAGTGAAGTTAAGTGCCCTCAAAATGCTCCATGTGAATCCTATGATTCTCCCTTCATTTTTTAAAAAAGGTTTATAAATATTACTTTTGAATAAAGAAATAATTTTTTTGAATTGTGATTTTTACTCTAATAAGTATCGCTGAGATCAATTGAAATATTGATATTTTAATTTATTATAAATCTAGTCGAGCCTTAATCCACTTCATCAACTTGAATTGAATTTTTTGTCTTACACTAGTAGACCAACTTGAATTAAAAAATTTGGCCATCCTAAAAAAAAGTTGTAAAACTCTCTTACATTCCATTTCTCTTGTAGTAGTGCTCTCTCTACATGTTCTCCAAGTGCATGCTTGTTACAGTACTTATTATAGAGTAAAATAATACAAACACTTAATTATGAAAAGAAAACGACAATTTCTCATATGGTCTGAAAATGGAACCCCACTTAATTAGGGGGTTTGGCCACTTTGTCATAGTATTGTTACATGGATCAATTAAGAAAAACAAAAAAGTAATAGACCATGTCTCTCTTTCGCAACATATCTTGTACTCTTGTATTATATGAATCCATGGCAAATCCAATGACCGATATGTGGCCATTGCAGCCCAGGGATCACGTACTCCAAGCTAGAGTTACATCCCTAGTTTGAACATTTTGTACAATCCATCATATTTTAATAAGCTACAATTCCGTAAAGTTAATTTAGCACGCATATATGTTAAGCCATAAATAGAAATACATAAACCAACCATAGTAACACATAACATATAACATGGTTAGCAAAGTGAATGAAAAAAATGGATGTGGTGTGGGTTGGGAGGGTTAAGTAAAAGACAAAACAAAAGCAAAAGTAAATATTCTAACACATAGATCACAATATTCGTTTCAATTTTGGTCGGATTTTCGAATTGGTGTATTGATCGAAAATATTGTATATCTATGTACTCAAAAAAGATATCTTATTGATTTTTGCTTTTATTAAGTTAGTACTATTTGTGCTGCTTTTAATACAATTTGCTTATCGGAGAAAAACTTCAGTGAGAGCTCTCTTCACCACAAAATAAAAAAGATCAATGTAGTCACATCTCATAAGTCATGCACACCCTAGAGAGTGCATAGTGATGGCTTTAGTGCTCACACTCATGGGTATATATGAGCTCCCATCAGTGGTGCCTCCTTTCAATTTTAGGAGTGAAAGGGGGCTCCATATTGTTGACTTGTTGAAGAGGACTCAATACATTTTTCAATAATAGTTTTAGATGGTTGTGAACACTTGTGATATGATCAATATGATGAATTGTGTTATTTTTTTATGGGCAAATATTAGTATTTGTTATGGGCTTGAATTTTCAATTTCCTTCAATCCATCCCTAACTATCAAATTACCTTATAACTTCTTTTTGTTATGAGTGAGGCTCGAACCAATAATTTTCTTCACTTTATTCCTTAAATTCTTTCACTTTAATTATTTGACCACCTTGTAACTCTCAATCATTTGTGTTACTTAAATAGGCCTCAAAGCTATCTCAACATACACTAATATATGGTATCGATGTCAATGTTAAGGTCAAAGACATTTGAACCAGACAATGTGGTTGTCCAAGCCAAACTTTTCATTGAAACATTTAGCGTTTGAGTTGTGGAGTATTGAATACTGGCTTAAAGAAAAAAATGATGAAAAGACTTTCTTGAGGCAAGCAAAAAAAAAAGTGGCTAAAGATCATCTTAAAGAAATGGAGAATTTCTAGTCAAGTAAAAAAAATGGCTATGGTGAAACAAACATTAATGATCTTTTCCCTTTGGCTACATAATCTTCAAGAGCCTTTGGCTATAAATAGGAGTGTTTCATGCCATTGTAAGACACACAAAATACTTAGCTTAATGCATATTCTCTCTTCTTGTTCTAATTGTGTGAGAAATATTTGAGTGAGAGCGAAATTGGGTGTACTTGGGTTTTGGGAAGTGAGTGAAACACTTGTAGTTCTCTTTTATCATAGTGGAATAATCGTTGTTGCTCATCAGTTGTGAACATAGGCAAATTGCTGAACCACATTAAATTATCGATATCATTTTCTCTATTATATTTTCTCCATGGGTCTTCCGCTTCAAAAAACTGGTATCAGAGCTCGTAAAGCTCTTACATGCTAAGCCGTACGATCTAAAAGAAAATTCTTAGTATGCTCTATGTTTGCAGCATTGTCTGATCTTACACACTAGAAAATAATTGTTCTTGTTATTGGAAAAGTATAATAGTGTGAAAGTGCATGTCTAGAAAAGTTCTGTCTTAGGAAAGACCTGATATTTAAGCGTGTCTGTTAAGACCTACCTCTCTTTCATGGGAACTTTCATGGCGTATGTTCATGGACTATGATATTGTTCCGGTATATGATTATCATGGCGAGTGCTAAATTTGATTTGGAGAAATTTAATGGAGAAAATGATTTCAACCTTTGGCGATTGAAGGTGAAAGCTCTACTAGTTCATCAAGGCTTTGACAAAGCCTTGGAAGGTAGAAACAAGTTACCACAGAGTCTGACCGAGGACGAGAAGGATAAAAACTTGGAAAAAGCACATAGTGCAATTTTTTGTGTTTGGGAGATGAAGTTTTACGAGAAGTGTTAGATAAAACTACATCTGCTTCATTATGGTTGAAGTTGGAAAGCCTGTATATGACAAAGTCACTCACCAACAAGTTGTATTTGAAGAAAAGAATATATACTCTTCAAATGCAGGAAGGAAAGCTTATAAAAGATCATATGGATGAATTTAACAAAATTATTCTTAATCTAAAGAATATTGATGTTAAAATTGAAGATGAACACCAAACATCTTCTACTATGTTCCTTCCAAGTTCTTATGAGCACTTCATCGACACCATGATGTATGGTCGAGAAGATCTGACCTTAGACGAAGTAAAGGCGGCGTTGCACTCGAAAGAACTAAATGCTCAGGTGATAGTCTTTTTGCTAGAGGAAGAACATAGAGGCGAAATCAATTTGGTGAAAGAGGGAAATCTAGGTCCAAGTCTAAAATAAAACCTAGAAAGTATAAATGCTTTCACTATCACAAGGAGGAGCATATAAGAAATAATTGCCTAGAGCGCAAAGGCAAGGAAAAGATTTATGAATATGGAGATGCAGCTGTAGCAAATGGCTATGATAGTGCAGATGCACTAATAGTCTCAGAGCACGACTCAAAAGATGAATGGATACTTGATTCTGGACGCTCATATCACATGTGTTCCATTAAGGATTGGTTTTCAACTTACCAACCCTTAGATGGAGGCAAGGTCCTTTTAGGAAATAATGCTCCCTGCAAGGTCATTGACATCGACACAATTAGAATCAAGATGTTCGACAGAATCGCAAGGACATTGACAAATGTAAGGCATGTTCCAAAATTGAAGAAAAATCTGATTTCCTTGGGAAAACTAGATTCAAAAGGTTATAGCTACAAAGGTGAATGTGCTATAAGAATATCTAAAGACGTTATGGTTGTAATGAAAGGAAAGAAAGAGAATAGTCTTTATATGTTACAAGGAAACACAATCACGGGTGTTGCTGTTGTCTCCTCAACATCTGATTCTGATTTCACCAAATTGTGACATCTAAGAATGGGTCATGTCAGTGAAAGAGGTCTAGCCGAGTTGGTCAAACAAGGATTACTATGCGATCAACAAGTCGGGAAGGTAGACTTTTGTGAACACTGTGTTTTCGGAAAGCAATGTCGGATAAAATTCAATGTTGTAGTTCATCGAACAAGAAACACGTTGGATTATGTACATTCTGACTTGTGGGATCCTTCCCAAGTACCTTCTCATGGTGGTAGCAGATACATGTTAACATTCATTGGTGACTATTCAAGGAAGGTGTGGATCTTCATTTTGAAACACAAAAATGAAGCATTTGTCAAGTTCAAACAGTGGAAAACCTTGATTGAAAAGCAAACTGAGAGAAAGATCAAGAGATTGAGAACTGACAATGGTCTAGAATTCTGCAGCAGAGAATTTGGAAATTTTTGCAAGGATCATGGTATTGTGAGACATTATACCGTGAGGCACACTCTAAAATAAAATGGACTTGCAAAATGAATGAACATAACCTTATTTGAAAGGACAAGATCACTGGATATATTGACTCGGATTATGCTGGAGATCTAGATAAGCGACGATCGCTCACCAGATATGTCTTTACACTGTGTGGTTGTACTATTAGTTGGAAAGCAACACTACAATCAATTGTTGCTTTGTCTATAATTGAGGCAGAATACATCGCAGTAACAGAAGTTGTAAATGAAGTCATTTGAGAGAAAGGTCTAATTGAAGAGTTGGGTATACAACTCGAAGAAACAACCATCTATTGTGATTGTCAAAGTGTTATACATCTGACGAAGAATCCAATGTATCATGAAAGAACTAAGCATATTGATGTTCAGATGCACTTTATTATAGACACAGTGGAGATATGAGTTGTTAGAGTGGAAAAAATACTCATTGTAGATAATTTGACGGACATGACGATGAAGCTAGTTCCAACTACCAAGTTTAAACATTGTCTGGACTTGATTAATGTTCAGAATCTCTAGTGAGGATGAAGAAGAGTAACAGCAAAATAACTATGGCAGTCTTTTAGCCAAGGTGGAGATTTATTTAATATTGGCTAAAAGAAAAAGATGATGAAAAGACTTTCTTGAGCCAAGCAAAAATAAAGATCATCTTGAAGAAAGAGATAATTTCTAGTCAAGTAAAAAGAAGTGACTATGGTGAAACCAACATTAATGCTCTTTTCCCTTTGGCCACATAATCTTCAAGAGCTTTGACTATAGATAGGAGTGCTCCATGTCATTGTAAGACACACCAAATACTTAGCTTAGTGCATATTCTCTCTGCTTGTTATCTTGTTCTAATTGTGTGAGAAATACTTGAGCGAGAGTGGAATTGAGTGTACTTTAGTTTTGGGAAGTGAGTGAAACATTTGTAGTTCTCTTTTATCTTAGTAAAATAATCTTTGTTGCTCTTTAGTTGTGGACGTATGCAAATTGCCGAACCACATTAAATTATGAATGTCATTTTGTCTATTATATTTTCTCCATGAGTCTTCCACTCCAATATGGAGAAATATTAAAATCTCTTTAGGATAAAAACTAATAGAAAGAGGGCATGTATTTAATATTTTATATGTATATTTAATTGCGAGTTTTTCAAAACTTTTTTTTACTACATTTAAATTGAAGATGGAAGTTGGAAAATTCGAACAAAGAAAAATGAAAGAACTACTTTCACAATTTTTTCAATAATATTTATATTTATACCTCTTGAGGTATATTAAAATCTTTATTAAGGTCTCCAAGGTTTTAGGAGAATATAACATTAATTAGTTCACAATTTAATGAGATTATAAAATCTAATAAGATGTCTGATGAGTGGAGAATAAACATTTTAATCTCCATATATAAGAATAAGTGATAGATATATAATTCTAT
The DNA here is from genome assembly GCF_001865875.1 of Lupinus angustifolius. NCBI lineage: Eukaryota > Viridiplantae > Streptophyta > Magnoliopsida > Fabales > Fabaceae > Lupinus > Lupinus angustifolius. Next base: position 16,051,247 of record NC_032017.1, on the reverse strand, counting down.
AACGACAAAGGAATTAAACTTATAACTCATACTATGAAGCTATTTGAAATAATAATTAAGTGGAGGTTGAGATGAGAGAACTGATTCAGTTTTATGATGGAGAAGTCAACCATAAATGTTATATACTTGTTATGGGGATTGATAAAGAGAACTGAAATAATCAAAGGGACTTATGTGATTTCTTTTGATTTAAAGAAAAGTATAATAAAGTAATTATAGACCTATGGAAAACTCTAAAGAAGAAAATTAGATTGCCTAATTTGAGCATTCAATGATGGGGTAAGGTGATTATATATATATATATATAATATAAATAAATGTACACCTATTAAATATATAATTATTATGTATAGAGAATAAAATATCTTCTTATACAATGAGGTAAATTATATCCTCAAGCTACTTAAAATTATGATATATATTTTTATAAAAAATGATTAAATGTGACATACGTAATGCTTTTAGTGTCTTGCCCTGAATGCTATCCTTTCAGCTAATGTTAGAACTTTGGAGGTTTTAGTGCATGGATTTAGACACCGCCTAATGGCAAATATAAAAAAAAGTACAATCAACACTGTTTAATTCTATAATTACGTGTCTATATTAAAAGTATGGAAGTTTTGTTTGCTGGCAATATTTCAATAACAAAACACACCACTCTCATTGAAATGAATGTTCTTTAAATATTATTTACCATTAAGAATTATAATTATTTTATGAAACGCCCATAAATATAAATATGAGTCTAAATTAAAAGTTATAGAAATTATATTAGAAATGAATAAAAAATTAAGATGAGAAGTGAAGGTGGATTGAGTTGAAAAAAAGGAAAGAATAGTTTGTGGTAAAGCATAAACAATCAACATTGTGAAAGGGCAAAAGATAAAACAAATATGCTAATGGAGAAACAATGGTCCCTCAGTGAGACACCAATGCTTTAGTTCAATGAATAAGATTCTCTGCCTGATTAACCGAATAATGTTGATACAAGAGTATCAAGTTCGCTATTGTCACCATACAAATAATAAATTAAAACAATTTTGATATTGTTGACTTTTTTTGGAATAATTACCAAGTTTTTTTGCAACTAGTAATTTACATGCTCTTTTGCACTAGCAAAGGAGAAGACAAATGTATAGCATTAAGTGTATAATAAATATTATTAGAATGACTGAGATTCTGTATGTGATAATCGATTAACACTATGGTTAATGAGTTATATGGATATTAAAATTGTTGTAATTTTGTAAGAGTTAATTGATTAATTGTTAATTATTTTTAGTTTATTAGTTGTAATATTATATTCGTTAATTAATTAACAATATAATTAATTGATTAACTAATTAGTTGTTAGTTACCCATTGTAATATATAAAGAGAATAATGTTTCTCTTGGTGTGAGGAGATAACTCCCCTCCTCATACCAATTGCAAGATGACACGTGTCACACTATTTTAATATTATTTATTTTATTTCCTGTTTTTAATATTTTATTTTTATGAAAAACATTATTTTCTCTCACCCGAAACACAAGGGTTTCCATATCACCTCTTCATTTTCACCCTTCCCTGTCACTCACGTTCTGCAGTTCTAGTTCTGAACTTCAAAGAAGAAAATTTCTCATTCATTCAAACATTTCACTTATTCATTTTGAAGGTTTTGAAGTTTCTCATTCATTCAATTTTCTCATTCATTCAAGCAGTCCTCATCAATCTCACCTTCCCTCTTTCATCAAGCTTTTGAAGGTTTCATTTTTTCATCATTATTCATTTTCCTTACTTATTTCCCCAATTATCCACCTCTCATCAACTTTTTCTTAATTCTTCTCAAAACATAATCCCAATTTCATGTTTATATTTCATTTGCTTATAATTATTTGCAGAAATTATTATATATCTGGACTTCAATATATCTATATCTGGACTTAGTGGATGTGAAGACACAGCAGGGTCATGTCTGTTTCAATTGAGAATGAAATTGATACGAAGAATTGATAACAGTTGATACTTTTCGTCAAGTGCTTATCTTGGAAGAGCTATTGCCCTCAAAACATGATGATCATCATATGAGCTATTGCCCTCAAAACATTGGAGCATTGAAGAGATTGATTATAACATTTTTGGGTTCTCAGTGGATTGAGAACAAGATGGAATGAGTTAGGATTTTGCTTCACTTTTCCTCCATTTTATTCTCTAAATAAAACATGGGATGCTCTGTGATTCATTTTTTTTACAGAGAACTTTTTTGGGTGGCATAAAAAGCATTTCATTTGATCTAAAAATATAATATCTTTTGTGCACATGTCCAGAATAGATGTATACATGTTATTTGTAGGATTTAAATTATGTAATACATAAAACATCAAACACTTATTTCTTAATCAATGGCTGCAATCATTACTTATTGTCAAATATGCACCAAAATCAAATGTACTATATAAATAGAACATACTTTGTCTACAATTTTAGATGCAGAACAAACATATTGGACCATTAGTAGCATGAGACCAGACCAGACACAACTACTAGCAGTCCAATTTGTCCTCCTAAAGTTGTGGCATTAATGTTTTTGAGATTAATGGATTTCTTAAAAGTACTTTAGCTGCAACTGATAGCTTTATTCCAGTGGCTTGGGGGGAATATCATGGTGTACATTTTATAAGGAATAATAGGTGAGAAAGGTAACAAAAACTTGTGATATTTAACTCCAAGTCTCCAACAAAAAGGTTTTGGTGCACAAGTTAACGTGACCACCACTAACTATATGAAATGGAAACAAACAATTTCATAGCTTAAAAAGCATTGCTTTTGAGAGTACTGGTGTTTCGTGACATTAATTAAACTAATTCACCTAATCTAATACTCCAATCTAGCAATACTTTTTAGGTCTTGGTATGACTAATGTTCTTAACAGTTTAGCATCAATCTATTGCATAACAATTTAACATCAATCTATTGCATAACAGTTTAGAATATACTTTTGTGTAATCTTCATAACAGTTTAGCATCAATTTTCACCAATTACAAAACTATTGCATAATTATAATCTGAGCATATCAAATACAATATAACCAAAAAAGTGAAATTATAAACCACATAATGACAAGAACTTGAAAAAGCTGGGACATGTAGACATCTTCAACAATTATTGAGTGCTTGACCTTCCTCCCTGATGAAATCAAAATATTTAAATAGTTATTAGTTTTAATATAAGCAAACATACTAAAATATTTAATATGTACCTAATCAAAATTCCATACCTTGTTACTAGGACATTTCCTTACATCGTGACCCTTTTCGTGGCACACACTACAAGTTCGTACTTGAGTTTGTGATTGAATTTGACCCACTTTCTTTCCAAAAAGAAATCTTGTAGCCACTTTTGGTCTTCCTTTGGTCCTAATATTTGTTATATTTCATTATATAACAATGATGCCGTTTTTCATACATATCTTCCAACCACTTCCAAGCTTTCATTATATTTCTTTGTTTCTCACTCAAAATACCAACAAAAGAAGGTTTTTTTCCTTTTAATGTATTCCAGCATTGCTCTGATTCTTCAATTGATTTGCTTTTTTTAGCCCATCTTGTATAAAGTTCATCAAACTCGGGTATGGAATGAAGAGGCCGAAAGTGTTCGTCCTCATGAAGAGATAAATGCCAACTACAATAACGATGGTGAGCATGTGGGAAAACTCTCTTAATTGCATTACCAATTGCAACATCTTGGTCAGTTATAATTGCCTCTGGGGCTTTATCCCACATACACCTCAACCATTATTTAAATAACCAAACAAATGTTTCTTCTCTTTCATCCGCTAGTAGAGCACAACCAAACAATGTAGATTGCCTATGATGATTTCCTTATCAATCTCAAAGGCATAAAAAAATTGAGAGTCTAATACTTGTCTCTCCAAGAATTTTTTAAGAACAACCATACATTCTTTGCCAATATTATTTTTCCTATTTACTCTCAGTTGTCCAACAACTTGCTTTGGTGTCACCATGATTGATTCATCACTCATGACATTAACAAGACGTGAAATTTGTGCTGGACCTAATCCACAACCATTAATGTTTTCTACAAGACTCTTAATACAAGAGCTCTTATGTGCATTGTTGTGAGAACGTAGTCGACATTTTTTAGTTGGGCTTATAATCAATTCATGGTTATGTGTATTGGAAAACTTATTCACTACCCAGTCTCCTTCTTTTGTCTTTTCAATGTGCATATGAGCCTTGCAACCTTCCCTTTCATCTCGACGACGTTTTACTTCTTTTCCTAACAATCTCTTATCTAGCCTTTTAAATCCTTCTTTATTGCAAACAAAGTGATACTTTATGACTATTTCGGTATTCCTTGCTTTATAATTCCAATTCTTCCTAATGGAGAAACCTTCTCTGAATGCAAATGAATTATAAAAATCATAAGCTACTTTATCAGTTGTAAATGTCATACCGACATGTGGGGCTTCACTCTTTTAAAAAATTTCTTGAACTCGGGGTTGCACTTGTTCATCCATCTCTTCCATTATCTGCATTTGATCATCTTGGGAAATAATATCTTCATTAAACCTTATCTCCATTATATGTAATAAAGTCAAATTATATATAATAAGTTCTACAAATAATTATAAGCAAATGAAATATAAACATGAAATTGGGATTATGTTTTGAGAAGAATTAAGAAAAAGTTGATGAGAGGTGGATAATTGGGGAAATAAGTAAGGAAAATGAATAATGATGAAAAAATGAAACCTTCAAAAGCTTGATGAAAGAGGGAAGGTGAGATTGATGAGGACTGCTTGAATGAATGAGAAAATTGAATGAATGAGAAACTTCAAAACCTTCAAAATGAATAAGTGAAATGTTTGAATGAATGAGAAATTTTCTTTTTTGAAGTTCAGAACTAGAACTGCAGAACGTGAGTGACAGGGAAGGGTGAAAATGAAGAGGTGATATGGAAACCCTTGTGTTTATGGTGAGAGAAAATAATTATTTTTCATAAAAATAAAATATTAAAAAACAGGAAATAAAATAAATAATATTAAAATAGTGTGACACATGTCATCTTGCAATTGGTATGAGGAGGGGAGTTATCTCCTCATACCAGGAGAGACATTACTCTCATATATAAATAGTGATTATCTTATTCCTCTACCCTCACATTTTTTTAAAATGAGTTAATAGTTTATGCCAATTCTTCATTTCTTTTATTGCACTCCTACTTTCTCAACAATAAAAATAAAAAATCAATCAAAATTTACTTTTACACTTTTTCAATATCACATTACAACACTATTATTTCTTTTATATGGTACCCTTCCAAACATCCTAAAATAGAGATGTTATTATATGGTGTGTGGAATAAAATACAGGTGCACGACCAAGTAGATTTGATTCAACTAGTGATATGGGTTGTATTGTCTATAAGGTTTTAAGTTTTATTTTATTTTCACATTTGCAACTAACACAAGTAGCCCTAACCAATACTACTTAATAAATACCCATGTACCTTGAAACCTGACTCAGTACTGGCCTCTCCAGTAGTGAAGAGGATCCATACTCGTGTATCTAACACTAACACTATGTATAAATGCTTAAAATGGCAATGACTAGATGGTTTGATTGTAATGTACTCCTCTCATAATTTTTGCATTATTCTTTACCTGTCAAGTCTTTATAACATATAGGGCCAAGCATTTATTCAGTGGCAACTCAAGTTGTTGAAATGACATAATATATTTAGGTGATGTACAAATGTGAGGACCTAAATTAAAATGTATTTATTAACAGAAGGGATTATATAACACAAAAACCATAAACACAACCAAGACCAGTTTCACAGCCAAATGAAAATTCCACAACCCTTAACCATTTTTATTCTATTCTAATCTTAAGAACATGACCTAATTATTATTTAATTCTGACCCTTTATTAATATAATTCACAATTCTGGTAAATTGAGCATTTGCATGCTGGAAAGAAAAATTCCTTAGGTGGAGAACCAAGAAGGCCTCCCTCTAGTAGTCCGGGGTCTAATTCTAACCTTGTGCCAGGACCTACAGGTCAAGAGACAGTTTCTATGGGGTGTAGACCTCCCTAAAGTAAAGGAGGCATGCAAAGGTTTCCTCGGACCACACGGTTGAAGCACGCCCGCCCAGTTTGCTTCTTTCACTTAATTATAAATTAAATATAAGAAAGACTATATAAAAAGGATTTAGCAATTGATGAAGCTTTGTTGTTAGACTGAGATGGTGGTTGCTCATGATCAGTGCCATTTCTAATATCAATGTCACAGTCTTCTGGCTGTGGCTTGTTAACTACATTGGATTCAAGAAAGCCTTGTGGATACCTCCTTCTTGTCCCGAGGTATAATTCGCTGCAAAAACCTGTGTATCATCTCATAACTGGTGAATGTAATAACAGCAGATGGAGTTGTTCTTAATAGATTGGTTGCACAACCGCGATAAAAGCCTGGAACACCTTCCTTTACGAACACTTTCCTTGTACAATCAATGACCCCTGCGTACCGAACGCCATAATTTTTGTCATGGCCTTGCTCTTGCAGCCTGGAACGTATCACCTGAAAATGTGACAGTCTAATGGTTAATGACATAAAAATGAAGAAAAACACAAAGCTGCTTCTCATAGGCATGCTGCAATTATCTCCCAGAAGATCATACATACCTCGTGCGGATACGTCATTATAGAGGCCACTACTTTCGAGATTGATGATGCAATGGCAACATTACCAGGACTCAGCTTGTCAACAGTTGTTTTGTCTAAACATTTGAAATTTTCATTTGATTAGCAACATATAAGAGAACAGAGAAAAAGTACACTCATTTCAAGGACCAGTGATACATAAGTAAATTAACTACGAGCATGTGTACCTTTTTTTGCCATGTATGACTTAATCTTTTCATATGCTGGGAATTGAATTGCGACATGGCTTACTCCAGCTAATGAAGGAACAATGCCACTGTTTCACAATAACAAAAAATCACCACAACTAAATGAACAATAAACAGGCTCAAGTAATCAAAGTATAAGTTCACTCTTATTTTTTTCCTCGAATTGCCGGGTTTGATTCTGTGCAGCAGTTATCATGTGAAGGAGTGCAGACTGTTTCTTTGTCTGCTGTACTATACTTGGCAAGGCATCATGGATATATATATATACACACATCGGAACGGATCAATTGATAACGATATATGATTTGATATAATTACGCCACTTAATCACTTCCAGATGAAAAAGATTCTCATTGATGCTACCATTGAGTAGTAATTTACTATTATTAGCTAGATCTTGCATAACAAATTGTTAAAATTCAAACAAGAGTGTGTAACAGCGATGGAGAAAGACAAAAAATAAAAACTATAACATATGCACAGTAAGATATACCAAAACTTTCCAATTTCAAAATTCTTAGCCCAGAATTGTGACTATGAAGCTGACCTATAAAGTCCTCGCACGCCTTCTTCATGTGTAATTCTTGCCAAAGCAGAAAGGATGCTTTTGTAAGGAATAACATCAGGCCTCATTCCTTGAGTCTAATGGGTAATGTGAGAAAATGAATTAATAATGTTTTCATCATAAACTTCATTGAAACATTAAAAGGTAAACCAAGGGAAAAGATGCATTCTAAGCCTAATATACAAATTAAAACACCATACATCGGCAATATTTCGAGCATAAGGGCCTAACCAATCAGTTAGAATGACAAATACATCAGGAAAGGGTAAGAAACTCAATTTCACAATGAAATAAATAAGGTGGCAGATTCATTAGCATCATAGTAGAATGTCTAAAAGATTAAGAAACAATGACATAAAAAAGGACACGGAACAAGAATAAAAAAGAGCATATCATAGACTCCTATTTTATGCACCAACTAAAATTACTGATGCTAGAAGCACCAACTTACTTGAAGTCTTGTCTTAACAACCCACAATGGATTTGTAGAAATTGCTGTTGCTGCCCCAGCACCAGTAGCAGCTATAATATTTCCAACAGTTGTGAGTTCATTGGAACCATCTGCTACAGTATAACCAATGAAAAATGTCATAAAAAGCTGGTTAACTCAGGATCAGAAGAAACCGAAATTGGAAAAGTTCAAGTAACTTAGGATTATACTTCAAACGACTTAAGAGAAGACCAATGTATGTAAGAAGTACACAAGAATTAGATAATATTTACCATGTGAACGAAGCAAACCCTTTAGTTGCTCATACACTGTGAAGTAAACCTACAATTGAAATAGAACTTTATTCATGCGAAAAGATATAAAGTTGATGAGAATTTTTTAAAATATATGATTAAACAATACAAACATTCTCTAATATAAGAAAAATGATTAATCAATGCTTCAAAAGAGGATCTTTGTGGACAGTATATGCAACTGGGGTGTTACTTTTGAAGACAGTTATCTTACATGATTGTTGTTTGTTACAAAGTAACCTCTTCCAAACTTACAATTTTCACCTCATAAAAGGGTAGCCATAATGTACCCCAAGAGCAAAGTGTATGTGACTGAGGCCATATATGGTCAACAATAATTAGATACATATCAATGTAAGGAGATATTATAAACAGGTAGAGATGAAGAATATGGCCAACAAACTGATCAAAATTAATATTTTCTTTTACAAGAGATGCAAGATATTGCACATTTCTCCCGACCTAAACGGTAGCAGAGACCGAACATAACACTAAATTCCATTAAAAGTATAGAACTCCTGTTAAGCACAAGGTCGAGGTAAGGGTCAGGCCCACTACTTGGGTCTGTAGTAGGCATTGTTACCTTGCACTTGCAAGAGGCTGATTTCAAGATCAAACTTGTAACCTCCCTACCACATGGCAACAACTCCACCGTTGCACCATAGCTAGGTTCCATTACAACAAGATGGAGTAAATAAAGAAAGGAAAAACAAAACTTAGGAGACCAAGAATTTGCAAACTAGTGACAGTGGATTATATTTCAGCAAGTAGGTTGGTGAAAAGTGAAGACTGTACCCAAGAGCGGGTTATATGACAAATCCGAAATGATACGAAGACTGTCTTAGTAAAAGTAAGACTGAAGTACCTCCAGATTTTGGGATTATGTCTTATTTTTATTAATAGTTTGTTTGTGCAATTGAGACAAAAAATATTGCCAAAGCAAGACAATATCAGAGCAGAAGTACATCCGAAGACATGCTTCACTAATCTCGCATCTTTTGCAGCAACAACCACTGACTGCAACACAAATATGTAGTTAGAGAGGCAACACTAAAAGAAACTCACTGCCCAATTTGGAAGTAATGCAAGTATTGTTGGTGAAAGGCCGCGGTACATTCCCCTGAAACCTTCAGTCTTAAATATATTCTGCAAGCTCGCAAGGATGACACTACCTAGGAAAACAGTGAAAGTTAGGCTCGAAAAACAATCACTCAACAAATTTATGACATAACTAATTCAAACTGTAATAAGACTGATAACACAATATCAACTATAGAATATGCAAATTCCATCTTCAAGTGGATAACACAGACTTTGAAATAATACAAAGAACTAATGCTAAGGCATCAAGTTGATAAGTTAATTATCCAATATCCATGTTATCAGCCTTCTCAATCTCAATAGAATTTACCAATATCTATGACCAATAAAGTAAGTACCTTTCTGTGCAGGAGGAAGACCATGAACTTGTAACCTTGTTTTGATCACATCCAATGGGCACACAAATGTAGCTGCTATAGCTCCTGTACAATGCAACCAAGTTAATCCACATGCAGCAAATTTCACTGTCAAAACAAGCCATTCTTCAAAATGGGGATTTTGGAACCAAAAAGTTTAAAATTTGAGAGAAACCCATTGAAGCTGAACCCAAATATGGAAAAGGGTCGAAGCCAGAAAAATGAACAAAAAAGGGTTACCAGCTGCAGCACCAGCACCAGCGTTGCATATTAAATCCGTGATGTTGTGATTAGTACCATCAGAAGTTTGGTCATTGCTACTCATATTAGAATTTAGAGATACCCTTTTAATGCAATTTAACAATGGTAGTGGAGAGATCTTTGTGAACTTATTCCTTTATATACTAGTTCAGGAGTTGAAAAAGGGAAAGGAGAAGGGGGAAAAGAGGTGTTAAATTTGTGTTTTTAACTTGAGAGTGAAGGGTTTGATTATGAGGATAACTGCTGTAGGAAAGGTGTGTGAAATCAATGAGGGGTGAGTTCAGAGTTGAAACTTGAAAGACCATGCTAATTTGTTGGGTTCTTTCTATTGGATTTCTATGGGACTTATGCGGTGCGGGTTACGTGGTTCACTTGGGTGCACAGTTCGTCACTTCTTAATCAATTTTATAAGACATTCTTTGTAATGAATCAAATATATGTAAGCAGTACAGTGAATTCAGTATGTAAGGAAATGAATGAATCATGTAACTATAAGTTTCGTAGTAGAAGATGCCAAACTCGACAGAATTTTCTAATTTTGAGTTGGGTTGCCTAGACTTGAAGCTCTCTATGGGTGAAGCAGGTGTCACTATAAATTCTGACAAGTTTCATACATGTGTAGTGAAGCCTTTTAAGGACCAGTGGGGACATGCTTTAACATCTTATAGGAGGTAAAATATGCACTGGTTAACAAGTATAACGGGTACAGAATAGAGTGGCAAAATGTGACTAAACTTTTGAGAAGTGCAAAAATGTTCAGAATTCTAGGACCCACCTATATGACTAAATAACTAAGTAATGGAGTTATCTTCTATGTTCATTTCTTATAAAAAGAATGAAGATATTTTCTTATGGATCATTGCTACCGATTTACTAATGTTTTCATTACACTTCATTAAAAAGAAAAATTCTAAAAACATAAAATAAATTTCATTAGCTAGGAACATGGGAACATACTCATTTGTCATGAAAAAGTGACACTTCATTAAAAAGAAAAATTCTAAAAACATAAAATAACATATTTGCATTACTTGGAGAAATCTCATTAGCTAGGGACATACTCATTTTGGGACAGGTGATCCCCATTCCAAAGGGACAGAGATCACCTGTCCCAATTCCTGTCCCATTTTCCTGTACCAGACCAATGAAAAAGTGACACTTCATTAAAAAGAAAAATTCTATAAAAATAAAATAACATATTTGCATTACTTGGAGAAATCTCATTAGCTAGGGACATGGGGACATACTCATTTTGAGACATGTGATCCCCATTCTAAAAGAAGATATGTTGGTACCCCTCGCCCTATCAGTGTGTACGCGTAACTGCCTTTCCAATAAGTGAGTTATCAGAAATCGAACTCTTGGCTTTTTGATTTATCTGATATCTAGTAGGACTTTATACTATTAGTCTAACGACCGATATTCATATAATTCTTATATTCATAGAACTCTTGGCTTCTTGGAATGCAATTCACTAGAAAAACTATCTAATAAGTGTAGCGCAACATCAACTCTGAAAAGATTACCTATATTCATAGAATTCTCTTTAAGTCGTATTGCCTCGATCTTACCATTCCAGCGTCAATATTTTTTGCTTTGTGCATTTCAGTAAATCTTTGAGTCAAACATGCAAGTACATTGAAGTTCTTTAAATGAGTAAATACTTAATTGTATTGAGTTTCAGTTCTGAAATCATTAATTAATTAGTCTTCCATAGGGATATATATTTAAGTATGTAGACTATTTAACTCAATGTACCTCTATGAAAAAGTTGCTTACTATGTTGGTGTTAATTGACTATGCAATAACTGCATTGAATTCAATGTATTTTTTTCATCCCCAACCACTCAACTATAGTGTAATAGTTACATATTGCATCATGTAACCTTATGCCACCTCATGGTTGCATAAAACTGTAAATAATTTGTTTATAAATTAAGTTTTAGAGGGAAGCCATGAGATATCATGAGATAATTCTGAAACACCTTCACTTCCCTTATTTTTCATCCAAAATCTCTCTTTGGTTTAGTTTGTTACCTAATTAGATAAAACCCAAACTTGATAAGGTCTAGTTTATGGATGTCCGTTGTTGATGAATAAATTATAGGTAGAGAGTTGTGAAATTTATTCTAACTCTGATGAAAGTCACTTAAAGTTGAATAAATAAATAAATAAAAACTAGTATATTTGAATAATTTGATAATAGAAAGTAATAAAAGTATCAAAAGTTGTTGATCATGGGGAAAATATATTCCTCTAAGACAAATTTAATTAATGATTCAAATATCTCAGTTTTATATAAATATTCGATCTAGAGTGACAATTATTAAAAAAATGTCATACACTCAAAATAATTAATTAGATGAGGAGATATAATTGATAAAAAAGATTACAATTCAAGATCTTTTCTTTTTTATTTTCCTATCCTATGAAATATATTCATTCAAAATCATTCCCTTCTTAGTTTTGCGTCAAGCACTGTTAATTTTCCCAACACTTTCTCACTGTAAATTCTTAGGGAAAGTGAGTAAAAGGTTTTGGCAGATTTCCTCACAGGCAAGGAATCAGAGTAAAAAAGGGTTTTTTTTAGGGAAGCATTCAGCAAAAGCCACTTTCTTCCCTTCAATGTATGAACGCACTTACTTTAATGATTCCCTTTTCATGGTTTAAGAATGTGATTTTTATAATCAAAATAAACTAATAAATAAAAAATCTTTGTTTGAGTGTTTGGTGGAAGAAATTGTTAAGAAGCTTACATGGTTGGTCCCTAACTCTCTATATTAAATTTCAAAACTTTTTGTGTTTTATTTATTAAATTATCACTTGAAGTTTGTTTATCTTAAAGAAATTGTTTAATATTATTCTTAGTGATAATGCAAGTTTGTGGGTATAGAACTGTAGATTAATGGATTTTACAGTTCATACTTTCTCATCAACACGCGTTTTGTATCCAAGTTTATATCTTTCCTTATTCTACTTCTTTTTCTGCATGTTTGATTGGTGTCACACTCAGATCTGCATCTGGTTTCTCTTGTGGTGTACATCAAAACATTCTCTCTGGTAAATTCAGCATCTTTTGTTTCTTTTATTGCTTTGTATTAATGTTCTATGTGTACTTAGCTTCAATTCAAGTTTGTGGTTTTTATTTCTTAAATAATGAAAGGAAAATACCCATTAAAGTTCATATTTTATGAAGTTCAGTAGGGGGCTAAATTGGTTCATACAATTTGCATTGTATAAATTGCATGATGGGTTGTGAAAAATTGCATCTTGCACTTTGGGGTTTTATCTGGTTATTGTTGGTGTTCAGTGAGTAGTTGTTAGATCCTGGCTTGACTACTTTGTTTGTGATGGATGCAGATCATGTAGAGAAAAGGTCAATTTTTTTGTGCCAATTAGTGGTTATTTTGTCGAAGGAGTTGCAAGTTTGGATTTTGGAGTTCGGATATCCTTGTGTGAAAGAGAGCTTAGTGGGTTTGAGCAATTGTGTCTGAGAGGAATTGGTGAGGCTAGATATGGCCTCTCGTGAAGGGAGGCGGCGCCATCATGATCTTGTGCCTCTTTCCGTGTTGCTTAGCAGAGAGATGAAGAATGAGAAGATGGAGAAGCCCACTGTGAGGTATGGATATGCTGCACAGTCTAAGAAAGGGGAGGATTACTTTCTAATTAAGACTGATTGTTACCGAGTGCCTGGGAATAATTCTTCATCGTTCTCTGTATTCGCGGTATTTTTCACATTTCCTATCTTAGATTTTATATTTGTTCCTCTCAAACTGCAATACACAGCAATGGATTTTGAGATTGCTGTTTTCCAGTTCTGGATATTTTATTGGAAAATTTGCTTTGTTTTTCCACTCTTAGTTGGAGCAACAGCTTTGTTGATTGTAATTCTGAATTTTGTGCTAAAACGAATGTCCTTTGGATAGAAGAGCATCATGCTTTAAGATGATCACTCATTTCTTTCGGCATACAGATCTTTGATGGGCATAATGGAGATGCTGCAGCCATTTTTACTCGGGAGAATTTGTTAAATCATGTGTTGGGTGCTCTGCCTCGAGGGCTTGGATCAGAGGAGTGGCTGCAAGCTTTACCTCGGGCATTGGTTGCTGGGTTTGTGAAGACTGACAAGGAATTTCAGAGAAGAGGTGTGAATTTGGCGTTTATTGTTTTATTTTCTTTTCAGTGATTGAAAAATGTTCATAGGAAGGAAAGTAAGAAAAAGGAGGATCTGGAATATCACCTTCACTCCTAACTGATTTTATGTGATCTTATTTGGTTAACTCCAGGAGAAACTTCTGGAACCACAGCTACATTTGTTATAGTGGATAGGTGGACCGTGACAGTTGCGTGTGTTGGAGATTCCCGTTGTATATTAGATGCCCAGGGCGGTGCTGTTACCAACTTAACTGTTGATCACAGGCTTGAGGAGAACATTGAAGAGTAAGTCTTTACCTCTTAAGGCCTTGTTGGCTAGCTTTTACTGTATGCACATGGTAATGAGTTGCACTGCATGCACAGGAGGGAACGTGTTACTGCAAGTGGAGGCGAAGTTGGGAGGCTTAGCATTGTTGGTGGTGCTGAGGTAAAGCATATTATATCATTTTACCACCTTTGTCATCTTATTTAATGACATTCAACTTTACTTATCTTATTTTAAATGTGTACTTATGAACCATTGCAGATTGGTCCCCTTCGATGCTGGCCCGGGGGTCTATGCCTTTCTAGATCTATAGGAGACATGGATGTCGGAGAGTTTATAGTTCCAATACCATATGTTAAACAAGTGAAGGTATATGCTTTTCCAAATGATCTCCTATACTTTACATTTTGGTTATAATGCCTATGGATATTGCTAGTTTTGTCTTCACGGTGAAATCTGATATTTGTTATATGGATTATAGCTATCAAAGGCTGGTGGGAGGCTTATAATTGCTTCTGATGGCATCTGGGATGCTCTATCATCCGAAATGGCTGCAAAATCTTGTCATGGTTTGCCTGCTGAACTTGCTGCTAAGCAGGTTGTAAAGGTAATGCAACACGGTCAAATCCACATTGCTTGCGATATGACATTACCATCACGTTGCACGTATTTGACATTTCTCCACATAATTAAATGTTTCTACATGATCATATTGTTATTCAGGAAGCACTACGGACAAGAGGGTTAAAGGACGATACAACTTGCATTGTAGTTGACATAATCCCACCTGATAATGAATTGCCACCACCAACCCCTCCTAAAAAGCAAAACATATTCAGATCACTTTTGTTCAGGAAGAGATCCAATGATTCTTCTGGTAAGCTGTCGAAGAAGCTTTCAGCTATAAATATAGTCGAGGAATTATTTGAAGAAGGATCGGCTATGCTTGCTGAAAGGTAATCACATACTCTTACTGGGAATTTTGTTCATCCTACTGTTCACAATTATTTACAACTGAAAAGTCTTGTGAGAGTGCAAGATCTTTCATCTTGTTTATTGTTCTTTGAACCTACTTTTGTCCCCAGAGGATTTTAGTCATTAAAATGAGAGGTTAATAAATGTTTTTGTTTGGAAAATTGGTAATAGTGACTAGTTACCCAAACAAGCTTAAATTATAAAACATGCACTTAATGATAACTTTTTCATTTAGGTTGATGCCAATATATTTTTACACAAGACTTTGAACTTGAAAAAGTTTGTTATAGGAGTACAGGAAATAATGACACTTTTGACTTTTCAAGTGGACATAGAATTCAGAAGATAAGGAAACAAGAATGGCATTGATTTTTTTGCTGAATGGCTTTTACTCAACTAATTATTTTTCGGGTACTACAAAATTATTCTCTCACTCATTGGGTAAGGAACTAATCATTTTCGGGGTGTGTGACTGTTCTTCTCTTCTCAACAAATATCGCTCCCAGGAATTGAACCATTGAACTTTTGGTCATCCTGGGGATCTAGTCGGGACTTACATCACTAGACCAAAACTTTGTTGGTTACTCTAGTAATTATATTCATATTCTTTTATATATTTTATTGGAAATAAATTCTTAAAACTTACATGGTATTTTGGTTCATATAAATATTTTAATATTTGGCACATGTTGCAGATTAGGAAATGATGAGAACTCAGGGCAATCAACATCTGGCATTTTCATATGTGCTGTATGCCAAGTTGACCTTGGTTCAAGTGAGGGTATATCTGTCCATGCAGGTTCTATATTTTCCACTAGTTCAAAGCCTTGGCAAGGTCCTTTTCTATGTGCTGATTGTCGTAATAAGAAGGATGCTATGGAAGGAAAACGTCCTAGTGGAGTTAAAGTGTCATAGATTCTCATTTTCTTTACTCTTGTTCTTTATGCTATCATTCTTTTTTATTTTATTTTTTGTAATCACTATTTTTATAGGCCTAGTAATTTGTTTGAATGTCACTATCAAGCAACAAAATATGTATATGTGATAATATCCATGAATTCACATAAATGGGCATTGCATTTGTGTAACAAAAATCTGGAAGAGAGTCACATAAAGATATGTGCTAGGTGGCTCTTTTGTATAGTAGTTGTGTTCTATTGTTGCTTAAGATTTAATGTGCCACCAACGTCTTTGGGGAGTGGAAATTTTAAATCGTGTATTGAAAAAATCAATCAAATTATCTATATTTGGGCTATTTTCTAGTAATGTTTCTTCAAAGTTGCTTTTACATTCTTGTAAGTTTTGACTTTCTTGTTGTACTTGTTGTATCCTAAACTTCATTTGTACGGAGATGTCCAATATAGTTCTAATTGGTTTAACCGATTGTTTAAATCAGATGACATCATATATATATATATATTATATCTATACAAATATATAAAGGCAAAACAATTATTAATCGTTATGGATGGAGTAATTTTGATATTCCAATTTTAGCATTTGCTCTATTATTAAAGTAACTTCTATATTCTAACACAATTTTAAACTGCAAAACAAAACTGATACATGTAAATTATCTAATAACATAAAATTATTTATACCATTATATAAAGCCAAAATTCATTTTAACTACCATGACATGATATAATTTTTTTAATTCCAATTTAGCCCTCACTTTATGTGGTAACTTCCTCTATCCAAAACTCTTAAACTACTCATTCTCTCAAGTTCTCTCATTCTCATCCTTTTTTCTTCTTCTATTCTCCACAATCAACTCTCTCTTCTCTCAGGTTGTGATAAAAAAAATGAAATTTTATAAAAAAAAGAAAGAGACCCAATAACCTAATAATGCAAATGGGTTCTCTCTTTGAATCCATGAGGGCTGGAAAAGTACTTCTCCATCATGTTAATGAAGTGATTGTTGTCTTGAACGGAGCATGGTGGATCCTTCACCGGATGTGCTATGTTGTCTTTGATGCAGCGGTTGTGATCGATGTAAAGGGCGATGAGTTGGGAAGTGAGTTTTTGATCGCATTCAACGCTGGAAATGGTGAGATAACAACAAAGACCACATTTGCATTATCAGGTTATCTCATGTTGTTGTGCCTCATACCTCATTATACAATTGCAATATTATCGTTTTCTCTTATGTTATCATCTACTCAATAAGTTTTAAAAACAATTTCAATTTATTATTTACAGTTTAAACTCTGGTTAATTTTGAGAAACATTTGTTATAATTGTACATTTAGGGTGAAAATGTTAAGAGAAGTAATATATTATTCTTTGATATTATACATTCTTCTTCTCTTAGTTTCCTCTTTCTTATCTTTAATTTCTATTTTATTTTGATGTAGTTTATAAAACATTATGCACAAAAGATGTTCGACGAAATACTTCACCCATTGCATGTAGAAACAACAATCATACATATGTAGAGGTATGCATATTTTCTTTTCATATTTTGGTGTGGTTATCGGTTATACTTTGGCCAGTGGTTGTTCCGCCCTTTTGCCGATTGATCGCTGACATAGTGATTATATAACCAACTGTTTGTGAAAAGTTCCAATAGAATGTAGTACTTCCATGTTCTTTTACTTTTTTTCTTTTCTTCACCAAACTGTTTCATATCCATCTTATATTATATGAGTTACTTCATTTTATATCCTTGCTCAACATGTCGTTATCTAGGATAAATTGCTGCTTTACAAAAGATGTTGTAACACTTTTTTCCAATGTTTATTATCTCATGGCAAAGAAGTAAAAGTATATTCAATAGATGTAGATAGTTTATGCAATCTTCTTGAAGATCACATATTCTGAAAAAATCTCCTTGATAGTACCTTATGTAACACCGCGAATTTTACGATTTTGAATTATAAGATTTTATTAATGTTTTTATTAATTATATATTCGAAAATGAATTTCTGGGAATTTTCGGTAAAGAATTAGACGAAACTCTAGTTGAGTTTTAGTCTTATAATTTTATTTCCTAATTTGTGGTAAATTTTGGTAATTTTAAGAGACAGTCGGTTCTGGATCACTGTCGGGGCCGAAATCCACCCGGTACGGCTCAAAAAGTGGTTTTTGAGTTCTGTAACTCGGAATCAAATTCCGATCACACTGTTGGCTTCGTAATTTCATTTCGAGTCAATATAGACCCTGAATACACCAATACCTATTTTCTAAATATTTTTCACTCAGAATGCCGAAATCCGAAATTCTAATCAGATATTACGATCGGGCGATTTATAATATCCGATCGAGTATTAGCCAATAATACTCGAGCATGTTATCGCACGTATCCGCGAAGTGGTCGTTTCGCATTGGGATGCGAGATTTGCCTTTCCATAAAGCAAACCTCACATCACTCACCCTAATGTCATAAGAAATCATCATTAGCCACCCTAGGAGATTTCCCCCTAGGAAATCATTATCAGTGATTTCTAAATATACTCTAAAAAAGTTATGATGTGAATTAGGGCACTGCCCAGAAAGGAACCCGGGATACCACAGAGCGAGATCGGCTGACCGTAAGAGGCTTGGTCGGGGACCGTCCAGGGTATTCAGCGATGGTCGTAGTGGTGAGATGTATTTCCTTTGTATTACGTGTTAACGTAAGATCGGGAC